>NW_008824247.1:963599-979136 GCF_000699105.1 Pygoscelis adeliae | reverse complement strand
GCCAACATTTTAAGTTTATTTCAATTTGCTTTAATTTGGTGTATAATTCTTTTTCTACAACTAATAAATTCCCATACTATAATTGCAATTATCAAATAATGGAAAGACTGTTTAGAAATTTTGAAAAGCAAGATCTTGTTCAAATTTTTTACAGAAAAATCTCTAAACTATTTCAATTTATTTTCATTTCACCCCAGATGATTTTTGCTTTCCACCATCCTAAGTCAAAGGGCAAAATGCACAAACACAATTGGCAGGGATAAATACCTTCAGGGTGATTCATAACATCCAGGGAAAGGCAAACTCTTGTCTGATTCAAAACATTCCCCAATGTCTTTTTGTTCTGGAGTAAATTCAGGCTTGTAGACTGTGACTGCAGCTGGCATGGCATAAGGAGGGAAAACTTGCTAACTCTATCAGCAGTGGATAGAGGAGGAGGTGCACAAGCCAGAGGGAAATGCCCGAGACCAGTTTCAGACAATGTGAGGACTTGCAAACATAAGTCATCTCCATGGGGACATAAAATCTGTTGGATCATAAGAGAACAATGTGGTACTCTCATTCCTTGGACCACTGCTTTCGTGTCCAGACAGATTTGAGCACAGACTTCAGGCTTTAATGGCCTGACCAAGAAAAACATTGACAATAAAAACCTAAAGAGGTGGTGCTCAGCATTTTACGTGGTGCAGTAGCATCCCACCCAGCTGAACAGGGAAACTGACACCTCTTGGGGCTGCTGTGGCAGAGGGGCTCAGACCAAAGACTTTGCATTCTTTGCATTTGCTTTGTGATCAAGGCTTGTCATATGTATGACAAGGCTGTCATATGACATGACAGCAGAGCTTCTGGGCTGTCATGTCATAGAATCATAGAATAGTTTGGGTTGGAAGGGACCTCCAAAGGTCATCTAGTCCAACACCCCTGCCATGGGCAGGGACATCTTCAACTAGATCAGGTTGCTCAGAGCCCCGTCCAACCTGACCCTGAAAGTTTCCAGGGATGGGGCATCCACCACCACTCTGGGCAACCTGTGCCAGTGTTTCACCACCCTCAGCGTAAAAAATTTCTTCCTTATATCTAGTCTAAATCTACCCCCTTTAGTTTGTCACCCCAAGAACTTCCCAGAGGTGAGTAAGACCAACCAGGGAACGGGAGTGGTGCAGAAGATATGGCAAGAGGTAAGACAGCAGAGGATCAGCTGGGAATTTTCACATGCAGAAGAGCTGCAAAGAAGAGCTGATAATTTATGTGCAGCCTCAGACTGGCTATTGTGTGGCTCAGAGCGTCTACATATCCCTGGTGTGAAGTTGGGTTTGGGTAAGTCACAGTGTATCAACTGATCCTCTTGTAAAATGAACCCAACTGACTGAATAGGAGGATGTTAAAAGCATTTGGTCTGTTGCTGTCGGAATATAAGGGAGGCCCAGTAAAGAAAATACCAGGTGATATGAAGTGTGATAATGCTGGTGTTTTCTGTGTGATAATAGTAACAACCCAGATCACAATCCTGCCAGCACCATCTCTATTTGACACGGAATATTTAAGGCATAGACAGAGAAAAATCTTGTCCATACAGTTTGTTTCACAACCAGCAACTCAACTGTGTGAACACTGTGCTTCCAAATGTATCCCAACAAAACAGCAATTAACATCAGCACAGACTGACTAATACATGCCAAAAATTGCCAGAAGGATAACCTGCATCCAAATGGGTAGATAATAAACCTGTCACCATGGTAATCCTAAGCTCAAACAAGAGTTTTCTTATTCACAGTCATGACGACTAGAAAGAGTCTTAAAAGACGTGTCATCTACATGGCAGAACGGAAAGAGAAAAGAGCAGTTAAATGAAGTTCTGTCTGTGGAGCAGAGAAGCCAGTTATCCATAACAATCTCATTGCCTGCAAGATGCAAAAGCAGGATTTGTGATGGTGTGAAATAATAAAAGAACAAGTTGGGAGTGAAGGCAGAGTCTGGAGAAGACAAATCCTGTCATTAGACTGTGACTACAAAGTAGAACTGGGGAAAAAAATGAACAGGAGAGAAAAAAAATCATCTGTGAAGCCAGCAGCAAATAATAGCCACAAATAGTGGCAAATGCTGAAAATGAACTTCAAAGAAATTACTGAAGTAAATTAAATGACAGCCAATATTCATATCAATGGACTGAGAGCTTTTCCAGACAGGGAATGAGAGGAAAAATCTTAGAAATGAAGGAAGCTGAACTTCTCATTTGAATACTTTCAAGTACAAGGCCAGGGTGTTTCTTTAGAGCTTTGTATCTGGATTTGACTGGATATGGCCCCTTCCCTGGGCACCAGCCAACCCTGCTGCTTGGTGAAGTGGTGGTGCATTTGGGCTGGGGAACTGTGTGTTTCACATCTCTATCAATTCTCTTCACACTGGGTTTAAACTGCAAATGTGAAAATGCAAGAGATGCTCATAAACAGTATGGCCTTGTGGCAGCGTGGTGCCCCAATGGCTACCTTCAAGCTCTGGTAACAGTGGAGGCTCCAGCCATTTTGGCTGGCTAGCATGCCCTTGGGCCCCAGAAACCTCTGCTAGTGATCGTACATGTCAGAGCACCCTCACACGTTGCTAGTTCCTTCTGGTTTCAGCACAAATTGAAACAACATTAAAATAATTATTAAAATAAATGCTTCTTACTTTGGGTAGATGTCTACTATATCAAGGGAATTTGGTTTGTTGATTTAAACTGTTTTGTCCCCCGTCAAAAAGTGTGCTTTAGACCTCCCTAGCCCAGGCTGTGGCTCGGCTTGCAGCATCCGCTGGGAAGTGTGGTGGGGGATCTCCATCCAGCTGCATAGTGGGGAGCAGGATCCTGTTGGCTGTCAGCAGGGCTCCAGCTCTGGGACATGACATGGTCCCTTGCCTGGTCATACAGAAGGAGCATCCTGGGAGGCTACAGTCTCTATATCGGTGCTCTGCTCACACCTTATGACCACCTCTTTTGCTTTGGGACACGTGCCTTTTCCCTTTTCAGGTTTCCACCTGAAGGAAAAACTGGGCTCAAAACAGCAGCCCACCTAGTGAGGAATTAATCTAATCAAAACTAAGACACCAGTGCTGCACAGACCTATGCTGTCTACCTATTAATTTCCTGGTGTTTACAGTGTTTGGTTTGACCTATGCTATAAATCTTAAATGGCCTGGGGGCTGCCTACCAGCAGTGCCTCTTTCCATGTGCTGCCTGTAGCAGCAGCACTCCCCAGAAGGTCCTGATACTATTAATCTCTCCTCAAGAGAAATTAAAAAGTCCTAAAGCCTTTCCTTGTCTCTAATCCTTTTGTTGTCTTTCTGTCATTCAATTCACTTTCTATGTGATTTTTGAGCTAGAGCTGACCAGAGTTGAAAGTAGTATATAATGAAAAGATACTCCGTTGGTTTATTTAATGCCATTAGGTTATGGAGGCTGTAGAGCATACATGTTTTTTTCACTGATGGTCAAAACTGAAAACCAACTAAAAAAAGTCTGCCTGAAGCAATTATAACATTTTTTTCCTGGTGTTGTAGCCAGGCTATTAACAACCCATGAATCTCTCCTGTCCTGTATCTCAGCTGATTTGAAATATGATAGAAAACAAGCTTCCAGTACTGCTAATAGTGCATAACATTTTAACAGCTGCTGTGTTTCATTATAAATCTATGTATTTGGGGGAACAAGATAAGAGTCAGTGTGTGCGGTGAAATCACATAAGCACTTTTTTTTAAAAATATTGTGAGGGTTAGAGAGGTGAAATGTGCTGAGGATTAAAAAAAAAGCTATTGTGGCTTAAAGAAGTTACTTTGCAAAGCAGTATTTCAGTTTTGCTTTCCAGAATTTGCTGTGCAGAGTATGGAAAGTCTGGCTCCTGCCAGCAAGCTGCGACCTGCTCATCCAAACCAAGCAACCATCTATCAATGTCAGAGCCAAGGAGGAATCGTGCAAACCCAGTGACAGAGGTCAGGAAAGTGAAAGTGCTAGAGACAGTCCAGCTGTAGTGAGAGGGAGCATTGGTCCCCAGCACTGGGCACCGGTCCCTGGCTTGGCCAGACTCGAGAGGGTTTTGCTTTCCTTCTGTAGCCTTGCTGACTACTGTGGGACTATGCCAGCCTTTGCCTTGCTCATCTCCCATTCTGCTGAGCATGGACAGTGATATTTACCTGCTATGGATGTTTTATGGAAACAAAACATTGATCCTTGTCCTTCCCAAGTCAATCAGTAGACCTTCCATTGGTTTTGAAAGGAGTTGTGCTGAGTCCCGAGCAGCCAGTGTGTACGGTGCATGCTGAAGAGGAAAACCAGGATTCTTCAAGTTCATTTGCTTTTGTTGTATTACCCCAAGGCACTAGAGCGGAGAATCAGTCCCTTTCCAAACCGTGCTGGAGGTAGGAATGTAATTACTGTTGCCTTCAGTACAGAAAAGCTTCTAAAAGCTTTTCCATTTCTGGGAACAATGGTCTGTGTATCTCTCTGGGCTGATGATTAATGCATCTCCTTCTACGTCCCTGTCACTTGATTCAGTCATCTCTCTTTCCTGGAATGTGTTTGCATTTAGCTGTATGCATAAAAGTACATAAAGACTGGGCAGACCTCACCTGGCACAGACTGTAGGGGGCACCTCCAGGCTGTGTAAACACCTGAAAAGATCTTGCTCAAAACTGCTCACTTTTGGGATAAAGCTGAGATTTTTTTTCTTAGAGAACTTGACTGAGAGAGGGACATGTATTATCCTTATCTGAGGAAATCTCAGAGCCAAGTGGGGCTTGAGCTTTGCTGTGCCTGAAAAAGTAGGGTTTTTAATGCATAAGAAATCAGATTTTCTTGATGACTGATTTTGTTAGAAAAATTCAAGGCAAAACCCATAAAATCCTCAGTATTTTGTGTATTTAATCAGTGGCAAGAAGTTTCTCACATTACTCACGTACAAATCTCATTTTGATCAACTTTGTGTTGTCTTTTCACTATCTTGCTGCCGATGTCTGCTCCATGTGGATTTGCCTGGGCTGTAGCAGCCTTCTTGTGTTGTCCTTCAGAGATTTTATTTCACAGAATGATCTTGGAATTAAGTGCTGGTAATGATACTTCTGAGGTCCTAATGGTACTGTGGGACATATGGAGATGTAGACAGAAGGTCAGTACTGATTTTTCCTATGTCGTGTATCTATTGGATATGTCCTAGGAGCAGATGTTAGCTACAGGTTTGCGTGAGGAGGTCATTTGTTGAGCTGTCGAGCCTTGTGAGCCTCTCCCAGGAATAACAACTTTATCACCATGACATTAGGTACGCCAAAAATGTTTATTAACACAATCACCTTCTGCCTGAGCAGTTATGTTTTATGAATAGAGAGAATAAAATTTATATTTTTGGTCTTAAAGCAGCTTTTATTTTATATTAATGAAAGCTGCAACCAACCCTCTCCCTTCCCACGTGGGAGATGCGTCATCTGCCTGACAAGCTGCGGTGATGTTTGAGAACAAAATGGCTGCAGCCTCTGTGCTTGGGTCAGAAACCTTGGGAACAGACAGGTAAGTACGCAGGTATCAAAAGCTTCACAGCATTCCTGGGCATCATCCACCATACAGGTCTTTGACATGCCAAAACAGTGTAATTCTGTCCACAAGAGACAGAGGAAATTATGCTGCTGCTAATTTTCTCTACACGAAGCCAGGTAATTGGCTGGGTGAAAAAAAAGTTGTGCACAGTATAGTGAAGGCAATTTGCTGTGTAATTTGTAGCACAATGATTTGACTCTTAAAAATAAAACTATTCGTTTTACTGGGCTTCTTGTACGTATGAGAGAAACTAGAGGGATTTGTGATCTGTTATATGTAGAAAATGGCCTCTTGGGAAGAGGCCCACAAGGTGAAATCTGTCTCAGAATTAAATGAAATACCTCACATGGAAAATCTGACCCTCTCACATAAAATGTTTCTTTCTGCCCCACTGTACTCTGTGATCTGCAGTGTCTTCAAAGGCAGTGCTTCCAGGGATGGAAACCTGCACAGCAAAGCGTTAAATAAACAAGCTTTTGAATTTTCAAACATGACAACCTACTTTCAGCTGCTTGGCCTAGCACAGAGGAAGGAAAACAGAGAGTGCAAAATCCAGCATCCTAGAACCGCTTCTTACCTACTTTTTCTCTCTCTTTATCTGTGTGTAAATAAAACATACTTGTCCTGCAAACAGCAGAAGTCTGCAGATACCAGCCAGAGTGTTTCTGCTCAAGGCAGTAGACCTCATCACGAGCCGTCTGTTCATTAGGTGGAATTTTCTCTCTCAACTGAATTAAATATTGCACATAAGCACAGGCACAGTAGGGTGTCACCTAGTGCTTGTGCTAGCGTGGGTGGTGTCCTGCTGGTTCTGGTGGTCACTGGGAGCACAAACAGTGATTTCTCTCCAGGCTGTTTCAGCATCCCAAGCTGAGAGGCTCACATATGGGTCCTAAACTCATATGGCTCCTAGACTCCTAAACAGCACCTAAACTCATTTTCTCAGAAATATTTTTCCTTTTGCTTTGCCCACAGTCAACTGTTTTTCTAGGTCACAGGTAGCACCTGGAAGTTGTTGTTTTTGTGCAGGCTGCCTTGATCATAACATTTTTCTTAGGAACATCACTATGTTATCACTCTCTCTCTCATAATTTCTGCTAGTTTTTTCTTTTACCAGACATTAGCAATTGTTGTTTTATCACATGCTTCTGTTCCTCCAAGTCTTCCTTGAGAAAGGATCTGTTACAGGAATTTTCTCCCCTCAAAGAATTGTACCTTTGTACCTTTAAGATCAAGCAGTGAAGTTTTCATGGCACAGAAGTTTGCCTAGGATATTCCCAAGAGGTTTGAGACCTGCTTTACTTGTTACCACGAGGTTGCATATGTGCTCATCAAACTCTCCCTCTTCATTTTCAAAGGAAAACTTTTCATTTTTACTCTGAGTATGATTTTCCAGTGTATTGGTCTGTTCCACAGAGGATCTCCTTCCTACAGCAAGTTTGCTCCACATGCTGTGGAAGAAGCTTGTGGAAGCATCTTTTGCTCTACTATTTTCTTGATTTCATTGTAACCTTTTACTTCCATTTTGAAAGTGATGGTGACCTTCACATTTTCAAAGTACTGATCCAGATCACAACCTTGGTACCGCTCATAATGTTTTTGCTCAGTCCTTGGAGAGCTGCTGTGATTTTTGTGGTAATATGAGCATAAATCTTGACAGGCAGGTCACTGACCAATTTTTTCGGAGGTTTATACTTCTAACTATCTTATTAACTACACTTACAGTGAAAGTTTGGTCTGATGACTCCTTTTTCTGTGATGTGATTAAAAACAGTTGTTTTGCACTAATCTGTATTTTATGTTGCTCAGTTCTACATTTTACTCTCATTTCTTGTGAGAACTGACCTGACCTGAGAATAGCTTATGGATGGCCGTAAATTACAATTCTTAGGAAATTTGCTATTTGACACAAAACTGTCTCCTCACTCTTCCGCAAATCACTTATTTGCCTCAGGTCTTGCAAAAAATCAACTCTATTAACATCCTCCACTTATCTGGTCTCTGCCTGCCTCTTGTTCCAAGTCATTGTATATCACTTGCTCCTATATCTGTATGTTTACAATGCCCACAGGAACGGAAAACCAGACAAGACATCATAAACGAAATAGTTTCCTAATTAACAGGTTTAATCTGAAAGACCCCAGCATCTCAGCTTGAGGGGAGAAAGGGGAAGGAGAAATGTGTTATTCTTGAAAATGCTCTTCCTCTGTTTATCCTGAAGGCACAATTATTTGAAACTATGCAAAAATACAAGGGCATAATTGTATCAGAGTAGCTGGAAGGTTGCTCTAACTTCTACCTCCGGCCCTCTACAATAGTTTGAAGTGTGTCTTGCTGTACTTATAACCCTTTCAGTCACAGCTCCTTCCATTTTCCACTGCGCTTTGTTGCTTTCTTTTCAGCCATTTAAGACCAAGTACTATTGTCCTTTTTGCTGCTGCTGCTGCTGCTGAAGCACAGCAAGACTTTGAAACAGTCTCCATGACAATCAGAGATATGCAGCCTGGATCTTAATGGGGGCGATACATGACTGTGATTGCATCCTGCGGAGCAACGGTATGTATATGCTGGTGCCAGCGGATATGGGTTAAAACCTGCTGGTCCCTCCCTCCTTTTACAACTGCACGTGGTGGTGCGGGGAACCCTCTTTGCTCTATGCATCCACCATATTCCCTTTTCTGGACATGTTCCCCAGGGGCTGATTTTATCTGGTGTGAGGTTTAGAAAGGAATGAGAAATATTAATGGATGAATGATTATAATACCATAGAAAATGGAGCTGAAAGTGCAGTGCATAGAGATCAAAATGAAACACAGCATCTGGCTCTGAGATTTTGAATGATATGAAAAATGGAATTTATTCCTGCTTTTTAATTTACTTCTTGTTACCTATGGAGTTGAATTCTGGAAACATTGGTTCCTGCTTATTATGGCAGTATGTTGTGTTTTGTTCAGTGTTTTCATGTAAAATGAAGTTCTAAAATACAAGATGTGCTTGTTTTATGGACATCAATCATTCATACAGAACAATGTATTCAAATGCTATGATTTACAAAGTACTGGATGACAGTAGACCATTTTTTTCTTGGCCGTGAGATGTACAAATAAGGACAAATGCTACAGAATGAAAATGAACATGAATTCTCTCTGATTAGCAGGATGTGACTTTTTTTCAGATTGTCCATGCAAATGTCTTTGCCCATTGTATAAATGTGATAAAATAGCTTTAGGCTGATACTGTTTTAGTTATCATAAAAATTTCCTCTTCAAGACAAACTTCAGTCACATTAGTTTGAGATTCTTTTATTACCAGGTTCTTTGTATCACATTTGAGCCAACAAACATAATCAAAAGCATCCTGAATACTGAAATACCGGACAGTTTTTAATGGACCACATGCAAACAGCCATCTAAAGTTAGTGAAGGTGAGAACTGTATAGCATGACATATGGTGAATAAAATTGATAATATTGGAACAGTAATGAGAGCTATGTGATGCTCATGTATCTATTAATATCTGTATCCACATACACCCCCATGTATTCTAAATATATGTACAGTAGCTCTAACTTTCAGCAAGTAAAATGAGAATTCATAATGCAGTAAATGGAAAGAACATGAAAATGAAAACAAAGGCAAAGCCATAATAAAACTGAAGCAATCAGGGGGAACAAAAGAAAAAAAAGATACTTATTAAAATTCATTTTATAAAAGGAGGATTGTGAATGTAGGGAGCTATTTCCAGTGAGAAAATGTTTGAGGGAAGCTTCTTGGTTTTTCTGCAGCAGATGAAATATCTGACCCTTCCTGTGAGCTGTGACCATAAAGGCTGTCTCTCAAGAGAAAGTGAGTAAGATAGGGTAATGTTTGAGCATTTTAGGATGAACAAAAAGCATTTTCTTCATCTTTCTTAACATGCCCTACCAATGTTAGTCCTAACCTTTTAGAAAATTCTCCATGTCTACTTTGACCTTGGCTCCATCTAGATGCTTTGGTCACCTTTTCTAGTGTGCCAGCCCTTATGTTTACTGACTTCTGCCAAAGACTCCATAGGCTTCCTTTTTATGTATAATTTCCCTTTTTCCCCAGCACATTCTCTGACAGGTTTTAATATCATTCTGATGTTTCATCCATTTCTTTCCACCAGACTCCCATTCCTTATTTCATAGAACTTTACCTGCAAATACTGCATCTTCTTTGCTGGAAATAGGTTTGGAGAGAATCTTGATGAGGTCTATGTAAGAAATATCCGGAAAAATCTCTTGAGAGCTTGAAATAATTCCAATGCAGAAATTGCTGTAAGTATTGTGTTGCTAGGATGGGAATAGGTCCTGTGGAAATAGGTCTTGGTGGGAGTGAGATTTGACCTCCGTGTTATAGGATAGTATCTCAAACAAAGAATATGCACACCTGGCTCCAAGCCAAGAGAGCTGGTTGGGAACAAGGCCAGGGCAATCAGAGGAAGAGCCAGGACACTAAGAACTGAGCCCAAGGTACAACCAAAAGAGTGAGGGAAATAGGAAGACTCAGCAACCAGAGACTGTCATGGATCTCTAGCTAAGTCCAAGCTGTGTAGCTATTATGCCTGTTATACCTATTGTGATACTGGTACAGAGATAAAAGTCCTCTGGGTCCCTCTTGCAGACCTTTTTTTGATGGCTTTTTGTTCCTATTCCTACCTCTATTTCCATTCTTTTCTTGCTTGCTGACTGCACCTTTTCAATGTTTGTGTCACGTTCTTGGTCACTGCTCACCCTATGCATTTCTAATTTAATCACTCCTTGGGCACCAGCTCCTCTAATGTTCTTATTTGTGCTGTGGTTCTTTGAACTCCCCTGCGATCTGTGAAAATCTCACTAGAAATGAAGCAATATCCCCCACGCATTACACCTCGGTCTTGCAGAGAGCGATTCTTGCTGCTCTGTGTTGCTGCATCTCTGCACATACACATACAAATTACACCGACCTTTTCTACCATCATATTTCTTAGAAGCTTGAAAGTAACTTGCTGGGTTTTATCCTCTTAGTCCTTATCAAATTTCTATCATCCAGGAACCTCCCTCTTATAGAAACCATCTTCCACGCTAATTTTCCTTTCTCTTGTGCTGATGTCCTTCACTGTGTTTTTCCAAGACGATTCTTGTTTTGTTATTTTTGGCCCGTGTTACTAATTACTTTAATACCTCTGTCCTATATGTCTGGCCTCCTTGTTTTTCTTGTCTCTTGTCAATTTAGTATCACCTGCGAATTTCATTAATATGTTGTTTACTCCTCTTTCTAACTCATTACTGCAAGTATCAAATAAGGCAAGACCCAAGACTGATCCTTAAATATTTACCTGTCCTCCCTATAAACTGGTATTCTGCCATGTGTTTATTAGCCTTGGTTTGGTCCTTCATTCCAGACTTCACACCAAATGAGATATTTTTTTGCACAAGCAGGTTCAGTTGAGCTTTTTCAGGATGTTTTTGTGAAACATAGGAAGCAACCTCCTATTCTTATGCTCTCCAGTTTTATGTCAGTGTAGCTGCCTGGCTCTGAGGGAGAGGATGATCAGACCAATTGTTTAAAAAAAAAAAAAAAAAAGGCTTAAATCCAAGAACTTTACATTTACTCTGTTCCATTCATCCATTAATTCAGTAATTCCATAAAAAAGCATTAGCTTTGTCAGGCAAGATCTATCCTGCCTCTGATTGCTCATCATTGCATTATTCTCTGCAAATGAAGTGACTATTTCTTAAGACTTTTTCTATTGTTTTTGCCAGGGTTAGAAGCTAAATGTAAAGCATTGTAATTAGTAAGATCTTTCTTCTTCCTTTTATGAATGCTGAGACAGTGCCACATTTGCTTTTCTGTTCAGTGTTGGGAGAAGACGGGCAGATAAGGGAGTGGTTGTCTCCTTCCCCTCTTTAGCACCTCCATGAGTGGTGTGTGATTCCAACCACATGGTGGTGCAGGAGATGCGGTGCAACGTGGCCATCGCTGCTGCTTCTAAATCTCAAGACTCTGCAAAATAATTTATGATGAATGTTATAGCAGCTTTCAGAGAATCCAGGAAGAATGAGTTGTATCATATGTTTGATTTCTTAGTGTCTTCGATTTCAGTTTGTCACGACCAATTGATTTTTGTCAGGTGAAGGTCCCCAAAAGATGTGCCAGAGCATGAATGTCTTATGCCTATGTGCCTATAGCAGAAGATGCAGAGGTAAATGATCAGGGTATGTTTAGTTTATACACTGCTAGAATTGCCCCATAATTTCTTCCTGACATATTCTGCAGTGGTGTTCAAGTTTGAAAGGTAAATTAAGCAATGCTTCTGATATTACTTTGAATCTTATTACCACATGAGCAATACAACTGATTTTTCAGTTCCTCTGCTACACTGTACATTTGGCCACTACCAGACATCAGCAAATACAACCTCATTTTCAGTGTAAGATCTTAGCCCAGCCATTTAGGAAGTAAAGTAAGGTTGCCTTGAGGTAGGGAGGTGAAGGTGTCTAAGAGGCACAGTTGACTCCCTGGACTGGTTTGGACTGGTATGTGCTTCAATGCATTTAGAAGAATACTTTTCTCCTCTCCTAAGGGAAATATTAAAAGGCTTGGAAAGCAAGTTCATCCAGAGCTACATGTCCTAGAATCCTAATCTGGGATGTTACGGACTCATTGAGTACTCATCTGAAAAAACAAGGTTTACTTTGGAAAACTAGGTTTATCTCCAAAAATAACTTCCAGCATAAGTAGCTTAGCCATCTGTTTTGTTGTTATTCTTACTTGGTGGTGCTGAGGAGAGCTTTGCCCTGGTGTCCACAGCTGTGCAAGCTGCAGCTGGGAAAGGACAAGGGCTTAGGTTTTACTAAGGTTCTGTATCTGTGAATATGTCATGTTTTGTTTTGGGTTTGTGGGTTCTAGACATGACAGACATGTTCTCTGAATCATGGCTTCTCATTTACTACACCATCCAACCAGGAAAACCTACTGCTGTTACTAAATTATTTTTCCTTTCTAGTGTCCCACAAAATAAGAACTGTAACAGCAAAAAATGCACTTAGCCACTACTGAGCTCCCTGGTAATCTCAGGGTGAGAAGCCACATTTAACAGTGGCTTTATCTAGGATGGAGAAGTCATGGCTTTACTTCGTGTTATAAAGTTTGCTTATTCAGAAATGGATTTACATCTTGCCTAGTTGTACGCTGGGGTGGGAAGGACAGGGTATACGACTAAGGAAAGTACCCACTGCAACAATGTTATCTAAATATATCACTGACTGTGAACCAAGGCAGACTAGAACCTTGGCTTTCGAAAACATTAAAAAATACCCTTTTTCGAGTCCATGGTCTTTCAAACTACATATGCTTATTTCCATGTACACCTATGTGTATATATATTTATCTGAATTGAACTGCTTATTAATTAGAATCAATACAATGTGTTGTCCACCTCCGGTTCATTGTGTTTGTTTCCTTGTTCTGCAGTCAAACCCTAAATACAAGTGAGTTCATTTTTCCTGGTAAGTGTATGATCAAAGGAAGATCAAAGCAGAATCTGAGTTCAGGCTGTGTAATTTTTGGCTGATCAGACCCAGATATATTCCTCTGTGTTGAAACCAAGGTCAAAGGAAGTTAACTAACTGGCTATAACATTTCCTTTGCATTATCAATTGGCAGTTCAGAGGTCTCCTCCCAAATCCAGAAA
Source organism: Pygoscelis adeliae (assembly GCF_000699105.1). Taxonomy (NCBI): domain Eukaryota; kingdom Metazoa; phylum Chordata; class Aves; order Sphenisciformes; family Spheniscidae; genus Pygoscelis; species Pygoscelis adeliae. The sequence continues at coordinate 965,884 of NW_008824247.1, read as the reverse complement.
AAAACTCTCTTTGCTACCATAGGGCATATTAAACAAAGGCATCCTTGCAAAATAATCTCACAGCCAGAAATAGAGAGTCATACAGAGACCCTACCTCAGTCTGATGGTCTGCTTGGGAGTTTTTTCTGGCCCATTTGTGTCAGTGGACTTCCAGCTAAGTGGATTCTGCTGCAGGGTAGGGGGCAAAGTGCAACAAGAGCAGGAGTTGCTGCTGCTTCTGTGTTTTTGCATGTACTGCTTTCTCTAAAGAGGTAGTTGGATCCTAACAAAAGCTAAGAACAGGGATCAGATCTATTGTCAGTCTCCTGCAGTCGGCGGTACGAGGTGATTCAGATGTAAGCATTATGAACTATGCAGTAGGCAGATCATATGGCCCACACATTTGGTATTATTCTAATCTCTGAAAGCTAGATTGTTTTAAGACATGACATTTAACATCCCCCCCTGCTAATGTTGTTAGTATTAACTGTTATAGCCCTGGCTCTACTTCTTGTGCAAATAAAAACCTGATTCCTCCTTTAATCTTGCTAAGTTGCTTAGAGCCCAACAGATCTGAGTAATCCTAGCATCATAAAACAATATGTATTTTATAATCAGGAAGAAATGTATTTTGGTCTGCAAATATATTGAAGTTTAAGCTTCCAAAGAGGTTATAAACAACAATGCAAAACAGTACATATCTTAAGGTGAGTGTATAACAGCAACTTATAAAATGAACATGTGGAAGTAACTTCCAAATTATGTTCAGAAGTGGAAACAAAAGTGGTAAAAATATTTCAGGCTCCACAAAAATGAACACTGATTCAACCACTTAAGAAAACAGCTAGAGGATTGTGAGTAAATGAAGAGCCTCCAGAAGCTGCTTTAAGTGCAGATAACTGAGATCACATGTGTACATGTGTAGGGGGATACCCCAAAAATTCTTTAGGGAAAATCAACAGGCAGCATGGTCTCCTGACAGGATTATATTTCCCAGTAAATCCCATCAAACCTCTGAAAACTAATAGAGGCCAGTGACTAGAACAAGGACAACATGTTTCACGTAAAATGACTATCAGAAAGTGGACCAGAGCATTACCAGGAGAGTTAATGTTGCTGCCAGAACAAGGAAGGTGAAAATCCTGTAGTCTGGTATATAGTAAATGGTCCACAGCTTAAACTTCCTGGAAACGCTAGTCTGAGCCGAGCAGGCTGTTGTTCAACCATTTGTCCCTCTGCTGTAGCTAGAGGCGGTGCCCAGGCTCTGCTCTAAGCAGCCGGGTCTCACACTGAGATGCCTGAAAACAAGTTTGTCTCCAGCAAGGTCAGACTTGGAGAGGCCAAAAAAGTGTCCCTTCTCCCTCGCTGTGCCCATGGGGTATGGTCTGACTTGTGTTCCCATCATGAAGAAGATCCTGTTTACAGTATATTCTGTGGGCATCCAAAATGTGATCGTGTGTGTTTCCCAAGCATTCTCCTTCAGACTGCACCTAGGAGGAGCAGGTACAGAGAAGAAGGGTTCCTGTATTATCTGGAGCACTCCTAAGATTTCCTGGGGGAAAAATAAGGCCCCATCTACAACAGGAAAAAACCCATAATCTAAGTACGTGTGTTAATTGACACACAGTGAACACATTTTGTAATTTCATTATAGACAATCACCTGTAGAATTTTTGACATTTGCAGACAGAAAAGGCAACTAAAGCGCCTGTCGTGTTCCTGTTGCCTCTGCATCAGAGTCAAGCATAGACTTTGGTGCTTCAGAGAGAGTGTTCATTTGTATCTTCCAGTACCCAAAGGTAAAAGGTTTTACTAAGAAAGTTGTATGAGAACAGTATATTAAAACCAAAGCAAAACAGAGGATTCATGCTGTCTGCCATGTTGTCGCAGAATGAGTAATTTAGGTCGTTTAAAGAATCACCGTCAAAGGTATTAGCAAAAGTGGTTGTTGTGGTTTAACCCCATCTGGCAACTAAGCACCACGCAGCCACTCGCTCACTCCCCCCTGGTGGGATGGGAGAGAGAATCAGAAGGGTAAAAGTGAGAAAACTCATGGGCTGAGATAAAGACAGTTTAACAGGTAACGCAAAAGCTGCACACGCAAGCAAAGCAAAACAAGGAATTCTTTCACTACTTCCCATGGGCAGGCAGGTGTTCAGCCATCTCCAGGAAAGCAGGGCTCCATCACGCGTAACCGTTACTTGGGAAGACAAACACCATCACTCTGAACGTCCCCCGCTTCCTTCTTCTTCCCCCAGCTTTATATGCTGAGCATGATGTCATATGGTGTGGAATATCCCTTTGGT
>NW_008824247.1:949671-963094 GCF_000699105.1 Pygoscelis adeliae | reverse complement strand
ACAAAGGAAAATTGAGTTACACTCGAGTTAGAATGATTCACAGAGAGACCGGGGATGCAAAAGGGTAAGGAGGACCCTCCTGTTGAGGTTCAGAATGGACCCCCTTGCTTTCTAAGCTCCTCCTCAGAGTGGAGTCTAGGTGCAGCTAGGTCCAAACCTAGTCTCAGACGTGGTCAATGGTTTATGTCTAAGGAATTACATATGCAATGTTTCATTAGCATCAATTCAGCATGCAATCAAAGTTACCAAGACAAAGTCAAAGTTACCATACTACAAGGTTATGTGCGATATCGGTCGCTTACCAAGATCTGTCATTGGTAAAAGGTCTCTCTGCCTCAAGAAGCAACCTTGAGCGGTGTCCCAGCTCAAGGGGAGATCACTGCTATGCAGCCACACTGCTTAGCAGGGAGAGCTCAAAGAAGGCTCATCTAGGCTGTCATATTTATGGGATAAAGTGGTTGGCTCGTATTGAAATTACATGCGATGGAAAAAGTATGCATGAGACTCCTTGTACCCACAACTTTCTTTGTTCCTTGATAAATGAGTCTTGGAAAAGCTACCTGCTATTCCTGTGTCAATTGCATGATCGGTGTTCCAAGCTCATAAGCATTGATGCTCACTGTGTCACTCCACTCCTTTGTGGGTTTTTAGAGAACAGATTGAAACTAGGGGAGTTCATGCCTGGCTATGGCTCAGGCCTTTACCCCTTCCAGAACCTGCACCAAACCACTGCCAGTCTGGTCAGGGATTGAGTGCACCCGTCACACGTGTGCTTCAAGAAGCCTGCAGTGGTTAAAATATATGAAGATTGAACGATATAGAAATGCAGCCAGAGCCAACCAAAACTCCAAAAGGGCACTTTAGTACAGGACTTAAATTTCCCAATGGAAACAGAAGAGACAGAGTACTTTGCTTATAAAATACAGGCACTAATGGAATGTGATTGGGTCCTGCCACCTAATAAATTACCGTTCATCTGCTGAGGCTTCATAAGTGTGTGTGTGCATGCTCTTAACCCTCCCTGTCTGTAAGATAAAAAAATGTGTTAACTTAAACCACCTTCACAGAACCGAAGCTGGTGCATGTTGGTTTTCAGCTCAGCAAGGAGCATGTGTACACTCAGTAACAAGTGGTACCTTGTCAAAGTGCTATGAGCTGTTCACAGATCTCAGATTATACAGCGATAGGTGTACTAGAAGCTGAAGATGCAGAAAACTTTCACTGGGCTAAAAACAGTGCAGCTCTATTGATCTGATGCCAGCTGAAGATTGAGCCTACTTTGGCTTCTCAAAAAAAAAAAAAAAAAAAAAAAGTTCAAAATAAGTGATAACTACAGCCCCTTTTTCTGGTTTTCATTCTAAGACTCGGGAAAGCTGGTGAGGGACAAATAGCGAACACTGGGACAGACACAGATTAGTTAGAGACTCTCAGAACAGGCAGATAAAAGAAATTCAAACTTAGCCATCTTGATTAATCTCTCACAGGTGGAGAAAGTGAGAATGGAACAGGGTGAATGTGTGGGCATCCTTACAAGGACTTCTGGATAGCTTTCAATGCCCACTGAGAGAGTAATCTGTAAGGTTAACAAATGAACACTGATGATGAAATGCTCAGTTGGTTTGCTAACAGAAACCAGAGATGGTAAATGGGACAGAGGGTTAGAGAGAGACAGTGGGATAAGAGTGACAGGTGGGAATATGTTGAGCCTGTTCTGTTTCTGCTATATATAGGAGATAGCAGTTATCTTTCTTACAGAAGGAAATGTAGAACAAGATGTGCGGATTTGGAGATGATGTGGAACTGACAATCTGAGAAATACCATCCGTAAAGGAAGTAAGTCGAAGATGCTGAGAAATCTGCCTTATGTTTAGGATATGAGGGATGAGCAGGCAGTGCAAAGCAAAGATGGAGAAACCAGGATATGGTGGTGTGAACCGTGTTCATTTGCTCATTTGAAATCTTGTTCTTGTTGCAGGGAAGCGGCTCGGAAATCAAAGGGGTCACTCAGCATGTACACTGAGGGAAGAAAGCCCAAGCCCAAATAGATCACCAGGACACATTTGCAAAGAGCTAAAAAGAGGAGAAATAAATAACTTCATTTTCAGAGAATAAAGAAAGTTGTTAGAGTTGAAGGACAGGTAAGTGAAGATCCTCGGAGTCCTTAGTCACTTATGCAGAAATATGCCAAAAGGCTTTTCCATAGTAGCAATGGTAATTAAAAGTACAAGAGCAGTACTGCACTGGCTGCTCGGCAGCCCCCCAGGCAGTTGACATCAATACCTGACAAGAAGCTAAGAATGCATTTCAGCTGGCCATGATGGGAATCTGAAATTACCTAGCTAATGCTTTCAATGCTTTTTCCCGGGTATCAGCATTTTAGGACATTTTTCACCTACACCAGACCATATATAAAATACCATTGCATTGTTCAGCTGAAAAAACAGTTAATATTCCCTTGAGTTCATATATGCCATTTGCATGAATTGTGTGACCCAGTGAAATTTAATCTGACTCCACTGTCTTGAAATCACAGACTTTATTCCTCTACAGCTCAACAAATCTGAAGTGTATCCAAGGCTTCAGATACAGAATTTTCAGAGTGGAGAGATTATCACTGGAGCGTGTATGAGATCCAGTGATGGGCACATGACACATCCAGCCTACACAGCTCTCCCATTCACACTGCAGGGATTTGGGCTCAGACACAGGACCTGGAAACTCCCGGGGAGACTCAGCAGTGGCACTGAAAAGGAGGATGGAAGCAGTCAGGCCAGCTGCCTGCTGAAGACATTAGGAAGAAGGTGAATGAGACTTGCAGCAAGAAGAACAAAATGACTTAGCTGTGATAAGGTAAAAGGAGAGCACCAGACTGGATAGAAGGAAGGGACAGTGAATGTTGTGTAAGGCTTTTTTCATAAAATATTGACTATGCTCATTTGGATGCTGCCCAGCCATCCTCACAAATGAACGCGCTCCATTGACACTGATACTTCTCTGCCTCCTACTCAGGTTTTCTCAGACAAGGAGGGTCATGGCAAAGTGAGGCTGAAAAAAAGGAAATCTGCCATTTTCTGAGCTGAGAGGAGCAGTGCCAAGATCAATACAGCATGAAACAATCATCAGACATGGCCTAACAGCAGTGTCTGTAGCCTTCATTGCAAGTCTTCTCTGTGTTTCTGGATCGTCTCTGGAAGCAAAGGACTGGTTTCCTTGTTGTTACAAGAAATACTCATCAAAGTGATCTTAATGCAGAAAAACAAAAACGGCAAAGGGGTTCTGAGGAGCAATCAGCGTGAACTCTTACCTCGGGTACAAATGAGGGAATTGCTGCTCTTAACACTGTGGATTGGGAGTCCTCATGTGTTCTTGTAGTCGTCACTGATCCTCAGGCAAAAATTCTGGCAAACATTGTGTTTAGGACAACATCACGAATGGCTTTCTCTTTTATCCACAAAAGTTTTGTGGTTTTACATTTCATGTTTTACCTCAGTTCTGTCTGGATTTATCCCATTTGCTGTCCTCAGAAAGCTCTCCCAAGATCCTGCTCCCCAGTAATGTTGCTAACAAATCAGAGACATGCAGTACTTTCTGCTCAATTAAGAACAGAAAAACAACCCTCATCCATGCATTATCTAGCCTGATGCTAAAACTGGTGCTGAGCAGTTCATACGGATGTTCAGGAAAGACTACAACAGGCAGCTACAGAATAATATCTCCATAAAATACATTTCCTCCTGATCTTTGTTATTCAGTGACACATGGTCACTGCCCAATAGCATTTGGATTTATTCAAATTTTTTTAAAAGAGGAAAGCTGCAGCAATCTGTGTGTGTTCTCTTCTACGCAAATGTGAGCTTTTTTTGGACTCTCTCTGTCACAAAATGAAATCTTTCAACAGGAAGAAATCTTGCAAAACTAAGTGCTGTGCTTGCTGCCCATCCTGTTCTTCCTTGCCTCTAACTCTCCTTGGGATTCTATGCGTTTATTCCCTGTCACAGCTAACTGTTCTCCATCTCTGAAGTATTAAATAATGGCATGGAGATGTACCTTTGTGGGGATTGCTCTGCCAGCCAACCCACTCTTGTGAAATGAGGAGGATGCCACTCCAGCAACCTGACTATCCAGAGATGAGTGGGGCAACGAGAGCTGATATGGCAAGGCAGCTACGCCAGTTGCAAAATATTCACAGCTTTTAAGTTTGGGCTGGCCTACCAATCTATGCTGTAAATGTTGTCTTTATACTCCGTATTTACATCACAGATGCTGCAATCCAGGGGCTGCTCTTCTTCTACCACTGACCTTTTCTGTGGCCTTAACTAAATTGCTTTACCTCTCTGGTTCTTTAATTGAATTGTGTTCTTGTAGAGTATGATCCTTCTTTAATGTTTCAGTATCATGACGTTGATTTGATGGGAACTTTTAACATCATAACATAATTAATAATAATGAAACGTAACTAGCTTAGAAGAATCAAGCAGTTTTCTTACAGCTCTGACTTAAAACTTTTTCCATTCCATGATGGTCTGAGAGTTTGCCATGTTTTTGAGGAAAACAGAAATGGATTTGTAATGTCATGCACTGGAAAAGCTTTCAGAATAATGTACACTTACACAAACACTTTTAATAACACTTCACTCTTCATGCTCCTGTAGTCTGCCAGTTCTACACAAATCTAGTCCTGTCTAATTTTTTCCTACAAAACAAGCTATTAATAGAAGATGTTTTTGCTGCTCCTCTGCACTAATCATTTGTTTGCACACAAAGATTACTTACAGACTGTTCTTTTTTTAGCTAATTTTATTTGTTTAAAAAATCTAGTTGACTATATAAAAGAAAGACACTGTTGTACCTTTGCAGATGCCTTTGACCTGTTTTGCAGAGCAATATTGTGCTGTGGTCTCCAAGGGTCTGTAATCCGTACATTTGCTTTTCTTTCTTATTCTAACTTCGGTTGCTTATATTACCTTTCCAAAGCTACTGTTTCATTTGACTTTCAGCAAGGGAGATTTCACCTTTCCAAAGTATCTTATCCATATTTTTATGAGGTTTCTGTTCTAATGCAATCCATTATTTTCAAAGGCTTTCAACAAGCAGAAGAATATCACTGTGCTCAGAGTAGACATCTGAACTGGTCAGGAAAATGATCATTGGTGTTATATTTGACCATATTCAGAGAGTTTGGCAGGGTAGATTTATAGTATAAGAAAATCTCTAAGTTCACCCATGCCTCAGGAATTCAGCTTTCACTAAAGCACTGAACCTCTTCTCCTTGTTCACATGCTCATGTTCTCCTGCCTTTCATATAAATGCAGTTACTCATATCTACAAAGAAGAGAATAAAACAAGACAAGCTGTAGCCAGCAGTCACCGTGACGAGATTATTTTTAACTGCCTTTAAAGTTTCTCATGTGACTGGCAAATAGTTAGGTCTTCTTAAAAGCCTGGGTCCAATACAAAGTAATGGCAACTGTGAAACACAATGATTTCCCAAATAAGCTCTTAAAACAGAGGAGCTGTGGTCTCTCAGATATGCAGAGTTCATCTGTCTTCTATTTTAAAAACCCAAAGAATGTACAAATTGTGCAAGCGTGTAGTCCCTTGTTAATTATACCTTGTTTTTATATAGCAGCTCTATCTCAAAGTTCTCTCCAAACATTAAGACTCCTAGCACTTCTTTTATGTAGGTATTATTATCCCTGTCATTATCACTATCACATTTTCCATTTTATAGGTGGTAAATGAGCAAAATCACACTGTGAGTCAGTAGCTGAACTGGGAATAGAATATTGTAGTCCTGACTTTGTCCCTTGCTTTAATTACTCAATAATTTGATTGTTATTTCTGAGTTGAAGTGATACAGGTTGTGTTCAGTGTAAAATCTCAGCAAATAAACAGAATTCTTTTGATTTGCAAGATTTTTGTTTGTATAGCTTTCATACTAATATTTTTCAGCTGTTGGTATGGCTTTAAATAGCTAATAAGAGATGCTGTTGTCTTCCAATTAAATATATATCAATAAATTTTGTTTAATATGATACAATCTGCATAATAGACTGGAACAGCTCAAATGAAGCCTAGTCTATCAAGCAATGAAGTATTTAGGTATTTAGGTTGTGTCCTATTCTAGTCATAGTAAAAATCATTACAGAAATCTATGGAGAAATGTACTTTTGTAAAGTAGCTGGTTTTTAAACAACAGCTGTTATTAATGATTCTTTTTTTAATGTGAAAATACCGTATGTGATGACTAAATTAAGTTAAAGCCACTTGTCAAATTATTTTTTTTTTAAAGTGAGAACAAATTTTGGCTGATATGTGTTCAGTTGAAACACAATGACACCTTCATGAACTAGATGGTTAACCTCATTTTCTCCTTTTCCAGGACTGTTTTAATGTGAAAAGGCAATCTAATCACTTCATTGGCTCAAACATAGGTAGCTTAGCTTCAAAACATCCCACTACCAGCATCCCATTCCTTTGTTTCTCGGTCATCAAATGTCATAAGAAATCATAGAAAAAAAAAATTATCATGAGCAGTTACTCAGAAGACCACTCAGTCCTGTGAGAAACTGAAGATGCACCTGAAAGCATGGTCCTCCCATAAAGAACAGTAAGACACTCTGTAAGACATCATGATTGTATAGGACTCCAGTCAAGGCCACATCTAACATCACAAGTTAGGTTGATACTAGTGAGCAACTAATGGCCTTGTATGACCAAGCTCTTTCCTTTCGCTCCTCTCTAACGCACCTTGTTCCTACCATCTGCTAGGAACAGTCCTTGGCCTCAACACTGTGATGGCACATTGTTTGTGAAGGTGCTCACAAACACAGCCAAAACTGTGCCACAAACCAAAGCTCTGCCACAAGGCATGCTAGCAGTGAAGCTGTATGGACACCCAAGCATATATCCTTGTCCCTGTCTACTGCTCTGGTGAGTAGATTCACATTCAGACAGGATTCCATCTGACCTTTTCAAAAAGCACCGTGCTTCTCCCACTTCTGGATCCTGATGAACTTGCAAACTAAATTCTTATCTCCAGTCTCTCTTCCCTCAACCATTGATCTCCTAAACAGGGCATTCAAGCAGGAGCAGAGTGTCCCATTTTTTTTGTCCAGTCCTCTTGGACTTTTTCTGTATTTTTCATCCAAGAACTATTTAACATGTTATATATAAATGGCCTTTTGAACGTGGATCACAACCCAGGTTTTACATTCAGGGTGGGTCCCTAAACAGCCAGGCTAAAGAATGATATTTCTTGCCAAATTTCCTATACCATGTACTTGGCTTCTTTAGTCTTTTTGTGTCACTTTGTTTCCTTAATCATTGTATGAAAGGTGCTAGCAGTTAATGCTGGCTTCTGCAGTTCTGATCACAGGGTTAAGTATCTGAAAGTTAGGAAGCTCAATCCTTTACAGAGACAAGCTCTTTGCTTTGACAGCCATGTTGCCTGTTCTTAGGGCTGCAGAAATATTTGGTATCTATCCCAAGTGTTGCCATAAACATCCTTCCAGTATTTCTGATGAACAGTGGCCCTCATCCTCCTGCCAAATTGCTGTTGCACAGTGAGACATCCTGCTTTTAATCATATTCTTCATCCCCGTTGTGTAATTCCGTCGCCTACTCCTCTTCCACAGTGGCCCATTCCCAGCCTCTTCCCAGCTAAAGACTGTGGCCCCAGCTAGACTCTCAAGGTCCACACGCCTTCCCATTTGTTGGACCCTGAACTTGTGGATAGAATGAAACCCTATTAACATTTAAGTTAATATTTTGCTTAATAATTTTTAATCACTTCCTTGTCAATCATTAATATCTCCTGTTTATGTACCAACACTATACAAACATGCATACAAGACTTGAGAGTAGTCACTCTGAAATACTTACTGCTTTCTGTGAAGCCAAATAGTGATATTCCAATCATGTTTAGAAATAGTGGATTCCCCTTTTCCTTCTCTTCTGCTTCTCTTTCTTCTTTTCTTCCTTCTTTTAAATAACAAGTTTCTGGATACCTTAGTCTTTCCTTTAACTACACTGTAAAAATCTTATCCTCTGCCAGTGGTCTGCTTGCCTACAGGTGCAAAACTCAGTTTTTGGTGAATTATTGTAGAAATCCATACTTCCTTAAAAGTCTGTGTTTCCAAGGAAATAGATTCACTTTAAGGTGACTTCTCAGTGCTATGTTTTGTGGATACAGCAGTCACATACACAATCTTTATACATCTGACAACTGTGGAGAAAAAATCCTAGTTGTGCTATTTGTCTCATTAGTTTTCTGTACAAACAAGGTTACAATTCATAACATTTGTTCTGTGCCATGTTGGCACTTTACAGGCTGATCTTTAATTCATTCTTCTTTAATGACCTACCCATTTGTTCATAAACTAGACCTCCCTTCCCTTCCCTTCCCTTCCCTTCCCTTCCCTCTCTCTTCCCTCTCTCTTTCCTGTCTTTTGTTTCATTTCTTCCCTTCCTTTTGTTTCTTTTCTTTCCTTTCCCTCTCTATTCTTCTCTTCACAGAAAAGACTAAATGCAATACAGCTTTTTATTCTATCTATCTCAGCTGTGTTTCTACATTTCCCCTCATCAGGAAGACATCCTGTTCTAGTACCTGGCCCTGAGAGTTTATGACGTACTTTAACACACACTTCGTGGTAAATGTCCAACTCTTTCTCAAACTTGCAGAGTAAATATGACAGGCTGGAAAGGACTTCATAGGATTGAAAGTGGCAGGTGACACACATATATATAGAAGAGAAATACTATAGCATTTCTCATTATTTCACACTATCACAGTTTACAGAATTTTTAAATGTGCGTTCTCATAAGGATTATTACATCTCTCTCTAACTAGAGCAGCTGAAACTGCATTTAGTATTAGGTCCTTATAGGCCTGTGATTGAAATGACAAATGATGTTTTTATGTTGTATAATTTTCAGTTATGTAATTCCAATTGCTTGTAATCTCTCTTCTTACTGTTATGTGTTGCTCCCCAAATAATAGCTGTCTACAATTGTCACCTCTACACTGTATCTCCTATGTTCCACCTGCTCTTCTTTATTCTATAAAATGCATTCTCATGTTCATTTTTTGCTTATTCTTTTGTTTTCTGTTCTATAGACTCAGTCTTCCCTTTGCTTTCCAAGCTTGTCTTTTTTGCATTGATGCTACCCTAGCATGACCCACAAAGGTGGTGAGAGGTGGGTTAGCTAAACTATACTCCTGGGCCTCTCAAGGCAAGCAAAAATATTTCTATCATAGCAATGATTTAGAGACCTAATTTTTACTTCTGAGCCATGAAGGTCAGAAGAAGTAGGAAGCAGTGCCTACTTTTCTTCCAGGAAAGAATGGCTATACGTAGGATTCCTCCCAGTTCTATATGCTACAGGCACGTCTTACCTAAGTACACAGAGAAAAGTTATGGTATCAATACTTTCTTTGAGTATGTGCAAAATAGCTAAAAAGCCTCCTGCTATCATGCAAGAACATTGCCACATCCAAATATGTTCTTGCAGGGCTTTAAAAAAACTGGTCACTCTTATTGAATGTTTATTGCATTGATATTTTCTCCTTATTTCCAGCTGCTGCAGCAGTTGTTTTTATTTTATTTTGGAGAGAGCTGTATGTTCTCTCAGAGCATCTCCTGATAAAAATCAGATAATTCGGTTGCTTTCCCAAAACGTTTTCAGTCTAATTTCAGACATGACATGGCGAAGAGCATAACAAAACTTAGCAGAAGGAAGCAGACAGAGAAAAACAAAGAGTTCGGTAATAAGAAATTACATGGTTCTCCAGTAGAGTCTAATACACTCTGTGGTGAAGCAAGTTTAAAATGAAAACACAGTAAACAACTTCTTTCTTGCTGATATCACTGGGAAAATAAGCACTTCTAAGATGAATGATGTTATTTTTGTACAAACGGATTATTCACAAGCACATCCTACATAATACCAGGTAAATGCCAGGAATAACGAAGTGAAAACCTTGAGCTCATCTGTCTGTCAGAGCCTTTTCCCTTTTAAAATCTGATCATATCATCACTCATAAGATGGAGACCTCTCGCCATGGAAGGGACCATTCCTTCTGCAGCTGGGGTAGCTCCATTTGCCACAGGGATTTTTGGGAAAGAGGGGAAGAAATGCCTGCAAGAGGCTGTTGCTGAAAGGTGCTTGATCCAATCCAACAAGCAATTAGTGACATATTTAGTTTTACCTTTCCTATGGGCAGGTGCTTGTATCCTGTATTGGATTTCACTACAGGGCACGGCACCTCACAGAATAAGACCTTCACATTTCTGATCCTAGTTTAGAAAATATAACCGTAAAGAAATTTTGCACTTAAGAAGTTTGGGGGTGATACTGTAATTAAAAATTAATATTCCTTCCCCTTTCCTTCAAATTACAGCCTCAGAAGAAAAAATCTGCAGTGATATAAATCTAGTAAAAAGTAGTTTTATGATTAAATAAAATTTCTAAAATGAATTCAAATTTCTGTAAGAGGAGTGGAACAGAAGATGGTCGCTTGACATCCTGGCTACAAGCAGGGTGACAGACAAGTTGAAAGAACAGGGCTGTCCACAAAGGCTTTCAGCTATGCAACAACATGAGAAAAAAGTATTCCCAGCAGTTGGTATCAGGATTTCCTTTACTATTGCGATAGTTCATGTACCAGGGGTCTCTTGGGTGCCCAGGGCCCAGGAGATAAGAGCAGAACAGAATAATAACGAGTGCTACTAAATTCCTTCTTCACACAGTAGTTGATAAAAAAAAGGATTGTAAAAGGCCCTGGGCAAAATTTGAGCTATGTACTTTGCTGATGAACAGCACAGTGAGCCTGGAGTTGACGGAGCATGGATTTTTTTTCTGGTAGAGCTAGAGGTAAATGGCTTTGTCATCCATTACACTTTCCCAGCTTTCTTAGATTTCCTCCCTGGAACAAAGCCAGGACGTTATGGGGAGCAAGAGGGTTGTTATGTGCGTGGAATGAACAAGAAAATATCCTGTCTCAGGCTGAGCCACACACTGCCTGGAGATGAAGGACCCAAATTCAAGTCCCTTCTCTACCAGACTCCTGTCTGCAGACAACAGCCACCACACTCTTATCCCGTCTGTCCCTTTCACATTCTTGCTGTTCCAGTTTGTCTAAATATCCAGATGGATTATACGAGCATCTGCCAGGACCGCTCTTGTCCTGGCCCATGGGATAACCTATGGAAGGTGTGGTTGCTCCTTTTCCCCCCTTGGAAGTTTCCCCCTTATTACCCACCGGTGGGATGGGGAAGTGCCCTGGAACACGCAATGCAGATGCAGCCTTGGGGCTGCACAAACCCGCCATCCTCCGGGGCTGGATCTGACCCTGACACAAGCAGTATTTGACTGAACAAGCTCTTTATCCCATATTAAAAGCTGGAGTGAATGATATGTTGAATTACCTCTGAAATGCATTCAAACTGCGTTAGGGGAAGCAGGTGAGGGGCTGTTAACATGAAATCAGATTTAAATTGTGGAACTTTATGCTTAAACCTCTCTTCAGTCTGACTGAGCAATACAAGTTTCTTTTTTCTCCCTCAATGATATCCACTGCTACCGTCAGTTTATGTTTTGCCAACCACTAGCCATGTTCTCCATTTAAAAAATATAATTAAAGTCTGCTCCTCTGAATTCTCTGAAAACTCTGTAAACTATTAAGAAGAGCAAAAAGATTAAATCTAAAAGGTCATTACCCTGATTCTGTCTTTCTAAAATGTATTGTCTAATGAAAAAATAAATAGCATTTTTAATGTACAGTTACAGATAAAATCCTGTCCTTCTTTCCTCCCTTTGTATTAATTTTACCCAGATCTGCTACTCATTAGTAGATGTATATATGTCGCAGCTTTAGAATTCTGTTGTCATAATTAAACTGAAGATCTGTGTACTTGGTCAGGCATGCCCAACGTTGTCTATTTATTTCTTCATAGTCTGGACCCATATTCTACTCTTGGTGCCATTTAACACCCTGTTGAATTCAGCAAAAGCTTAGTAACCTTCCTCAGTTGGCATCACATGCACCCTTTTTTTTTTCTCACCATCCCATGTGGTACGTTTCTCCTTTACCAGAACAAGAAAAGAATATTTTTCTAAAATAAGAATAGAAATTGAATATGTAAAATTGTCCTTAAGCTTCATAAGGAATCATCTGAGAATGAAGTAATTGTGAGCCCACATCACCCAGACTACCCTCTTCTAGAAGGTGTGGGGAAAAGAAAGAAAGAAAGAGAGTATCTGCTTCTGAGCTGGCTAGCCTGGGAAGCAGCATTGTCAGCCACAGTCAAGCTATTTCCAATCAAATATGTCTCAAGGACACTTGCAGTATTTTTGCAAGACAAACGTTTACGTGTGCAGGATCTTAGTTGACCTACCAGCACACATGAAACATAAATCTATTTTATTTTGTTTTTAAAATTCATTCTATTTACACTGCTAGGGTTTCAGACCATGTTTAAGTCGCTGGGCTTCACCTATAGTAGTGGGAGTATATAAAGTCCTAAAAGACTTCTATACAGATGGCCTTAATCCCATGGGGAGACAGCAAATTAATATGAGGGTCATTGGCATTCATCGAGTACTTGGTCTGTCTGGCAAATGATGACATCAATCTTGGTGCAAAAGGGATCATGCATTATTCTATATGCAATCAACTGCTAAATTTAAACAGTGATGGGACAATGAATTTTTTTCAGGAAGGGTCATTAATAGCCAAGGGCCTGAACCATCAAACCTTTACTTACATGAACAGTCTTTGCTCATAGGTTATCTCATTAGGCAACTGCCTTGGTGAACAAGGGCCTTGTAATACAGAGTTTGACGAATTAGCATCTGAAGGAACAACTTCTCTAATTAACAGATTAAAAAAAAACCCCATGTACAAAAGTCCATTTGGGGGATTTGCAAATATATGTGCTGTCAGCTTCTTAACAATGTGAATCCAGAGAAAATTGGGAGTTATCAAGGTTGTAATGAGTACAAACACTGTTGTAAAATACTAAAACCCTCCCCTTAATATAATATCCTCTATCACACAGTGGCCAATCCTAGTTGAGCAAGGAACCTAACCTCCATAAATATCATACTGCATATATACTATGGGGAAATTCACTATAACTAATGAGCAATTTATTCTTGAAAGAGGGCACTCTTGAAGATATCATATCCTTTATTTTCATGCTAAATAAAGGAAGGGCCACATTATCTCTTTAAGAGATAGTCTTTTTTGTATTTTTATATTCAAGTCTAATTATACCCGTTAACCAGAGCAAAGGAATAATGCACAGCTACTGGTCCATAACAATATAGATTTTTTCCCCGATTTCTGAAACTCCCTGTATTCTGATCATGGGTATTTGAATCCATATACTTCGATTGGCTGGCAGCCAGTATGAACCAG
>NW_008824247.1:946909-949470 GCF_000699105.1 Pygoscelis adeliae | reverse complement strand
AGTAGGAAAAGAATAAAACATTTGTTAAGGTCTCAATCCTATCTGCCCTTCTCCACTCCCTGGACCCATCTTTCACTCCCTATGGTTTAGGAAAAACCTTATGCTTGGAATAATTACCATAGTGATACACAAGACACTTTTTCACTATTTGCTAATCCTAAAAGCGAGGCATAATGCGAGTAGCATTTTGAAAGTAATAAGTAAAACATACATGAATCATTCTGGGCATTTCAGCCCGCTGGTTTGGGTGAAAGTGGATGCGTAGGGGCAGGGGCAGGAGAGACAGGAAGAGGCAGCTTGGGACACGAGGAAGGCAAATGGTCAGTTTTAAATTTATTTAAAGCAATTTAACTTCCAGTAGTTTTGTGTTGCCTCTTTTGACAAGTAAAACCTGTAGACATAGTCAAATATTCTAGTGCAATAACTAAGCAGCCTTATCTATTAACTTTTGTAATAACCACATCATGAGTTAGTAAATTCTTTGGCTTTGAAGTTTATTCAAGCCACAATTTGGTTATTTCTGCCACAAATAGGGCTAACATCCTAAGATAGCTTTATACCTTTATTACAGCTGCCAATGCTGTTTTCTGTAAAAAGGGCCATTCTTATGTTGTTTTTTTTCTGGGGGGGTGGAATCTAATCATCTGGTAACTTCTGAATGGTAGTCTCAGATCAGCTTCTACAACTTCACAAACTCACCCATGCTTTTGGGATTATCCTTGTCCCATCTTCAGTTTAGGCTAAAGGGTTCAGAGGAGCCCAGTCAGGGAGTGCAGTGCTACTGGTTTATACCACACCCTTGGTTGCTTCTGAGTGGGATCAGAGGTGTTCACCAGTGGCACAAGACATGATGAGCGGCTCCCATGCCCCACACCCTGTTTTGCAGCCCTCCACCCAGCTGCTGCTTTGCACTGAACAGTCGGAGGAAAGAGGGAATGGCCTAAGGTTGCTTTGCTGTTTTAGCCTGTGGTGGTTGTTTTCTCTCCTAAGGCAGCGAGCAGAGAGCGTAGAGCATACATTAATGCAGACCTCAGATGTGCATGTGGGAGAAAGGTATGGAGGAAGAAAGGGGTGCAGGCGCAATGTCAGCAAGGATATGGAGATGTGGCTGGTGTGCAAGAGGGGATGTGCATGCGTGCAAGGAACGCCAGGCTGAGAATGCATGGGGGAGGTGTGTTTCGGGCAATGACACTGGCTATGCACCTGAGGGAGCTGAATGAAAGGAGCGGCGGGCAAACGAGTGGGCAAGGGCTTGTCTTTCAGTTCTGGACTGAACTTCTTTCCTCTCCGTGCAGCCTCTGCAGCATCCCTCTAAAGCATCAGACCGTATCATTCTGGGGAGGGGAAGGAGTAATGGGAACCTCCACTCCTCTGATTTTAGAGGAAGCCTTAAGTTGCAGTCCCTTTGCAAATGATTGGGACTATCCCAACTGGGTTGAACGTAGTTCATCCCCAGCGGTTGTAAATCTTTCTCCGGAACAATCATAGAGTTAATAGTGACTGGCCAAATTTCACAAGCTGCGGTGCATTTATCAGAGACAAAAGCAGTGCAGAAGAAATCTGTCTCGAAGCAATAAAGTGCTTAAATGCACGGCTTACCAGCTCCTACCCACCTCTGAGACAGGTTCTTGGCTATCAGGGTCAACAGATCTGAGAGATCTTTGTTCTTGAATGAAGATTTTCCCAACTCATGTCAGAGCGCATCTTGTACAGGTTTTCCTCCAGACTTTTCAGGTGGCTTCAGGCCACCAGAGAAGACTGACACTTCCTATTTTTCCTTAATGTCCTGCTACTTGCATTAGGCTTTACAGTAACTGTGCTCCCAGCACCCATGGTTAGTCTAGAGCACACAGCTTGGGACTGAAGGAATCTCCTGGGCCATCAGGTCTCGTCCCATGTTACCATACACAACCACATCACTGCTCCTTTTGGAAATGTGAGGAGCTCCATCCTAAACGTAATTATTATTTTTGCCCCATTCTCTCTACTGGAAGTATTTCTCAAATCGTACGTTCTCTTATGTTTAGAAATCGTCTGATTTTTAGCTTAAATGTATTAATGGGCAGTTCATATCCGTTTGCTCTTGACGAAAACACCCGCGATAGACTTAGCCTCGGTAAGGCAAGTTTTTACCAATATTCCCTGCGCCTGTGGTATCTGTTACAATTTGGTGCAAGGGTCCTTGGCATTTCTTAGCTCCCACAGATTCACGTCGGCCTCACGGGAAACGGATGGGTGTGCTGCCTGTGAGGAGAGTCGGGTGCTCCGGTGGCCGTGGGGGATTTTGGTGCCGTATGGGAACCCGGCATTCAAGGCATGGTACCGATGCGAATGTGGACTGGGGACGGGTGTACACAGCAGCCGGGAGGTGAAGGCGCTGGGGGTAGCTGTGGGTGACTAGATGTGGGTCCTCTGGCCACGGCGTGTCTGTGTGGATGGGGATGCGGGGGAAGGGGCTGGCTGTGGCGGGTGGGGATGGCCGCTATGTCGGGATATTTCGGGGGAAGGGGGTATGCGCCAGTCTCGGCGTCTGGGGACGTGAAGAGCATGGGGGGGTGACG
>NW_008824247.1:932202-946212 GCF_000699105.1 Pygoscelis adeliae | reverse complement strand
CGGCCACTTTAGAGCGAGCGTGAGGCTGAGCCGGCAGCATCCCGGGCATTTCCAGCGAGCGCCTGCCAGCAGCCCGGCACCGATTGAAATTTAGGCGTCTTCAGAGAGGGGAGGAAGATCCTCATCTTCCGAAGCCTCCTCAATGAGTGCCAAGCTCTACAAGGAGTTGAGGCTGTCCCTGCCGCCTTGTCTTCTGAACAGGACATCTGCCACCTTAAACGCCAGCAGCACCTGCATCACGCAAGTGGGTCAACTCTTCCAGTCCTTCTCATCCACTCTGGTTTTAATTGTCCTGGTCACCCTCATCTTCTGCCTGATCCTCCTCTCCCTCACCACCTTCCACATCCACAAGAGGAAGATGAAGAAGCGGAAAATGCAAAAGGCTCAGGAGGAATATGAACGGGACCACTGCACCCGCAGCAGCAGTAGCAGCAGCCAGCACCCTGGGACGGGGGTGCAGGGAGAGGCACCCCAAGGAAGAGACAGCCAGCTGGGAAGACACCCCCAGGACTCGGAGATCCAGCGTCCCTCTCCCTCGGCAGCCCCGAGCTCTCAGCAAGCACGGGCTTGTTTGGACACAGCTGGTGCGGGGCTCTTGCAGACGGTGATTTTATCATGATGTTTTGGGGGAGACCTCGCAAAGGCGCTGGTCGGTGTTTGTAAATACCTGAGTGATTATTCTAGTCCCTGAAGAAGAAGAAAACATTGCTAATTCAAATGAACGAACAAGCCCACAATCCAAGCGCATGACAGATCACATTGTGTTTCTCACTGACTGTGAGAGGAAGGGATGCGTCTTTTTACTGAAGAAGGAGCTGCACACAGCTACCAAATATGAAGTCATCCACATGGAGGAGGGGGTCAGGGGTGGGAGATCCCTTTTCCTTGGACATCATTACTGCAAGGACCGGGACGATCCCACTCTCTTGGGATTCCCGCTACACCCTGTGTCACCATTGCATGGCGTGGGTTGGGGCGTGACTGAGTAGCGTGGGGGGAGAGGCAGGTCTGGTGGGTGCCTTGGGACCCCCTGTCCCCTCAGAGCAGGGCGACAGCCCACCCTGGTCTCTCCTTTTGTGCTAGGATCTATGCCCCTGTCCCACCCCTCTTGCTCCTTTCCAGGATGGGATATTATTTTGTGTAGAAATGGCCACCCCTTGCTGGGCTTAACTGCAAGCGCCCTCTGGCCCCATGGCCCCGTGCCCCCCAGCTGCAGTGCTGAGCATCCCACCGTCCGGGGGGATGGAGCGAGCTGTCTGCGCAGAGCGATGTCCGAGCTTTCCTCTCCACTCAGCTCCCCTTGTCTTCACATGCCCCCCCCCCATCCCCATCCCTGTGCCATGAAACCTGAAACCCACACCCAGTACCGTTTTGTGTGGCAGGGCGAGGTGATGTGCAGTAACTTGCCTGTCCTCTCCCAGGGAAGGGTATCTTTGTACCTCCTGTTGGTCCTGAAACAAATCCAGTTCTGCACCAGGCACCCCGCACTGAACGCCTGCGTTTACAGCTTTGCCTCCCAGCAAGGAATCCTGCAGCAGTACAGAGCTGGCTTCTACTTTTTTTAGGCTGATATATATTTTTAACCCTCCTAATCTAGTAGACAGTTAGGGACAGAAAACACTTAATTTTCTCCCCTTTCCCCTTTTGGGGAACAAACCACGCAGTTGTGCATAATGTCTGCTCTTAAACCCTGGCAAATATTTATTTCAGAAGTGGCTGGTGTAGTTTCTCCTTAGCAAGCACCAGGAGTTTTTTTGTCTGTGGATGGCAGGTGTGAGTGGCTGCTAGTACTGTGTGTGTTGAAGGAAGCAGTGTCGGGTACAGAAAATGCGGCTTTGCTTAGTGATTACATCAGTGACCATTACTTGAAGGTGCCTTAACAGAGTGCTATATCCAAACTTTGAAACATCTTGTGTGGTATCATAGCAGAGGCAGCCCTCTACTGTGCATATTAACATCTAAAAAATACAGCAAAGAAAAAGTGATCCTGAGGGATTTCTTTTTTTTTTCTTTCTATCCTGGCATTCAAAGTGATCTGAGGAGATAGTAATAGTCCACAGTTTTTAATATTTCATATCCACTTATTCCCTCTCTGTTGTACTCTGCCTCCCAGGGTGGCTATTAGGCTAGAAGAATGCCAGGCACACACACCAGTGGAGGTCTGGGGCCCTGAGCCAGGAGTGAATGCCGTTAACCAATTTAAAACGGGGAAAGAGGGTGGCAGAAGTGCTCCATAATCCTCAGCCCCAAAATGCAGAGGTTTCAGGGCAGTGTTTCTGTTACCCATTTTCACCCCTTTCCAATCCTGCCTGGTCTGACGGGAAATTGCTGTTGAGTTTGGATTCATGCCTCCAACGTTTTAGGCAAGTACTGTGTCATCCAGCTCAAGGAGCTGCTCCACCAGCTGAGGTTAGTGTGGCAAGCGTACCTGTGACCGAATGGTGTTTTGCACATTGCAGTTTCATGGGAGCGATGGCTGACTCTCACTGCCAGCCAGTATGATCAGATGCTAATGGCTACTTCGTTGTTGCTGGGCAAGGAAATTGGCTTTGTTTTGTTTCCCCTAATAAAGGATGCATGAACTTTTGTGTTTAACCTCCTTCTGCAACTGCAGCACAGTATTGCACCACAGGGAATAGATTTAGGACAATGAAGAGTGTTCAGTGAACAGTAATGGAGCTTCCTGATCCTTGATCTCCACTAAATAGAGAGATATTACTTTCCCCTTTATTTTGTGCCTTTAAAAAAGAAAACAACCCAGTGTATAATTTCGAGTTTTATAAAAGCAATAAGATGTTCCAAATCATGCCAGTGCATTTCTGGTTGACGGTTCCACTTCTTTAGTGTCTGAAGTCAGATACTCTTCCTTCTGCCTTATGCACTCAAGGCATGCAATAATTCCCCAGAAATGTACTGATTGTCACATCTCATTGCAGTTATAAAATTGCCCTGGTTTTGAAGAAAAATAGAAGGACGGAGAGATAGATATATATATCTTTATATATATTATGGATATATAGGTATATATATTATTTATATAATCTCATGACACTAAAAATAGTTGCAAAAATGTAACTAGAATTAAAACATGTTATCATGTAAAACTCCTCTGTTAATTAGCTTTGATTTAATATTTTAATATCTCTGTATTTATGTAAATCTATGTAAATTATGTGGTCTATAAGTAAAATTTCATACTGACTTTAATTTTCTCAGAACTGTGAGCTTCTTGTGGTGTCATTTAAGGTTTTGCATTTCTAAAGTTAAATTATATGAGATACGAGAAGTTACAAATTCTTATTATCACACAGAAATACTGCAATAAGGTTCATGCGTACTCCCAATACACAATCCTACCTTGAAGTACTGCAAGCTTATGAGATTTAATTGAACGGTCTCAGGAGCTCTAGCTGATGCAAGCAGGACACGTAGGTTTTAATTTTCCTGAAACAATAAGCAATCTAGGGAATAGATGTGGATTTTTAAAACAGAGTTTATGCTTGGAGGTTCTGTCAAATCAATTGCTTCAAACCCCTACAGCTACAGCTAAACTTCTGCACTTAGCATTCAGTATTAATAAGGCTGATGCTTCTTTCCCCTCCCCCCTCCTACTTAAACTAGGAAAGTGTAGGAAATTGTTCATATTTCTAAAGCATACATTTTCAGCTAACTGTGAAACTGCCCAAAGGGTTTTGAATATACATATTTTATGCAAGTGTAATATCTATGTATCTGTATCCATATATTTAAATATTTTTGTGTAACCTTTTCTACAATATTTGATAGAGATGCTGGGTAAATGCTTGTACCATTGTTGTACGTAAGGAAGGATTTATACCCTCTCGATGCAGACATTCTTTTTCCTGTGAATTTGCACTGGTTTCAGCGAGTTACGGTGGAGACCGGGCAGCTGAGCGCTGACTGCTGGAAGAACAGACAGTCTTTCCTCTGTTAAGGGGCACATCCTCCAGCTGGATTTTCCTGGTTCTGAATAAGAAACTGGGGCCGGTTGCCCACTAGCATCCTGCATGTGTCAGAATAAGAAGTGCTGCGGCGCTCAACAGTTCCCGTCTGGTGCAGCCATCGTCCCGTGGAAGAAGCATGACAGCAGTGACTTGTTTTGTAGGTCCTAGTGAGAACTGAGAGCCCACTGGGCAACGCGGTGGCAGTGCTGGGGCTGGATCGGAGAGTCGGTGATGCCTCGTCCTGCGCTCCCGTCCTCGGAGCCTGCTGCTGCCCTGGGGCTTCATCCAGCTCCCACTGGCATCAACAGGAGTGGCTTCCACTGGTTGCCAAGGGACTTGGATCCTGTCTGTAGTCCACATGGAGGGTGACAGCTTTCCACATCACCACCACTGGCCCTGCTCTGCACCTGTCCTGGCAGCCTCTGTGGGGATGGAAACCACGAGGGCTGGGATGCTTCAGCCTAGCGGCACTGGGGAACTCACAATGCTGCTGTCAGCTCTGCTTCTACGGACTGAGGCGTTTAGGTTTCTACATGGATCCTATGTGGATCATGGACAGGGAATGTCATTTCATGAAAATGTGTCATTCCAGCGTTTTTTTCTGTGGGGGTTTGTCTACTGCAAATGTAGTCTCAGACAAAATTTGCAGGCTCTCCATCCAGACATGTTTTAGCTTTTTATACATCTCTCCCAGACATATATCTGTATATATAGATATATATCTTGAAAGAAATGCTGGACAAAAAGCAAACAGAGACTCCACATTAGAGGCAAAACTGTCCTATGACTAAAAACTGGGGGGTTTTTGCTTTTATTTTAAATTAATTTTAAAGGCTACTATCTTTAATGTAAATAGCAAGTTACTATGTGGTTAACGTTTTCCATAGCATTTCTGAGTAGTTGCTATCTTGTTTCTGGAAAGCTATGTCCAGTGTTCGAAGCAACTGTGCTTTTCCTCTTCTATTGTTATGAATATGAGTGCAACTTTTACGTAGGGAGGAAAAAGAATTTGACTCTTTAGACAGGATTGAATTATTTTAAATCTAGTTATAGGACTCAGTTGCTTTTTTTTATTTCTAGTGGTCATTCTCTCTGCACGTTTGTGTTTTTTCTATGGGTACTTGAAACCCTACATTTTAATAAGTGTGCAAGATAAGAAACATGAAAAATGAAGTGGGAAACATTCTTTTTCCACTTTTGTGTAAACAGCAAAATTTATAATGACTTAGATACCATTTGATTACATTTCTCATCTACATAGAAGTTGGCATGACTCATATACAAACGTTTAATAACGCTTTCATTTATGTTAAAAATTAGAACTACTTTTATCCAGGACTGACTTTCTCATCTCTTTCTGGTATCTAACTCTTTTTTTCCCTGAAGTCGAGTTTTCCATCTGATCGCTAAATAAATTTCTAGTAGAACAGAGCCTCCTTCTGTTTTTAGTCTTTTACATGTAGGTCTCTGGTCTGAATCCAGCCAAACTCAATAGCGTAGAAAGTGTGTTATGAACTTGCAAAAACTGGATGGTGTATGAGCCTTCAGGAGAGAGGTGACTGTCTGACAAGCAAACGAGTGAAATGCCTGGCGATGGTAATAGTTAGCTTTCCCGTTTGGAGTTGTGGCAGTGAAGCCTCCGCATCCACTGGATGGACGTGGGTGAAGGGTGACCCATTCCAGTCACAGCAGAGACAAATACCCATCTCCTGCCTGATACCGTTGCTCTAAAACATCATTTTCTATATGACACTAGATCTCATTTCTGTAAATTATATGTAATATATTTCTTATTCAAATCAAAGAAGTTTTCATTGCTTCATTGGTACTATATGTTCTCTGTGGATAACTAGAAGAATTCATTTTCCATCCCTTTTAACCCAATACCTCCACAAGCATCGATTTTGTATGAGTTAGGAAATAAATAAATATTTGGATCAGAATATTGTCAGTAAAAATTGTCTTTATTTATATAATCCCATGTTCCAACTGGCTTTTGTTTGTTGTTTTCTTCCTTGAAATGGAGCAATATATGTTCATCATTTTACTTTTCTAAAGAGGACCAAGAATTTGAAGCAAGCACTGCAAAATACACATATACAAACAGGAAAAGATTTCACATTGTACAGCAAAACAAAATCCTGTAGGTTTTGCTGGTTTCACAGTAATTCTTTGTTCTCTGTTTTTCAGACACCCCCCTCCCCAATCAAGCACATTTTTAACCTAAAATCTTCTGAAAGAACTCACATATAACAGGTAGATTAGGTAGATTGCCTTTCTTTTATAGGTTTAGACTTGCAAAAAGCACTAACACACAGTCATTGACAAAGTACAGGTTAAAACTTTCCAAACATCTAGTAATCTAAAAATAATAAAGTATCCTAGGGAGTTATGAGTACTGTAAATAAGAGGTAAGTATAGAAGGTTAGAAGGAGAAAATATTATCTCTATAATAAAATAAAAGCAACGTGTTCTGGAAGATGAATTCATGATTGTAAACAAGTGCCTTTACATTTTATTCCTGTCTCTGTCACTCACACATTGTGAGGCCCTCAGCTTCCAAGCCATTTATGTAGTAACCAATATATAACTTATCTGTTAAATAAAGACATGGAACCTGCAAATGTACAGCCCTGAAATAAATAAATCAAGCCTCATATACATTAAGAAAATACTGATACCGTAATATGAATTAGGAGAGTCTTTATGCTAATCACCTGGCTTGGATTATCCAAGTGCTTACATTTGGCAGCGAGGTCCAAGTGGTGCACTGCACAGCTGGGAGACGGGTGGCTGGGCAAGATGCTTGAACAGTCACACCGAGAGGCTCAATTTAATTTTTAAGTTGTAGTGGAATGCTTGTTATGAAGGAAAGCCAAGACAACTAATGTTTATTTTACCATTTCATCACTCATAACACTTTTTTTCAGTGCAGAAAACAGCCTTGTGTGGTTTTGAGCAGAGTGCTGACTAAGGTAATAAGAATATAGGAAAAGGCAATTCTTGGGTGTAATCCCATCACTGACGAAGTTCATGGCAAAACCTCCCCAAATTCAGTGGGACCTGGACTATGCCCAAGATGATACCACATCTCACTCCCTGTTGCCTGTCCATTCCTTGCCACTGTCATCAGACTCCTGATTGCTGCAGTTAGTATTTCTAGGGCACATGGATTTCTCTTGTCTTTTGACTCACAGCCCATACTCAGCTCCTCTGGGGGACAACGGAGGATCACCTGGGGGTTACCTACATGTGACATGCTCATGCTTGCTTTTCTTTAGCTTTCTTTGTGTCCTGTTATTCTCCCTGGATCTGACTCCCCACTAGAGAGCCTGTCTGGTTAGTCTTTCCATAGGATGGCCTATGTTGACCAGGCTTGTTTCTTCTTTCCGATGGGTAAGCTCAGCCTATCTCTGACATTAGAAAATTTCTCTCTTTAAATTATCAGTTGGTTTGATTTCTGCAAAGATACTGGAGGACTTTGCCCTCATCTTGATCCAGCATTGTCACGCATTTACCCATAGCCCAACCATATTGATATAGTATCAAAATCTCTGTGACAAGGCAGAAGCTTTTGAGAAAGCGCTGGACTTTAAACAGTCTGAGAAATCCCGGCACGCTTCCCAACATGGTCCATTGGCTCTGGAACAACATCACATTTCCTGATTAAGCTGCCAGCCCTAGACTACAGGCTGAAACTGCTGAGAAATCATCATTCTTTCCTACCAAGAACAGCACTGTAAGGAAAAATATCAGTTACTACAGAGGGGAGACTAAATAAATGAGAGGATGTGGTGATAATGTGAGTATTAATATATATGTAAAACCTGTGAGACAGACAAGGTCAACTGAATGTCTAGTAATGGCTGACTACCCAGTCCACATTTTCTTCTTTTAAATCAGATTATCACAATCCATTCTTTTACTTGTGGTCCTGAATGCTATTAGACATATGCTTTTATTTTAGTGCTCAGCCAGAAAAAATCAGTAAGTGAGGCTCTGCTTCTCTATGAACTCCAGCTGAACTGTTTAAAGTCTATTTGTTTTCATCATAGAAGTACAGTTTCTATTAAACCATCCTTTTGGCAGACCTCAGCAATAGCATGGGGGAGCCTTCACTTCCAGTACGTGTTAGGGCTTGTTCAATCTGGCAATGGTGATGTGTAAAGGAGGACAACTGTCCAGATGATCATATGGGGTCACTGCAAAAATCTGTAAACAATGATTGCATTTGAACAGAAAACAAGAAACATGTAAACTCTGAGACAGTCATGGCTTTTTACCTATCTACAGTGAGGTAAGTTCAGAATATCTCTACTCATCACTTGAGTTATTCCGGATTTATATACCTCTAGAACTGAGCTGACTATATGGGCCATTACTTATCTGACAGAGCTTCTCTAAGTTCCTCCTGGGGTAAAGGGATGATGATGAACCTAGCGGAGGAGTGGAAAAGGTAGCTGAAATGTGACAGATGGGTTTTAGTATTACTGTTTGTATAGTGCTGCAGCCATACTGCAGAGATAAGGACAGATTCCTTAGGCCGGTATGCTTGCAAGTGGGAAAACATGACAGTACCACACAATCCCTTTGTTATCAGATCTGGGTGTAATGTCTTTTATGAATGAAAAGTTCAGCTATTACAGCTTCCAGAGAAACTCTTGAGATCGCTATGCTGCAATTAGGCCTTCTTTGGAACTTTTCAGAAGATTTCTTCTAATGTTCTGGAAAGCAGAATCTCAAACTATGTCAAAATAAAGCAAGCAATGTGACCCCATAATCCATGTGAGAAAGCTGTGCTTCTGAAAGACATCAGGTTGACAAATCTCTATTTGTTCATAGCCTGGGCACTTCACCACCAGAGAGCTGTGCTTCTTCTCCGCTGATGTACACCAGTTGTTGCAGTGAGGGGCCAGGAGGAGGAATTCAGATTCCCTGAGCATGCAGTCCTCATTCAGCTCCTTCAGACTGATGGAGGTGGTGAACTTGCAATGGCAATAGCTGTCAACAGGGAAATGGAGAGAAAACACTTGCCTCCCATCATGTAAGGCATGGAAAAAAACAACTTTTGGAAACACAAAGATCTTGCTGGGTTAGCACTGGTGATTTGGTAAGGAAAATTTCCGGGATTTACCTCACAGCACCTTGGCCTGAGTAACTTCTCAGCTTGAAGAGGTTTCCATTTGCCTTCCTGTCTCCTGTCCACTGCCAGGACCCTTCCAGACCACTTTACTTGAATTCAGTGTTAGGTCTTCACTAACTTATTTTGCTCTGAAGCAAGTTGTGGTACACTTGCACAGATGGATAGTGAATGAGTTAGTGAGTCACAAGTGAGCAATAACCACTGGGAGGGCAATGGATTAGCATCCAGCAGCAAGGGGAAGGATCCAGGTGCACTAAACCCTTCAGCACGGTTTTGGGAGGAAGGGCTTATGAGTCCCATTTAGTCTATCTGGTGCTTAATATCCATGTCATGGATGTCTGGGATTAAAATATAGACAGCCTGCTGTCACTGTGGAGCTTCACCTGGCTCTTGGGTACTGTCACACCCCACTGCCACAATGCCCACAGCCTGCTTCCCACCCCATGGTGTCCAGCTGTCTTAGCCTGCTTTTCTCCCTCTACCCTTTGAATGAGTTCCTTCATGTTTCCCCAGATATCCCCCTGCTCCCCTGTGTGTCCAGCTGCATACAATGTCTGCAGCTCCCACTCCTGACCCAGTGTGCTTGCACTTGGTATGAATTGATCAGTGCAGACAAGGTCCCAGTTATCCCTGCCTTCCTCCCTGTGCAGCCACCAGCATGGTCTTCAACCCCAACCCAGCCACCCACAGATCTCATAAGGAGTCAACACCATTCAGCTCCCCGATCTTCTGTCAAACGTAGTTGGAATTAGCCAATGGATGCAAAAACTTTTGGGGGAGGACAACTGACAGGCAGTTGGGCAGCAAATGTGCCTGCACAATAATGCAGGCGTTACTGAAATAAGTTATTTTTCACATCTCATGAATTGTAAGTAAATTTCAAGACTTTTCTAGTGCTTGACTCATAGTTTTGAAATGTTTGGATTTGGCAATGCTACTCAACAATATCTTTGAAGCCCATCTGTGCTGTTTATATGCTCTTTCTTCAACCCCCAGGCATTGTCTGTTTCCTTTGGTTTTCCAGACTGTAATCTTTTGAAGCAAGAAATTAGGGGTTTGTTTGATAATTGTGATGGTTGTGTGGAGCTTGTTCAGAAGGTGAATCATAGATTTGTAAGACTAAAAGGGGATTTGGAGGCATATAGCTACAAAATGATCTATAGTCTGTCACAAACAGGATTTTAATCCAGTAATTCATGTCTCCTGCCTGGCAGGTCCAGTGGCATAGAAGCATTCATTTTTTAGAAAGAGAGTCATAGCTGATTTCCAGCTTGTAAGTGCTGGTGAATCTAGTTCATACTTTCAGAAGTTGTTTCAGTGATTACAAAAGTAGCCTAAAAATAAAGAGTTTGTCCTTTCAAGGCAATACTTTTTAATATACAGAATGAAATTAGCATGTGCAGTAGTTATTAGGACACTGTTAAAAACAGACTTTGGCAAAGAAGGTAAGCCATCTGTGAAGATACAGTTCCTATTACATGTAATAACTCAAACATTGCCTCAGTTATAAATTCACAGCACTGGGAGTGTAAACAAATCTGTGTCCTGGGGGAAAAATATGGGAAAGTGTTACATATGCAACCATGTACCTTCTTGGAAGGTGTCAGCTGAAATAAATGAGATGTTTGTGGTCACTGTGGAATTTAGCCTCACAAAATAAACTATTTTTATAGATTTACCCTTCCCTCCCTTCATTGTTTCCCCCTTATTCCAATGTCTCTTTAGCAAAAAAATCTTGTGCTGAACCTCCAAAAATGTCTCTATGGCTCACTAACAGCAAAGCAGGCTGAGGTTTTTTTGACCTGACACTGCATTGAATGGATCAAGGGCTGGACTGAAACCTTACTGAAGTTAATGGGAAGCTTATGTCCATTCCAATGGGATTTGGATTATATCACAAATATTCCTGATGCATATCTCATAGTTTTTAGGGTCTAGTGTATAACAGGCATGCCGTATTTGGAAGTTCAACTGGTTTTTTACAGTTAAATATCTGAAAACTGTTTTTCCTGTAGATTACACAAATTTGTTTTCCAAAGAAGACTTAAGAACATAGAATTGTCTCATTAGATTTTTTAAAATTAGAATTAAGCCTGCCATTTTATGACACTTTCTAGGCTAAAGTTACAGGGATCTGTAACTGTAGAGGAGAAACAAATAAAATGCAGTAATATAACCTCCTAAAGTTACAGACAATTTCATTTTGTCTAAGAGTGTCCAGGTTTCTTCTCACCCTTCCTCCTATGAACAGTGCAGTGGTTGTAGTGTTAGCAATTGCAATTTTTATCCATGGATTTAAGGGGTTTTGCAAAATAAAACCATTAGTCTCTAGGGCTTTGTTGCAAATCAATGTCCCCTCCCTCCTCACCTCTGAAGACAGTCACCTTGGTCTTGGTGACCAGGGAGAGGCCCAACAGCAGCCAGTTTGAAGGCCTGGGTAAAAAGCACAATGCAGAAACTCAGGGTTCTCCAGATTGACTGGGTGTGGACTAGCAATTCTGGACTTGAATTGGCCCTTCTGAGAGCCAAGACACTCATGTTGGTCCCGGTGCAGCTGGAAAAAATTCAACAGTCTTGTTCTTTCAAGGATGACCACAGCTGAAAGTTCCTTAGTGGGCTGCATACAAAGACAGAGGCCATATATGGTCCACAGCCTTTTGCATTTATATAAATATAAATATGTATATAAAAAATGTGTATGATATATATATATGTGTATGTATGTGTATCATCTGTAAACATATATATATAAATTCTCACACACAGATTTTGGTCTGATGACTCCTCTTCAAGCCCAAGATTCAACTTTCAAGTTAATGAGGTTACAAGAAAAGTTTGGGGTTATTTGTTCTTTTCTAGCTGCTTTCATCTGTGTCCTCAAAAAAAAGAATCATCAGTTATTGAAACTTCTGGTTATTTATAAGAGTATAAGCAAGTGGCATCAAAACAATTCTCTTCCAGCTTAAGCTGAGAAGTAATCTTTATTTTGGTTTCTCCTAAGAGAAAGACAATAGCATTCATGCTTATCAATGAATATTTCCTAGGGTATCCAGATAGAAACAAGGTAATGTACTGAAGGAAGCTGGCATTTTTCTTTTAATTGATAAATAATTCAGAAAACAGTCACAGGGTAGTGCAGGAAACATGCATTCTAGTGAGAACCTAAAAAACTCAATCTGTTCTGCTTACCCAAGAAAAAGCTGAAAGGCGATTTGAGCACAGTCCTATGTGGGAAAGATATTTTTCATGGGGATTAATTGGTTAGAATAGAATAAAATATCCTGATGCGACACAAAGTACAGAAGCTGATGCTGTATAATATGGAGAATATTTTTGGTAGTAGAGATAATGAATTGGGCTATGGTAGATTCTTATCATTTGAACTGTTTAAATCCACACATTATTTTAAAATGTCATTACTTCTAAAGAAGTGACAAGGTTGATGCAAAGATTTTTGGTTAATGATATTCCTCAGATGGATTTCTATAGGAGATTGGACAAGATGTTTATATCACTTTCGTTCAGCCTTCAATCTATTGATCCACAAAATAGATTTTTCATCATAAAATAAACTTTTTGTGTAAAGAACTATTTTTTTTTTCCAGAAAATTGCACAAAAACTGACAATTAAAAAAAAAGAATTTCCACATTTTTATGTTATGTATATTTTTGTTGCAAGGCTAGCCTTTCCCGGAGGCAAGGGTTTCTCTTTGCTTTCTCATAGCACACCTTCACTACTGCATGACACATTCAACTGATAAAGGACATTCAATATGCTTGACAAGCACTGTTAGGTGCATAATGGTACAGGCTGCTTCAAACAATATTCCAGTCTCCTCTCCTGCACACTTCATTTCAAGAGATGACCAGAAAAGTTAAAAAATGTGTAAAGAAGGCAATATGGGGAAAGACAATATCACTGGATTGACTTAAGGTTTTCAACTATAATTAAGGTTGGTCATAAGCTGAAAATATTGTGGGATTCACAAACACCCGTTCTATAGATCAAAGACCAAACTTTACATTTTACCAGTGGGAACAAGATAGTAACCCTCTAAAAAGTTAGATTCCTCTAGCGGCACTCTCTGTGTGCTCTTGGAAATCTCCCAGAGCAGCGGGATGTATATGTGTACAGCTAGGCTTGAAGTTTGTATGCAAAGTTGTTACCATGGTTGCTTGGGCCCAAGGAACCTGTGTTCTTCCTTTGCATGAGGTTTGTTGTACAGAGAGATAAGTTATTAGCCAACATCATACTGGAAGAAAATGGCCACCTGTCCTATAAAAGTGGACTTGTTAGTACATATAAATTCATGGGAACTAAATTCAGTAGTCTGAAGAAAGGCATTAAGTACTCTCGAGATTTTTGTTGCATCAGCTAACCTTGTGGACGGATGCAGAAATTGCTTGCTAACTCCTGAGTGATGCAGGTCAGATTCAAAGAGCTAAAGTACTGTACATGCTGGAGGAAAGGAAGAAGTTACTAAAAGACTCAAAAGTCTTTCTGCAGTGAGGGTGTGGTGATACCCACATCCAGAGGGTAGCGGTCAACGGCTCAATGTCCAGATGGAGACTGGTGATGAGTGGCGTCCTGCAGGGGTCCATATTGGGACCGGTACTGTTTAATATCTTCATCAATGACATAGGCAGTGGGATCAAGTGCACCCTCAGCAAGTTTGCAGATGACACCAAGCTGAGTGGTGCGGTTGACACGCGAGAGGGACAGGATGCCATCCAGAGGGACCTGGACAAGCTCGAGAAGTGGGCCTGTGTGAACCTCATGAGGTTCAACAAGGCCAAGTGCAAGGTCCTGCACCTGGGTCGAGGCAACCCCCAGTATCAATACAGGCTGGGGGATGAAGGGATTGAGAGCAGCCCTGCCGAGAAGGACGTGGGGGTACTGGT
>NW_008824247.1:929233-932158 GCF_000699105.1 Pygoscelis adeliae | reverse complement strand
GTCCAGCTCTGGAGCTCTCAGCATAAGAAAGACACGGACCTGTTGGAGCCGGTCCAGAGGCAGGCCATGAAAATGATCAGGGGGATGGAAAACCTCTGCTGTGAAGAAAGGCTGAGAGAGTTGGGGTTGTTCAGCCTGGAGAAGAGAAGGGGAGACCTTATTGGGGGACTTAAAGAGGGCTTATAAAAAAGATGGGAGCAAACTTTTTAGCAGGGCCTGTTGTGACAGGACAAGGGGGAATGGCTTTAAACTAAAGGGGGGTAGATTTAGACTAGATATAAGGAAGAAATTTTTTATGCTGAGGGTGGTGAAACACTGGCACAGGTTGCCCAGAGAGGTGGTGGATGCCCCATCCCTGGCAACATTCAAGGTCAGGTTGGACGGGGCTCTGAACAACCTGCTCTAGTTGAAGATGTCCCTGCCCATGGCAGGGGGGTTGGACTAGATGACCTTCAGAGGTCCCTTCCAACCCAAACCATTCTATGATTCTGTGATTCTGTAAGTGGAAAGGAAGCTATGGAACAAAGAACGAAAGAAAAAATGGGTGAGAAACTACTTTCAGGTTTTGCTTTTCCTGATGATCTCTCTGAGCCACTCACTGGTAATTTCTCATGGCTGTGGGCAGAAGGAGCAGCAAACTCTGGGTACTTGGGAAACAGCACATTGGCTTGATTCTTAATGCACTTCCATGGTTAAGTAGCAACTTAGGTGTGGGAATTTAGATATGCCTTTGGGACCATTGCCTGCTTTAGCCACATAAATCCTTTGTTGGATGTAGCCCAATTAATACAGTAGGGGGTAAGTCCCAAAAGTTGCAGTGCCCAGGTCTTTTATTGGATCTAGCTTTAAACATCTCCCCAGCATTTGATCTACCGAAAACCCCCTCCAACCCCACCCAATTCTATATTATAGTGGATATACTTATTAAAAGAGTGGCTTATATCCTTGCATAACCTCATATCCTAGCTCAGATTCCCTTGCAAAACAGATGTATTCACTCCCCACCGTTTTGTCTTGCTCTGCCTCCTTTCTAGATTCAAATCTATAACAAGTTTGTAATGATGCGGTTAGCTATCTGTATAATTTAAACTATAAGCTCCTTGGGGTAGCGACTTTGTTCACATGTACCAGGCACACAAATGGTGCTGTGTAAACACAGAAGATATGCCACTAATTAATAACAGCTCAGTTCAGTTCCAAAGGTGACTTACACAAGTGGGGTGTATTTTAATGCTAACTGTTTGCTCTGAGGACTGTCTTCTATGTAATGCAAAGTGAGAAGATCATTCTAAGTGTATGGAATTGTTTGTGACATTAATTCAGTCCCAGATGTGTTAAATTGTTCCAGTATGCTAGGCTGAGAAGCTGAAGCCATTGAAAATGAATATGGTGGGTTGTTAATGTGCTTGACTATAAGGAAATTAGAACACTTGTTGAAATGTTGTCAGCTGAGTTTAATTTTCAGTGGATTTATTGAGCATGAAACTTATGGATGAGGTTATATTGTCCTGGATTTTGCTTTTCCAGCAGCATTGTATTTCCACTACAGTATTACCACTAGAGGTGATATTTTTTGCTCACTGAAAACAGCAAAACATTTGTAAATGTCATTGTCCATGGGACAGTGATGTGCTCTTTTAAAGGTTCCTTTCTATAATGAGAGTGACCTCAATTTCTGTCACTGCTCATAAACGACACAGCTCACAAGCTGTCTGTTCTGCTGCAGAATTGCCAGCAGTGGCAAAAGTATCTGTACTCGGGTGTGTTGCCCTCCAAGGCACAGAGTAATGGTGACACTGGTCTGTAAATCACTTAATTAATGTAAAAAACACTGCACATCTCAGTGTGATCTGGAGGCAGATGATACATTCACTGCTCAGGAGACTGGAGTCTCCAGTCAGTTCACTTGGCTGCTGCAGCTTGTACCTGCTCTGTGGAAACCAGCTGTCAGCATATCTGGTGTCGTACAGGGACGCATATTTGTATGGGTGAAGAAGAAGTTCAGATCTTCTGCTTAAGGCCAGTTTGGGCTTACACTTTTCTCATTTATCTCTGAGACTCTCCTATCAACAAGTCATCTGCACCCACCCACTGTTGACCGGATCTTGAGTCAGCTGCAGAGGGCTAGCGCCACTGAGCCCTTGAGCTCTGGCACTGTTCTGTTCAGCCTCATGTTTTTGCATTGGTCATCTGGCAGAATGGTGACGTGCATGACAGTGGGTGCTGTAAAAGCTGTCAGGCTGGATGAGATTAAACAAGCTATCTAGCTGTAAATACTAAGAAGGGTTTAAAATCAGGTAAAACTCTGGAGAGCAGACTTTGGCCTGTTTAGGGGCCTGGTTGACAGAGTCCCTTGGGAGGCAGTCCTGAAGGGCAAAGGAGTCCAGGAAGACTGGACATTCTTCAAGAAGGAGATCTTAAAGGCATAGGAGCAGGCCGTCCCCATGTGCCAAAAGGTGAGCCAGCAGGGAAGAAGACTGGACTGGCTGAACAGAGAGCTTTGGCTGGAACTCAGGAAAAAAAGGAGAGTTTATGACCTTTGGAAGAAGGGGCAGGCCACTCAGGAGGGCTACAAGGATGTCGTGAGGTTATGCAGGGAGAAAATTAGAAGGGCCAAAGCCCAACTAGACCTTAACCTGGCTACTGCCGTAAAAGACAATAAAAAATGTTTCTAGAAATACATTAGCAACAAAAGGAGGGCTAAGGAGACTCTCCATCATCCTTTATTGGATGCGCGAGGAAACAGTGACAAAGGATGAGGAAAAGGCTGAGGTACCTAATGCCTTCTTTGCCTCGGTCTTTAATAGTCAGGCCAGTTGTTCTCGGGGTACCCAGCTCCCTGAGCTGGAAGACAGGGACAGGGAGCAGAATGAAGCCCCCATCGTCCAAGGGGAAATGGTTAGCGACCTGCTACACCACTTAGAC
>NW_008824247.1:926971-927412 GCF_000699105.1 Pygoscelis adeliae | reverse complement strand
GGCTCATAGGGCATCGAATGGTACCTGGCTTGTGCAGGTGCTGGTGATGTCATGCCTGGCAGATTAGCTGATAGGGCAGGCGTGCAAGCCAGGCTTATGCTGCTGTTTTGATGTCACTGCTGGCTGTGTATCTCATATGGCAGTGTCCTGGTTTCGGCAGGGATAGAGTTAATTTCCTTACTAGTAGCTGGTACAGTGCTGTGTTTTGGATTTAGGATGAGAACAAAGTTGATAACGCACCGATGGTTTAGTTGTTGCTAGGTAGTGCTTACACTAGTCAAGGACTTTCTAGTTTCCTATGCTCTACCAACTGAGAAGGCTGGAGGTGCACAAGAAGCTGGGAGGGGGCACAGCCAAACTGGCCAAAGAAACATTCCATACCATGTGATGTCATGCTCAGTACATAAACTGGGGAAAGCTGGCCGGGGGGGGCCGCTGCTC
>NW_008824247.1:917113-926658 GCF_000699105.1 Pygoscelis adeliae | reverse complement strand
AAGTCATATCTCTCCCGCTGCACAATGGCTTCCAGCTCCTCCTGTTTGCCGCCCATGCTGCATGCATTGGTGTAGATGCACTTGAGCTGGGCTATCGATTTTGCCCCCGGCATCGGCATGCCACCCCTAGGCTCATCTCTAGTGAGCCTGGTTTTGTCCCCTTCCCCCTTCAAACCTAGTTTAAAGCCCTCTCGATGTTTAAAAGCCCTTGAGATGTTTAAAAGATACATAGATGTGGTGCTTAGGGACATGGCTCAGTGGTGGACTTGGCAGTGCTAGGTTAACGGTTGGACTCGATGATCTTAAAGGTCTTTTCCAATCTAAATGATTCTGTGATTCTATGATTCTAAAATCAAGTATTTAATCCAACTAGGAATCCTCAGGCAGTTAAGAGGCTGATGACTGTCTGTCTCTGGCACCTGCAGGCATAGGCTTCTCAGATGTTGGAGAGACGTTGGAAGAGATCCATCAACCTTGGATGTTGGAAGAGAATCCTCAGATGTTGGAGAGCTGAGTTAAAATCCTTCCTCAGTCTATTGTAATTTTAACCCTCCAGCCAGAAAAATAACTATCATGCTTAAGAGTATGCTGCGATGGGTCTTGCTCAGCTTTTTTTATTCCTTATTTTGCATGGATTGATTTAATATTTTCTGACCTCGAATGGAAATTCAAACAGAGTATTTTATTGATTGCATAAGAGTCCTGCTCTCTTTTTAGTGCTACTTCTGAGAGATAATGGATTATGTTAGATAGGTAGAATGCAGGGGACTTTATCTACCTGTATGGAAGTGAAACATTGGGTAGAGTGTCCCTTATGAAATGTCCGTTGGAAACATCAGGTGGAGATGACAAGTATTAGTACAGCTCCTGTAAGGCAGATATGAAGTAAAAAATGAGGGAAGCTATCAGGTTTGGGAGAGGTTGCTGGAGGTATTCTGATATAGTGGTTCTCAAGTCATCCAGGGGATCTGAAACTGGCCTGATGGGCTCTGTGTTTGTGATACATTACTGCTGTATTAATCCATGTTAGGGCTTCTAATGCTTGTCTGCACTCTATAAGGACCACCGAGTTTCTCCTTTGATGAATATTGGCTTTTTTTTGGTCTTCTTGTCTCTCTCTAATGCATTTGACATTGATCATAGCTATAAACAGGATTTAAGACCAAGGGGAACTGATGTCCTGTGGAATACTTTAGGTATGCTGTGTCCTGCACTCATGAATAAACTGATTACCGGATTGGGGTTAGAGAGGAATTTTTCTCTAGGTGAGACCATCAGATTGACAGATTTGTCCTTGCCCTATTCTGCATAGCTGTTAAAGCCTGGCTGGCAGTTTTATTTAACCACTTTTAAGTCTTTTTTTTTTTTCCATTATTCTAGATCACTGGTGATATACTTGCTCTCCTGTGTAACAGTGGCTTAAGGTTGATTTAAGATGATAGGGAGTACTCTGTGGCCTGTGGCATGGGGAGGAATTTGGCACACCCTTTTAACCTGAATAATTACTGTATGGTTATCTGGGGTTGCAGAGGATGGGACTCAATAAGGCAGACCCATATTCTTCTTTTTTACCTTGATCCAGAAATACGAATTCAGGTTCTTTAATTTACAAAAGGATATGGACCTGATCGTCTCCTTTGCCAGCTGAATGCCTGTGAGGTGAAACCTATGTGTAAGGAGTGCAAGTGAGCAGGTACAGAAGGATGCCTCAACCTACTGGGCTTGTGAAATAAATGTCTTGCCAGATAACTCCGTCTCAACTCCGATGGTTCAGTGCATGCCCTATGGGAGATGCTAATGGAAACCTATACCACCTAATCCCACTCCACTGCACTAAGAGGGAAATGTTTCATTGAATCCAGTCAAAAAGGCATGATTTGGTGACCCTGGTACTCCTTTTCCATCTTTCCCATCTGCCCAGTCTTACAAAGACAGACCAGGCAGTCTCAGTGAGAGGAGGGTACAGTGCCTACCTCAGGAGACTGAGAAAGATGGTGGAGCTACTGGAGTGCTTTGAAAGGAGATAGAAGAGGATCATGTCTCTCTTCTCCTGCTTCCCTCCCAAACAAAGCTCATGGATTGTTGGGGTTGGAGCTTCAGCTTTTTCCATGGCCAATCTAATACTCATGTAATACTTCAGCACTTGCAGAAAGACATGTCACTGGCCTAAGATTGGCTCTGTCCCTCCAGGGCAGTAGGCAGGACACTGTTGATCCTAGATGGGCAGAATAGCTCCTTGAGGGAGGCATAAAGTCCGTATGGTTGTTTTAGTATATGTCAATACTGTAAAAACCTTGGTTACCTCTGGAGAGAAAACTCGTGCATCTCTCTCTCTTATTGTTTCCTTTGTTCCTTGCCACTTCACTTTGTCATTCACAACAACTTCTGATTGGCGCAAAGATAAGAAAAACAGTATAATTGCAGTTTCAGAGAAGACCCTGCTCTTTTCACAGGTGAAACTTCAACTTCATTCCTTGAGTTGCATCTGCATTGCATGCCGGACTCCTCGGACAAACTTCAGCCATGTGGCCACTCTCCCACCATTAAATCATGTCCCTGAAAGGAGAGGGAGAGAGGTGAAGGCAGTCACAGTGGACACAGGGACGGGAAGAGATGGAGGCAGGATGAGTAAATGGCCAAAAAGCTTGTTCTCACAAACACATTCTCACTCACAGAAGCTGATGCAATAGTAATAGTTTCTTATGTAATGCTAAATACTACTATTTTACTCTAATTTTGATGACAATTTTTCTGTTTCACTGAACACTGAGCAGAAAGCTTCTTACAAACGAGTTCGAGTGCATAATGTAAAATTTGAGCATGCCAGAATAATCTGCTCATTTCAAAGGATCCGATGTACTGAGGCTTTTTCTTCCTAACTGCCCATGCAGTGCTTCACATCACTTATTAGAGCAGTTAGACATATAGAATATTAATAAGAAATATCACGCTTTTCTATTAAATTAAACCGATAGTTTAAAATTCAAATACTTTGTATAATCTTCTTTTTTGAATTGTGGACTGCTAATGGAGGAAACACATATTCAAGGTGATTTTTAGATCATTTTTACAGGAAAACTAATGCTAAAGGACAAGAACTTGAATCACTGCATTTCAGTACAATGTTAATGCAGATACTCTCCCGGATGGTCGTAAAATGAGCGTATTTACGATGACAAGCTGTAAGATTATGGCACTGTAACTGCCAAATTTAAAATCTGAATGGTAAACAAAGGAACTTGTTTTAGGCATTTTTAAAAAACGGTTTTAAAAAGACAACTGTAATGAGGGCAAGTGTTCCTAGATCTGTTCTGTATGCATGGATTTTCCATATGTGATAGAGGAGTATAAGCACAGAATAACAAAAAGTAGGCCTGGAAGAAATAACATCAGATCATCAAACCTGCGCCCCCCTCTCCTGCTATACCAGAATGAGGGACCTGTCTGTCATTGGTGAGCAGTTCACTAATCACTGATCACATATCATCACACATCATCACACTTGGTCATTCTAATATCTTGTACAAATCCTTCAATAATTAACATGAGTAAACTGCAGGGCTTTATAAAAGTTTGAAGTGTATTTTTATGTGCCTTTTTCAAGGACAACGCAATAGTCCCTATCTGCAACTCAGCTTTGACAGAAATGTCCCTGGGGAACTGAAACCAATTTGAGAGGTAAAGTGTTATAGGTTCTTGTCAGAGCTGGTCAACACAGCTGTAAGACTTTCCTATTGTAGTTCTGAGGTCAGTGCAGCTTCCTGCCAGCCTTGGGGGGGGGTTAAAACTTATTTCTCATTTCAGTTCCTGAATATCTGAAGTCTGGACCACCTGAAAAGGGGTGTAGATTTTGCATAGCTTTCGAGGGGAAGGAAAACTGGTGGCATCATCTCATACTTGTAGATAATAAGGGATGGGGACTCACATGTGGGAGGAGGACCTGAGGTCTCCACAGCCATTTACACTAAGACTGTGCAGATTTCAGGGGACTGCAAATTAGATTTGTACTCCTTTAAAGGGTAATGCCAGAGGTGTAAAGACTCTTAATGTAAATGGAATTTCCCTGATCAGGTGTGATGCCTCAGTCTGTACACGACACACACAGAGCGCATGTGTGGTTTCTTAGTATGTCCCATGGCAGGCTCTAAAAGCATTAACTGAGTCTGAAGACTTAGTACAGCCACTCTTCAGCAGTCACTCATTTCTTGACTTTTTCTCTGCAAATCAGTGGATTTTGATCACTTCCTGATCATGCTGCATAGGTTCCATTGGGACTATATGAGATGCTGCACAATGAAAGCCCCTAATCCTCTACAGTACCTTTACCTGAAGCTTGCCTTGCCTTCCCTCCAAGTCACCTTCAGCCCATGGAGAGCTTTCAATTCTGAGTTCCCTCTAACTCTTGCTCTATTACTACCAAGAACTTTTCCAACCAGCCCTCTCTGCCTACATCCTCTAGGGGAAGAGCCTTGGGAAAGGGCAATTCTTCTGAAGAACCCTGGGCCTCAGGTCATGGATTCTAGCCTTGTCACATCTGGTTATTGTATAAAAACACAGTCTTTGTAGCAGAAAGTTCATAATCTAAGCAGACAGAAGAGTTAAAAGGTGAGGGGAGAGAGAGGAGATGGAACTGGGAAGTCATCTGTCCAAGGTCACACAAATGATCAGCGCTAGAAGTGCGAATAAAAGAATAACATCCTGGGCTCTCTGTCCCAGTGTGTAGGTGATGCTACCTGCCAAGGTTTTTGCAGATGACTAAACATCCAGTACATTTTAAAATGGATTTTTCCACCACAAAATAGTTTCCCAGTCTCCTCAGGGTCTTATACTTCTCCCAACCCAGACTTTTCCTTTTTATCACCAAGTTGCAAGATCTAGTCTACCTAACACAAGAACATAAAAACAATAGCACGATGCCTAAAAAGAGTACTGACAGACATTGGTGCCTCCTCCCTAAGGAAGTGCTGCAGTGAGATGTCTGTTTGGATTGCTTTTGACCTAAGTTTTGTCTGTAGTCAATGGAAGGACAATTCAGCCTCAAATTGGAGACAGCTTAGGTAAATGCCACAATTTAGGTGAGATGAGTTTGGGCCCTGCCATAAGAAGAGTGCTTTGGATCTCTGCACAGTTAAGTGACAGGTAACCACTTCCAAAAAGTAGTAGTTGCTTATCAGAACACAGTGTAAATGACTGATAGATATGAAACATATTCATTGTCATTCTTTACAAGTAAAAGAGAAAAAAATGAAGACTGATGACACCTTTTTTTTCCCTCAAGATTTTGTCCTTCCCTAGTGGTGTAAGACAAAAGGAAACAGCCATCCAGTTCAGATCCACTTGGCCATAAAAAAATTTGTGAACTGGTCGGAGCACTCATCTGCTGCAGGGATCCTGCATGGTTTCCCCTTTGTTTTCTTAAAATGTTCAGCATTGTCAATTGATTTAAATGATGATAAAACTGTTCCTGAAGCCTTCAACATATTGGCTGTAAACCAGACCCAGTGTTGTCTTTTTGTTTCATAAAATGGCTGTGTTTCAATGATAAACATAGCCAAAGGGGAACATTTTGGTTAAAGTATTTAAAAAAAAAAGTGTATTGTTTCCAGTTAGTTGAAATCTGCTTTAATAGGACAAAGTGATCTTTTAAGCAAGGTTTTCTTCTAGTTGTCATCTTTCTTTGGGACTTATGCGGGTGGGCTGAATAATTGGGCCCCTCAATTATTGGCTGACCAGTTAGAGTTAGAGTCAGAGTCAAAATACTGTCAAGTGTTTTGAGTATGTTCAAATCAACAGAGAGAGAAGGATTTGGGGTGTGCTCTGGATTTGTCCTGACTGAGTTTGACTGTTGGCCAGTGTGGTCTGAAGCTGGAGAATGCTGAGTAACCCCAGGCACAGGAACTTGTGGGGTCTGGGGAAGAAGGGGTGAGGATGTGGAAACCTTAGGGACATTTCTGTCAAAGGAGAACATCTTGCACAAGAGAAAGGAAGGTGGCGAGTGATGGGAAGTTTGGGATTATTTGAGAAGGGAGGACAGAGCGTGGCATAGTAGCGCTGCTGGACCAAAGCAGAGAGAATGAGAAAATGGCACCATCCCACCTATGGGGGTAAGAGGGAGAGCAGAGCAGGCAAAAGGAGGTCTTTACCATTCCATCCAAGACAAAGGGCCACTAGCCCCCAAACCTCTCTCCCACTTCAGCATGCTAGTTGTGTCCCCCCTGCTGGTGCTGTCACTCAAGCTCGAGCCTGTGCTCCTGCTAGTTGTGCACAAGGGCACACTCCAGTGCTGACTGCGGGTGAGCTCTGGGCCGCTCTGGCAGGGGAGAGCCCAAGCCCTCTGTGCACAGTAAGGCTTTTGCTCAACCAGCCTGTGTCGAACAGACACAGCACAGCCAAGAGTCCTTTTATTCATTTCTCCCCCAGCTACCTCAAGCGCAGCTCTTCCAAAGCACATTGCAGAGGTGTTGAACCTGAGGGTGCAGTTTCATGGTCCATTTGATGTGACTGAGGCATCTGCTTGGTTGTTTTTTTCAGGGTTTTCAGCTAGATCAGTTCCCTGATCTGACCCACTGTGCATCCACACAACACTTTGTGCTGGCACAAAGGAGGGAACGTGGCTGGGGTCAGAGAGCAGGGGGTAGAAATATCCCTTTAGATAATAGCTCAGACTTAGGTCAGCTCAAATCAGTTATGAAGCCAGAGCTGGATCTTCAGGGATTCACAGTCAGCTCCAACACAATATGGGTGTTGACTTCCAAGTGTGAAAATATGTCCTCAACCACTGCATATTTCAGTTTTGTCACACACATCATGAGGCTACTAATGCTTCCCTATATAAGGGAAATGTCAGGCATAGTTGACCAATGTTTGTGAAATGCCAGATGCTACAGAAATCTGGAGTAAGATGGATCACGTCAGCTTAGCTTTGAATAAGACACCTAGCAAAGCATCAAATTCCTGTGTGTTGTATCACTTAAGCTTTTCAAGCATCCCACTCATTGCGTGGCAGGTTATACTTTACAATGATACGAATGCCAGAAATATTCAAAAGAACCTCTGGGAGGTAGGTGCAGGCTTTCAAACTCCTTTGCAGTGACTTGACCACCCAAGTGTTTACAATCTGTTTTTTTTTTTTTTTTTATTCCTGGAGTGCTGAGCACAATGGGTCTGTAATTGAACAGCATACCTTCTGTGTAGAAGCTAGTGCAGTAATAGTCATAAATAATAGTAAAAATAAACTCAGGTTGCTAATGGCCTGAAGACAATGACACATTACAGTGCAGTAATATGTGAAGTAGGGAAATTAGAGCCCTTCCTTGTCCCTATCTTCCATTTTCCTCATGGGGAAAAAATGATACGGATTTTCACGTCTTGCATCTGAAACAATGGGCTCACATTTTTGTGGCAGTGTTTAATTCAATTCCTCTTAGAGATGAGATCACACTGGTGGATATAGAAATCTTACCAGGTGAGGAGCTGCAGTTGTTGACTATGCTGTAAGAGAGGTGTTGCGATGATGATTATATACTAAAAGTACGAGAGTGATTAGATTATGTGAAATACCATTTCTTTTTATATGAAATGCTAAAAATGAAAGGAAACCTCCATTTGTTCCTATTTAATTTTTTCTTCCTGTGTGTTGAACTCGGACTTTGGCTGACTCGGAGTGTGAAGGTAGAGTGATTATTGGCATGTAAAAGCCAATATGACAAACTGATGCTACCATAGAACAATAATAAAGTACATCTTGGTCTTCAAGTCCAGATCCCTCCTATTGCCGGCAAACATGCCATTTTCTCTCTTTTGTAAGCATATCAAGCTCAGTTGGTTTGTTGGTGAAAGCAAGGGGGAGAAATAGAAAAAACTGTAGCGTAGCTGAATGTTCCATTGTTCGTTAAACCATCATTCATAATTTAATGGTAATGATTAGAATGGTTGGTAACAGGAGTTTGGGAAACATGTCAAAACAGAAATGACAGATAAAAGAAAATCTAAACAAAAAGCAAAATCACAGGCTTATATTTTTTGCAATACCATGGAACAGCTGAGATTTTTATTCAACTTCTTTCTTGCAGGTAGAATTTCTTAGATCTAA
Organism: Pygoscelis adeliae; assembly: GCF_000699105.1. Lineage (NCBI taxonomy): Eukaryota > Metazoa > Chordata > Aves > Sphenisciformes > Spheniscidae > Pygoscelis > Pygoscelis adeliae. Next base: position 918,566 of record NW_008824247.1, on the reverse strand, counting down.
GCACATGAAAAATTGAAAGAGCAATTTTATATTGTATTTACAAAGGAATAGATTTATTGAAAAGAAAATCACTTATCTAATCTAACCAATATACTGTATGATCCTTTTTCCATGGCTAAGACCTCCGGTGGAAAAATAGTTGAAATATAAATCCAGCAGCTCAGATTCAGGGAAGAAAATTAAGGAATTGTTCTTGGCCTTCTGTTAGTCCCAACTGTTGCCTGGTAACTGTCTAAAAATTAACTGTGCATCACCTGGCTTCTAAGGACCGTGGCATCACGAGGAAACCTGGCATCTGTTATGTCTTATATTGAAAAGCAGAACTTCATGGCTTGGTTATTACAATTTTTTGTCATAACCAGGGAAGTTATTCAGTTACACAGCTGAGATGCTTGTGGATGCTTATGATAAAGTCATTTAAAATATTGTATAAACTACAAAACAAACTTGTTTTAAAGCATGGAAATTTCAGACAATCAATTTCTGCTGTTACTATGTGGCATTCTTTCTTTGGGTGGTGTAGATATTGTCTTTAATTCCCTTCCTAATATCTGCACCTTCTGAGCTTCACCCAAGCTTTGCATGAGACTAGAACCTGAAAACAAAATGCATTGACAGAAGCTGTGGTATGGATACTCCTGAAATGGAAATCTGGCAAGCATACCTAGATCACCAGATGAACCTTGACCAGATTCATAAAAGCAACTGAGTTGAAAAAACTTCCCAGGCTGCCTGATGCCCCATTTTGAACCGATTTTAGGGACAGTTTGTACCTGCTATTCTAATGGCAGTGCTGAGAAGACTGTGAAAATTTAAATGGATATAGGTGGGAATATATGGCATCGGTGTTTAACTGGCTGAAACCTGTGTTCTGCAAATCATAGAATCACAGAATCATTTAGGTTGGAAAAGACCCTTAAGATCATCGAGTCCAACTGTACACAATTCTACTGAATTGAGCAATTAACCTGGGACTGCAAGCTGCTCCCCTCTTTTATGCTTCTGGCCACTGAACACTGAATCTGAAGGCACTGCTGCAAAACTTAGAATCATAGAATCATAGAATCATTAAGGTTGGAAAAGACCTCTAAGATCATCGAGTCCAACCGTCAACCCAACACCACCATGTCCACTAAACCATGTCCCTAAGTGCCGCATCTACTCTTCTTTTAAACATCTTCAGGGATGGTGGCTCAACCACTTCCCTGGGCAGCCTGTTCCAATGTTTAACCACTCATTCAGTAAAGAAATTTTTCCTCTCGTCCTATTGTTAGTTACTTGGGAGAAGAGACCAACACCCACCTCGCTACAACCTCCTTTCAGGTAGTTGCAGAGCACAATAATGTCTCCCCTGAGCCTCCTTTTCTCCAAGCTAAACAACCCCAGTTCCCTCAGCCGCTCCTCATAAGACTTGTTCTCCAGACCCTTCACCAGCCTCGTTGCCCTTCTCTGG
>NW_008824247.1:886553-916671 GCF_000699105.1 Pygoscelis adeliae | reverse complement strand
GATCATCGATAAAGATATTGAACAAGACCGGCCCCAATACTGAGCCCTGGGGAACACCGCTTGTGACCAGCCGCCAACTGGATTGAACTCCATTTACCACAACTCTCTGGGCCCGGCCGTCCAACCAGTGTTTTACCCAGCGAAGAGGTCACCTGTCTAAGCCGTGAGCCGCCAGCTTCTCTAGAAGAATGCTGTGGGGGACAGTGTCAAAGGCTTCACTGGAGTCCAGGTAGACCACATCCACAGCCTTTCCCTCATCCACTAGGCGGGTCACCTGGTCATAGAAGGAGATCAGGTTGGTCAAGCAGGACCTGCCTCTCATGAACCCGTGTCGGCTGGGCCTGATGCCCTGGTTGTCCCGCTCATGCCTTGTGAGCGCCCTGAAGATGAATCGCTCCATAATCTTCCCTGGCACCGAGGTCAGGCTGGCAGGCCTGTAGTTCCCTGGATCCTCCTTCCGGCCCTTCTTGTAGATGGGCATCACATTGGCAAGCACTTATTTCAGTGCATTGGAAAATCTGGTCTGAGGTGAGGTTTTTTTCAAATTGTTCACTTACAGATGCTGTGTCGGGTTATTGTGTAATATTCATCCTAACATTAATTTTCTATGCTTACAGTGTGCTCCTTTGCAGAAGCTCAGAGAGTCCTGCACACACCAGTTAATTAAGCTTCACAATACCCATGTGGATGCATTGTTTTATTGTCTTAATTATACAAAAGGGAGAAGAGAATCACAGAGAGATTAAGCAACCTAGCCAAGGTCATTTTCTTAATTAACATTAAAAGTTCATTTTAAAAAAGAAGGTAAGCACATCACGAAGGTAAGTAAGTGAAGCAAAGTGAAGGTAGGCTTACCATTGCTTAGGTTTATCGACTATCACAGAACTACTTGCAAACTCTTAAAATTAGGGATTTGGTTTATATAAGCTCCTGAAGGGGGAGCAGAACCAGAGTGCTGACTTCCTTCACTACAAATTTTACTCAGCTCCCCTGATACTAGAAAGATCCTGACTCCTCTCCTTGTACTGTCTGACTGGAGGCAGCAGCCTACGCGAAGACCAGATAAACCTATATGCACTATGTTAGAGTGTCACTGGACACAGTGGCAGGGGAGGGAGTCCCAGTAACCCACCGAGAAACATGAGCATCTCCCCAGCATCCCTGGACTGTCACAGGAGACCCTCAGCCCCAGGGCTGGGGGACACCCAAGGGGAGAGGCTCTCCAGAGCACGTTTCAGACTGAGGGCCTCACTACCTACAGGGTAGGTATGAGACAATGTGGGATGTTGGGGAAGAACATTTTGGGATAGTACAAAACTTTCAATGGGATATTCTGGGGAGGAAGTCAAGGTGGGGAATGGGAGGGATCAAGGTGGTCTGGGGAGGAATGAACATGCAAAAATAAAGGGAAGGGGGATAAAAGGGGCCACTTGTGTGTGAACAATGTCTGGTCAGCACACTTGTCTGGCCATGCCCTGCACCTGGTCAGCACAGCCTGATCTGCCTTCTCATCAAACTCCATTTCTAACTATTTTGTTGAATGAGGGACTGTGTATTCTGTGTGCATGTGTGTGTATGGGGGTCTCAGTGCCACCATCAGAGTCAGACCATGGGTCAGAGTGTCTATGTGTCTGTAATGCCATCAATGGGAGTGAGTGAGGACACGTTTGTCAGTGTGGGATCACTAGTGAATATCAAGTTGGACAAGCTGGTGAAGAGGTGACATGATCTGGGAGCCAGCGGTATGTGTGTCCAGGAATGAGACAGCGTGAGGAGTTGGCCACTGGAGGGACCAGGGGGTCTAGTCCAATCACCCAAGAGGCCATGGGGTATGGGTAAATTGAGAGACCTGTTTGCACGTGTGTGTGTTTCTGTGCAGGAGGCAACGGAGAGTGTGGGGATCTGGGGCCAGCTACGGAACAGTCTGTGTCTAAGCCCAGTTACAGGAAGGATCCATACTCCGTGTGTGTGCAAGGACGTCTGTACCTGTAGCTGGAGTGGGGATGCAGCCTCACTCATATGTCCGGGAGTCGGGGGGCTCATATGTCCAGGTGCCAGCAACTGGGGAGACTGGGATCCAGGGGCAGGTACTGGGCAGACTGAGTGCCTGAGCCCAGCTGATGGAGGGATGCACATCATATGTATTTATATGTTTTTCCTACTAACAAACCTCATCCTGACCAGCCAGAGAAGGCAACAGCGTAAGGCCATTGTTGCTGAGTGCATCTGTGTTGTTCTGTGTGGCTGGCAGTATATATACATATATATGCTGTATACCTGCGTTTGTGTGTGCCTATGGGAATACATGCTCAGCCTTGCGACTGGCTGGACTTGGGGGAATGGAGCTGCAGCAGCCTCACCTCCATTGAGCTACTGATTCAGCAACCCCTGAAAATAAATATGTATATGTGTATACATAGCTATATACTTATATGTGTATATATGTGTGCCTGTGTGAGTATGTATGAGCCATAGTCTTGCTTGTGAGTATTCCTGTCACTCAGTTGCACTTTTCAGATGGGAAGAGGGGAGAAAACTGCAAATTAGGGGCATATGGGAAAGCCAATCAGCCATCTCTGTTGACACCAAAAACCTCTATACACAGCTGAGCTATCTTTTATCCAAAAAGGTGGCATCAACGGACATAGTAATCTGCTCCAGGAAGGTCAAACACTGGCATGTGTGGTCCTTCAGAAAGCTAAAAAAAACTCATGCTGCACCACTAGGATCCAATCTTTTATATGGCTTATAAAGCTTTCCAAGCACTATTTTCTAGCATTGCAAGTGACACTCATCTAAAATGCTTGGAGAGGAAAAACTTTTGTCAGCAAGCTTTTTCTAACATCAAACCTTTAAAAGCAAGCAAACTGAACATTTTTAAATTTTCAGGCTTGCTTTTCACGTGCAGGGCAGGGAGTATGTTGGAAACAAAATTAAGAGAACTCTTTTTTTCTCAGAAGAAGAATGGAAATCCAAATTGTGCACATTCTTGCATCTTTCAAATTGCTAGCTGTGAGGTCAAAACCCAATGATCATTATTGTCTTGAGGTTTGGAATCCCGTGTGTATCAGTACAAGCTCTTTTTTTACATATTCTTTGTACAAAACCACCGATGACAATCTGTGTGATAAATAAACTGCATCCCACGCATTTTGATTACAGCTTTCCATTTCTCTTTTGGAATGACTGCCCCAGTACTTTCACATGAGTGAACTAAAGGGCTGGAAAAGACAAACAGCTAAGGGGAAAATAACAAAGCAACAGAAATGGTGACTGTAAATTGAGCAGTGAGTGGAGAAGGGTGATTCCCCATCACTGTGTTGGCTGCTGTGGAGACTGATTTGAAACAGTTCCAGAAGAAAACGACCAGGCCATTTCATACCGGTTCTGTGCTATGGGCAAAGTTCTTGTTTACTAAGTAAAGTCCTAAATTTACATCTCCTTTGGACTTCTGTGTGTTGCCACAGTCTATATAGTACATACAGTAAGGCCTTTGTAACACAAGATCTTCTGAAAATCAGAATGAGACTTGTTAGGAAACCGATTCAGATGAACTGGTTTCTGTTAGAAAGAAATCCCCCTAGAGGAGGGTATCCCAAGGTCACACACCAAATCCTAGACTAAGCTGTTAGAAAATAGTTGATTAGTAATAAATTGAGTAGAGCAGAGGTACAACATAGGTCTGTGGGGCCACACAGTGCTGTCCTGGAGCGCCTCATGCTGAGCATGCTGCAAAAGCTGCATGGTGGCTGCTTGGCCATGCCGTGCCGGGACACTGTCTCTGATTTTGAGCTGTGACTAGGCTGGGCTGCCCTTCAGGCCTGGCTCAGGTCCTTGGGAATATGCCCATGGCACAGCACAGGCATCGGTAGGAATATCCAGCATAGCTGTAACCAGCCATGCCAAATTCTATCCTGGTCATCAGCCGGTGGAACTGTAATAAGCCAGGGGACCTGCAAAGTCAGAGCTTGCATTGGCATTATGGCAATGGGATGTCTCTGAACTTTAGGCTTATTTTTAAAATTTTGATGGTTCCCTCCTGCTCTGTCAACACTGGAATGAATTACTAATTTTACAAGTCCCAGTTTTTATTTTGCGGTATTAATATTACCCATCACTAACTCCTGGCAGATTCTTTTAGCACGCTGTTGAAATTTATCTGATATTAAATGAGTAGCAAAGTGACAAATCAAGACCTAACAAAGTTCCTGCACTGCCTTTCTTGCTTCTAGCTAGCATTTGTGGCCACCTGGCATGGAAAAGAATCCTCAGCTCCAATGCAACAGAGTTTGAGACTGTTAATGACAAGTTTAAAAACATCTGATAAAAGTCTTTTTTGTCTGTTTGGTTTTTGAAACAGGAAAGATGCCATTTTCCCACATAGGCTTTTTGAAATACAAGTAAAAAATTTGGGCTCGCTCAAGGCAAAGTTGTTGCGATACCATGTTTGTGTGGGATCATTTTCTTAGTCATTTACCTAAAAGCAGTATGCCACAGCTCGGGAGACACGAGGCAGGTGTACGTTGGAAGTACCCACTGTTCCGCCTGCCAAGTTTATTTTAAATGTACATAGCATAAACAAGCTTGCAGTCCAGCTGGAGTGCCACAGTCAGTGTGGCAAAGCAGATGACTTTAATTTCTTAAAGAAGCAATGGATGGAAAATGACCCCAGCAGACTAAGGTAAACTGATCAGAACTTGGCCAAAAAAAGATAATGATTTTTGTTTAATACACTAAACTGTTAGCAATAAAAATGATCGCATTGGTTTGGTAGAAGCCCGTCTTGGGAAATGATCAAGGACATTTCTGCTCAGCATAGGCTGGAAGCCACACTCTCAGGCTAAAGATCATTTCAGTTTCCTTGAACTTTTCCTCCAGTTCTCCTGCCAGGGAATGACCCATATTGGTGCAGGTTTCCTCCCCAAAACCCATTTCTAGTATTTTAGTCATCTCTGAATGAATGCCCTTCTGAATGAAAAGCCCCTCTCTAGGGCCTTTTCTACAGTGAGAATTAATCCCACTTTCAAAACTAGATTTATGGACAGTAGACACCTAGACATCTAGGGGACACCTGGATTTAGGGCAGCATCCTGTGTTCATGGCAGTATCTGAGAAAGCAGACGGGAGTGTGAGGTGATTTTGATAGCAATGTGAGGAGAAAAACATCTCCATATTCTCATTTGACATTTCTCAGTGCATCCTGTCTACTATCTGTCATTTAGGTTATACACTTTCTGTCACAGAGATTGTCTTTATTGTGAGTATAATACTGAGTCAAATACATCGCTGATGTTATAATTTCAACTATATATATTTAAATGTTCTGTGAGTGCCGCTCATGTGGGGGAATGTCAAGGCTCATTGTTGATTTGATATATGCAACTGATTCAATTGTTGTTTGAAAAAACGAGCCTGTCAGCAATGGGCTATTCTTTGTCACAGCTCTGTCCTCTAGACCTTATGCTCATTTACGAAATAGAAGGCCTTGTGCTCAAGCCAGCCTATTAATGTGGGAGTCAATAGGGCTAAGACCAACAAGGAAATGGCCAGAATAGTGCCATAAACTGTGTGAAAATACAACTCTTCAGTAGGCCCTGTTGTTTTGGATTGTGTGTAGTGTTACCCTCTTAATAGAAGATAGTGTGGCCATGGAGATTCACAAAAATGAGTTTATTTCATGAACCTTTCCCCAGGGGCCTTGCCCGCAGGTTACGTAAAAGAGAACAGCTACAGTGAGGGCTGAGCTACAGCAGATTGCACTCAGACTGTAGCTGCCAATGGTTTACTGTCAAGATGGAAGCAGTATCTTTGGAGATTCTGAGGGTGCTGGTCCTGGGTTCTAGATCTATGTAAAATGGTAATAGGAAGATGAAGTGGAGAATGTGCTTATTAAATTCTCAGGTGACAAAGATATGTGAGAAAGTGAAAGCGCACTGAGATTGGGAATGGAATTCGGGATTGTATGGATAAATTGGAGAAAAATTCTTAGAATAGATGGAGGTTCTGTATTCAGAAAGGACTAATCTGCTGCATAAAAACTGAATGGGGGAAACACAGGTTAAGTACCATTTCCACAGAAAGGGACTTAGGGTTTGCTATGGTTTATAAAATAACCACGAGTCAATGTTTTTAGGCTATGACAAAAAACCCCCAGGCATCAGATCGGGACATAAGAAGGGATGACTGGAAATAATCCTTCTATTCAGAATGGATGCAGTGTTTAGTTTGGGGCTCTATATTTTGAGAAAGATGTGGAGAAATTGCAAAAGACTTCTGAATGATGTGGCCTAAGAGACACAGATGAAGGAATTGTGATTCTTTATTCCAGAGAAGAAAAGGCAAGGAGATGATATTACAGCAGTCTTCAAGGTATGGAAAATGCAGCTGTAGAGGAGAAGACAAAGTGTTGTCTTTTATGTTCTCTCTATAGACAGAATAAGGAAGAGTGGGCTTTAATTTCAGTGAGGGGAATTCAAATTAAAGAAAGACTCTCTAGGGCCTTTTCTACAGTGAGAATTAATCCCACTTTCAGCAGCGGGTGGCCTGCTGATAATGTTGTCTGGTACAATCCCAGAGCAGAGACATGGAAAAGCCTAATTTCCGCCAGTGGCACTTACTCCTATTAGTAACTCTTGATGTCAGGGCTACATCCCAATACAGATAACTCATTTTGGCAACCTTGGACTTTTTTCTTTTCAATTTTAAGCCATTTCACTCTGTGAAAATGACCTACGAAACACTCGGCTAGGCTGACAATGACCACGGTAGCCTGATGTGATTCTAAATTACCATGAACACTAAAGCAGGGATTTCTCAGAGGACAGCCAACTCAACCTTAATTATAGTGAAGGTAACGGTGTCGTTTTCATGCCAGTAAAACATACACTACATTCTCCACTGAAGTCATGGATCCAAGGCAGTGAATAGCTGGTCATGCCTGTAGTTATGGTAGCCTCAGGCTACACTTGCTGTGCAGGGATGATGCAATCCAAAATGCTATGCTGTATGTGCAGCTGACGCTACACTAAGCTGTAACAAATAAGCCATCTTAAATGCCAATTCTCCATGGAAAGTAGATATATTTTTGTGAAATCATGTTGGTCTAATTTTTATCTGCTAAGTTAGGGCAAATCCTGACTTCATTAGTTAACTATACCTGATCTGTTCGTTTTTTAATGTACAAGTTAACTCAGCAAGGATAAATAACAGTTGCTAATCTCAGGAAGGGGGTCTGTAACAACACGAGGGACTGTGGCTAACTGGGGAGTTTGCAGTCAGCAGCTCTAGGATGGCTGGTACCAGCAGTCTGGGCAAGTCAACCCCTTCTCTAAGTCCGGTCTCAAATATTCTGCAATTCCTTTTAGGTTTTTTTTGCTTTCACTGCTAGCAACTGTCATGTGATACTGCTGGGAAAATATGTCAGGGTAATCCATCCTTGAGGCAACTGCATTTTGGGGACAGCCTGAACATGGAGAAACAGCAAAAAGATCCCAAGCCTTTTATTTTATTTTTTTATATAACCAGGAGAACAATATCAATACATTCATTTTCTTCCCCTTACCTCACTTCTCTATTAATTTTAGGTCTGTTTCAAAGTCTGAACTTAATTTTAAGTTCAGCTTTAACTGATTTAATTGATAAAGATGAATAATGTGCATGATTAATGCTAAACATTTGCTCAGGTACTACTCTGAACATTGGCCTGAAATCCCAAGGCTTTGACCCACCAAAAATTTTAGCTTGTGCATTACTGTTAGAGGGCCTGTTAAATGCAGGACCACTATGATCAGTGTATCGCAGCTACCTGTATATAGTGACTTCCAGAGACTTCACTAGGATTAGCCACATACTTGAATCACAGCTGAAGCATGTCGCTGGATTCACAGCATCGTGGATGTTTTTTTCCTCTCTTCCCTAAAATCGACCTTGGAATCCTTATCTCTCAAAAACATTGCGCCAGGGTATCCATGCTGAGACATGGTAGGGATTGACGCAGAGCCTGAGAGGGAGGAGACAGGGATGGAGGAAGCCCCCCAGATTGTGCTTCTCACCCCCCAACTTGACAAGTTTTTGCAAAGGTGCATTTTGTCTGCCTCAAAACACTGTCTGCAAAGGGAGCTAAACAAATTACAGTAATTCAACAGAAATTAAAATCTCTTTGCTATCACTGAGGTCACTTTATACATCTGGTAGTATAGCAAAGCTTGTGGGGTGGTGAAGCTAATTCAGTGAGAATCAGGCCCATGTATCAAAAAAGTAATTGCTCTGTGTGTTCATTCTTCCTTTGCTCTCAAACGCTATTTTTTCTCTTATTAATATAAATGATCAGGACGATGGCTGCAGTATGTTTACACTGCCATCCAGAAGTGTGGCTGTAGATCGTGGTTGCATATCAGAGATACCTTTACTCTCTTAAGCTGGATAACTCCACTCACATAGTTACAATAGACCCGTCCTCAGCCTCTAAATACGTATCAAGGGTCCTGGCTGTCCCTGCACTCTTGTTTTCATGTACGTGGCAAACGCTGCTGGCATGAAAAGATGAAGTAATTGATAATAAACTTGAAAATGGTAGGGAATAAATATGGCAATACTGTAGCTGTCATTAAACTGTTCCAGGCATGAAAAGTCCCATAAAATACCACTGACCCTACAAAGCTATGAAATTCTATTTTAAAACAGCAGCTGTTCTCTGTTATTCTTTCATTACCAAATGAGACTGTGAAATGCTCAGTATTGTCTTGGGATCAGTTAACTTCTTTTACAGATCTGAAAAGGGTGCCTGGGAGTAGCAATTATCATAGGCATCAAATGGATGCTGTATCTTCCTAAAGAAGCTTTCTGGCACTCAGTGTCTCCATCTTGAAGTGCACTGTGTCTCTTAAAGAAAAAGTATAGAGCAGGAGGAGAATAAATGTGGTAGAAAACATAACCAAGCCTCATGAAGGAGATATGCACAGGACTTCATGGGTCAGAAAGCCTTATCCCTCCCCAAACAGCATTAAATGACCTTTTCCAACGCTGGGCTCCCCACCAGACTGACCTAACAGCACCAGTGACTTCACGGGTAACTACATGCAAATTGCTCAATTGATATTCAGACATTCAAGTTCCTTATCTAACCTCTTTAGGAATTAAAAGAGATTCTGGCTTAATGTCTTTAGATGAACAGCTGCTGTCTTTAGAATCTCTCCTTAAAATGAACAAATGTCTCAAATGCTCCTTTCTTATTTCTCTGTCTAGAGTTCACTGTTTAATTCTAGATTATAATTGCATATTTTTCTGAAGTTTTATCGGTTCCTTGCACTTTACTGAGCTCTGGATAACCACAGCTCGTTGAATTTAAATAGTCCGGTTCATTTTGCAAAGTAGCTGAGTAGCAAAATCCCTGGAGCATTGTTCTTAGCCTGCAGTAGGCCCAGGTGTGTCAGGAGAGTGGTGCAGTGGCTCGAAGAAAATTCTTTCCCCTTTCTGGACAGTGCTGTTCATTGGCTTCTGGTTTCAGTTGGCAAAGCTCCTGGGATGCAGAGTGGTAGTGCCTGGCCCAGAAGGAGCTCAGCTTATTTCAGTGTCTGGCTGTTGGGTCATTTTGAAATGACCCAATGCTCACATTACATACAGCGCATTGCATACAGGATATTGTTACCTACGCATTTTTCTGGTTTCCAGAAGACTTCAATGGAGGCAGGAAACAAACAAAAAAATGAAGTCCCCAAAATGGAAACCTAAACGGTGGGGGTTGCATGTGCTTTTACACAAATGCCTGCAAAATGCTTCTGTTATTTCCCTTTAGTGGACATGTCTTTCTATGTCCTTACAGCTATTCGTTAGGGATGAAACGGTTGGTGGTTTGGTTGCAAGCAATATGGCCTCAGCAGCAGCTGCTTTGTGAACAACGTCCAGCTGCTAATCAGGGACAGCAACACTCATCTGTGAGGGAGCAACTCGTCTGGTGTGTCTCTAAACGTCTTGTGGCTGGGCAAAGCATGAGTCAGGTCACTGAGTTGGATGTACAAGAAAGTATGTTTCCTTCTGGACAATCTAGAATTGCTTGATTCATGCCAGGGCGCTACAGGAACTTGGCTTTGAGTGGACGGTTCTCCTTCATCAGCTACTATTGCTCCTCTTTTTTGAGTCAAATTTTTGAAAATCCATGTCTGTTGTAATCCATAGTTAGCATTCCTTTGCTTGGAACTGGAGGATGACCTGTATTGCCTCCTGAAGCAATTTCCAACCCAGTCATCTGCAACCTATGCCATGAGACTGCCAAGACTACCTGCTTAAAACACCAGGGGTTTTGCCTGTAGCAAATACAAAGCCCAGTTCTGCTCCTATCCTGTAATCAGCTAAAAATCAGCAGTTGCTTTGCCACAAATAGTCTGTGCTTTGATTGTTTAATAAGCACTGTGAACATATCTTTTTCAACTTCATTAATCTACATCTGAAATTGATTTTTTACTGGTTGTTTCAAAACTTGAAACTACATTGGAATAAATCTGTTGTCTTGCACCTTGCTGATTTTTATTACATGGACGTTTTATAGAGTGAAATAACCTTCTGTTTTCTTAAGGTTTTTACAAAGATAAGCAAATGTTTCCTTTAATAAACAGCAAGGTTCACATCACATAGCTATTCTGCATGCGCTGTTTATTTTGTGTGTGTAGACATAACTGTGCATTCATTATTTTTGGGATGTGTTAAGTCAGTCAAATGAGGTGAAAAAATGTTTGGGTTTTCTTAATGGCAATAGACATATAAAAAGTTTATGTTAAAATGGAATCAGTATTCCTACAGTCTATAAATCAACATTTAAGAAAATTTGTTCTGTAAATATTCCTCCTTCTGCTCACAGTTTGGAAATAACAAGTATTTTTGCCTTCCAGGTTGTTGCAGAAATTTTAACTAAAGGCTAAATAGTACTGTGGATTGTGTAGTTTAACTATTTATACAACACTGCAAGCACAACTCTGATCCCACTGGTGTCCATGGAATAAGAACCACTGACTTTGGTAGTAAATAATTTTAATCTTATGCAAGTACAACTAAAAAGGGGTGATCTTGTAAAGTGCTGACTACCTTAAAATCCTATTGAAAAAAGTCCCATACAAATTTATTTGAATTAATACTTCATAGAGTTTGGCTCTGATTTATTATCTAAAGATAGCTGCCTTGAGATTGCTAGTATTTGTCACAATTGTTTTTAAATTTGAAACTATGGTAATACTCAGTGTTTTAGGCAGCCATGTGAACACCATCTGTGCAAAATATTTGTAATTATTTACAAACAAAAAGAAATATCAGGGAAGTTTTTTCACAACACCAAGCTGGCACACTAATCTAGCAGAATGTGTCCCCCAGTCCTGTCCATATGCTGGTTGCTCTTAGGTCGGTGACGTCCACTGCAGTTCCCAGCTGTTTTGTTTGTGCGTGTAATTATTTTGGTTTAATGAACAAATAAAGAAGGCTGAAGGACTGTGCCAATCTGTATGAAGGGAAATGCCTGGTCATCCCTAAATCAATGCTCTTCCTTGGTCCATGGAGAGGTCTAGGCAGCACACAGTTGAAGGATATGTTTACCCTTGAAGTGGCAAAGGGTGTCCATCTGAAGTGCGATCTGATTGCCTTTGGGTGACGGGGTGCAGAACTAAGCCAAATGCTGTGCGTGTAAAATCCCTGGAAGACCACGGGGCTATGTGTCACCAAATGAGAAGTATTTATGTGCACCGCATATGCTGCCTAGAGCTTGTTCTCAAAAGTCAGTAGCGGGACAACCTCCCACCCACAGGCACCTTTAAATACATGTCACTGGATGACCGTGACAGCATACTCATAAAATCTTACCTGGCATAGTCCGGGCATCCCATTTGAAAGGCTGACTTGCGATTTGCAGTATTTTATAGGTGCTTAAAGAAAGCGACCTTCTCCTAGGGTTGTTAATAATACCGGTGAAAAGCATCCACGTGCCAAGGCACAAATCTCAACCTGTGGTACAGGTAAATCATGAAGCTGCATCTGTCCAGGAACCCATTGCATTGAGCATTTCCAGATGCAGAAGGGCCAGCAACCTGGCTGCTGACCTGCTTCTGCATCCAGACTGGCCCTGGATCCAGCGGGATGTACCAGGTGCCAGCAGGACCACAGGCACCAGGAGGGCTGAGGGAGGGCTGCAGCAGTCTGCGTTGCTGATCCAGTGTGTAGCCCTTCACGCCGTGAGTTTTTTCCCTCCACTCTTGATGTTGCCAGAGGTAAGGAGACATTTGAAGTCCTACCAGCCTGTGCCGGGCCCCTCATTCCAAGCTGCCGCTCAAGGAAGGGCAGCTGGAGCCTTTGGCTGCAAAATCATTACTGAATTATACAACTGTCTATGGTAATTTCCCAGAGCTGTGGGCCCAATCCAAAGCTAGCGGCAGTCAGTGATCAGAGCCCCGTAGTGAATCATGCACCATCTGTGCTTGTGGGCTGACTGTTTGTGTATGTAAAGTGTTGGGTAAATATGTAGCCACAGCACAGAAAGGCAAATCCCCCTCACTCGTGTGTAGAGGGGCAAGTGTTTGTACCTTCTTCATGGGTCCGAACAGGTAGGGCAGGTTATGATGGGGTGTGTGTTGCTACCCTGAAAGCTCATAGGTGCTGCTGATTGTGCCGGGTGTGAAGGGATGTATTTGTGGTGCTGGCAGCAGGTATTGCTGTTTCTCACTGAAAGCTTGTAACAAATAGGAGGGGGATTACACAGAGCCAAAGCTACGCCTGGGTCTACTCTCAGAGTAGGCTGGATGAATCAGCCAGATAAGGAGGAAACTCTTGTTTCCTTCGGTACAGAATATGGAGCAAGAGTAGAGGAAGGCATGTCTGGTCTCTGTCCCCCACCTCTGATCTGCTTAGACCACTTTCCGAGCACGAGGATGGCTGTAAGGCGGTCCCATGGTGTTGGATCTTTGTTTTGACACAGGAGGCACTATGATGAGACAGAGTCCAGGGAAAAAAACAAGGGGGAAGGGGCCTGCAGCCATCTTTATGGCGAGTAGGCTGTGGCAGTCATGGCATGAGCTAGAGAAGTGCCAAGAAGCGGTGTGTACTGCCTGGGCCTGTACTGGATAGATGCAAAGGCATGGGGTGTGGTTTGCGTGGCCCCACTGCGCTTTTGCTGGGGCACAGCATAGAAATGACTTCTGTGCTCCAAAGAGGAACCCAAAGCCTCTACGGGGTGGAGGTGAGCAGGTACACCTGCAAATCCGGGTGGCCCTGCTAGACAGCATCGGCAAAGCTTCCCTAAGTACTTCACTGCTTTTAGCAGTACGTAATGGGCTCATCTCCACTGAACAGTAATAAAGGTTTCCTTTTATTCTCACTAAACCTCAGGTAGGTCACCAAAGGAATATGCAAATACCTGAACAATTTTGCGTGCTACTTCACAATAAGCATACAAGCAGCCAAACAGGGATACCAAAATAAGAGAGCTTTTTGAACACATAACGGAGTTAAATGTATTATTTTTATTTCCATCTGGAGTCTTCTTTTATTTGTTGTACATGACATCATGAGGGAATGGATAGCTTTCAGGATGAATGATAGGATGCGGGATCTTCTATACCTAAGTCACAGGGCTAACTATGACTCTTAATACCCAGGTAAATAGGGATTACAAATGACTAACATGTATCAATAACTTTGTGATCTGGTTAAACTGAACTGATGGGATGGGTTCAGTCCATTTCCTAAAAGATGTATCTATCACTGCCCCAAAACCTAAGTATGACTTGCATACAGACAGTCAGAGATGATATCTAGAAATGACACATTTGAGGTATCTATCATAGGTTGATCAAACTGACTGGGTATAAAAGGAGATGTACTGATTTTCTTAAAATGAGCTGTTTGAACTCCTTGGCATTGGGTGTGGGGTGAGAAAATGGATATGAGTTTACAGGCAATCAGAAAGGGCTTAGGCAAATTCTAGGTAGCTTATTGAAGTTTATCAAATATATAAAGTCCTCTCTGGCTGAGAAAATAACCCGCTGGAAAGACCACTGGACACACTGGGAAATTATTCTGGGAAAATACCTTTATATATGTTTATAGGTAATTACATCCAAGACAGGCTACTAGTCTAAACGTGTTGGTCTCACTCAGTACAACTAGTCTTAACTTCTTATGCTGTTAGATCTCCTGGAATCAGTGGCTCTAGGTTACGGTTCAGGCCAACTAGTGGTAGGCATCCAAGAGAGATAGCAAGTCCTGGTGTTGGCTCTGGTGCCCAGCGCGGTTCCTCAGGTGCCTGCAGGTTTTGATGCAGGAGTGGGTAAAGGGAGCTACCGAATGCAGATTAAAGGGAGAAGGAGGGAAGGAGCTGGTTTGCTTTTTTTTAAGGTGAGGACAAATCATGCAAATGGTGCTTCCCTGCAAGCAACTTGCCTGTCTGAGGAGGGACTGGAGCAAGTTATCTTCCCCTTCAAGTACTGCCATGGGATGCTGGGCACTTGGGACAAAATGTAATGTCAGCTGTGTAGCTCCTTTTGCTCTGCTGTCCCTTGGCTGGATGCAGGGGTAGATCAAGTCCCTGTGCTACTGGAGACAGTGTATTCACCAGGGCAGCCATAACCCCTGCTACAGGAGACCTCTGGGCAGTCTGCTCCCAGCCCCTGTGGGCCCCTACCTTGTCAAACCCTCCCACAGGTAGTCTAGGACCATTTCTCCATCCTGCCTCTTCCCGCTCCGGGCCAGACCCTGGACCTCCCCCACGCACTCCCAGCAGAGCCCTGTCCCACTGCCCCTCCACCCAGACATCCCCAGGAAATCCCAGCAGCAGGGCTCTCCCAGGTGTGGGGCCCCTCTGGGGTCTTGTCAAGGGGCTCCGGCAGCCCCCTCCTGTGCACTGTGGCTACCCACAAGCCTGTGGATATACCCTGCAGCAGGCTTTGGGTGCTGAGAGCCACACCGCACTTCTCCCTGTTCACCCCAGAGGCAGAGAAGCAGGAGATGCTGTAGCCAGGGGTGGTGTAAATATCTCCGGTGGTTTGGGGTAGTGGATCTGCTGGACCACGAAGGCTGCAGGATTTCTGTGACCAAGAAGCCATCTCAGATCCTCCCCTACTTCAAGCCTGAGTATTTTCACAGCAGGACCCATGGCTGTGCTCCCAATCGGATCCCAGGTGCACACCAAACCCGGTCAGGGGTTAGGGATTAGGAGGGCAGGGACTGGAGCTGCGGTCTGCTGTGTCCCATCATGAACAGAAGGACACGCTGCCTGGGAACAGCCTGTTTAAACTGAGGTGAAGCATGTTCCAGTCGTCCTCTTGGGAGTTTCTCAACTTCTAACTGAATGCACAATTCTTAACTTGTGAAGGAGGGAGAACTCCAGCCACTGGGCTTCTGTCACTAAACTATTAAAAATAAATATACTGTAGAGGAAAAAAAGGAAAGAGCTGCTTGCTTATTCTTGCATCTGGATTCTTTCTCTTTTGCTAGGCTGATTTCTGTCTGGCTATAGGTCGTAATTGTGGAGCATAGGATAATGGAAACAATAATACAGAATAATAGAAATACAGTGTAAAAGACCAATTATGTCCTTATATAAAACTGCCTGTACTTCATTCAAGTTCAGTTTCAAATCATTGGAACAAAAGAGATTACAGATGTTCCTCTGGGAAATTATTCTTCAGTCGGAAAAATTTCATCATTAGGAATCTTTCCCCAATTTTCTTTCTAAAGTCTTGTTTGCTTAATATCCTCCCATTTCTTCAGATGCCTTCTCTAATCAATTTCTTATGCTTCTCTTTGTTCAAACCCTTTAGATACTTGCAAACACTGATAATGGTGGGGCAGATTTGACAACTTGCAGCCCTTAAGCACTGCTTCACTGTTTCATTTACATTCAGTTTTGTTTGTGTATTTTTTTCCTCATTTATCTTAAAACTGTGACAAACCGACAAATTCAATAATGATAGATACCCCTCTCCCCGGTTTGTCTTTAAATAACAAATTGCATGTTTAAAATGGAAATCTCTTGTGTCAAATGTCATGGGAGAAACCAGTAGCTGTGCTTTGGAATATATGCATTGCTCAGCCATTCATAACAGCAGGTTTTGCATTAGAAACTTTAATCACTAGATTTAATCACGCCATAAAATCCCGGAGGTGTTCATAAATACAGTACTATTTTCAGAACTGTATCATCTATATCTTTTCATAATTTCATGAGTCAGCGTATACCTGCTACCGATAACAGATGTTTAAAGGTTACTCCTTTCTCGTAGATTCAGTTCTCACCTGTCTTCTTTTCCTGGACTAAGTGAAAATAATCACAGGAATTAGGGCTGTAGAAATTCTGCTTAATGTGGAGATTGTAAAAAGAGTAAAAAAAGGTTAGACAGCGATTCCCAGTACCATTACAAGGACTGGGTTTGTAAATCAGCATTTGCACTTTTGATAATGTTTTACTTCGTTCTTAATTTTAATCCACAAATTGAAACTTACATTCCTGGTGTTTTTCAATGACTGCAACTTTCTACAACCTCAAAACTCCCCAGTCTAAGTGAAAAGGTCATTATTAGATGGGAAGAAACCACTGGCAACAGAAAGAGGGCTCTATCCTTCACTCCTCGCATGACTTTCATCTCAGTGGACCTCCCTAGAAGTCTTAACGCATAATGCAAGATCTAGCAAGCAGACAATAATATTGCTGAGGCAGCAAACAAGCAAAGAAAAGACCAACCAAACAAAAATGGAGTGTTTTCTACACAGTGCCTAATTCAGCTGTGGAACTCGTGGCTGCAATGAGTTCTGAAAGGGATGGAGCAAACTCAAGGGGAAAGTCCATTAGGGCTGTAAAACACAGCCCAACGGTAGTGTTCTCTGTTGAAAGCAGAGTACTAAGAGACTTGGAGAGAAAGGGAGATGTCTACTTTTTATTAATATTATTTGTTTCTGAATTGAGCTGCTTGGATTGTTCAAGCTGATTGCATGCGGGTGAATCAAAAAGAAGTGTGGGCTAAACTGAGTGCAGAATGAAGCAGTGGGCAGTGACGCACCACCTCCAAAGTGAACAGCTTTAAGGTAGCAAGGTTACTGAGGCTGGGCCAGGTAGATTTGTACAACTGATTCACTTAAGACTGTGTCCTGGTTTCAGCAGATACAGAGTTAATTTCCTTCCTAGTAGCTGGTACAGTGCTGTGTTTTGGATTTAGGATGGGAACAAAATTGATAAGGCACCGATGTTTTAGTTGTTGCTAGGTAGTGCTTACACTGGCCAAGGACTTTCTAGTTTTTCATGCTCTACCGACTGATGCACAGGGAGCTGGGAGGGGGCACAGCCAAACTGGCCAAAGGGACATTCCATACCATGTGACGTCATGCTCAGTACATAAACTGGGGGAAGCTGGCCGGGGGGGCCACTGCTCGGGGACTGGCTGGGCATCGGTCGGCGGGTGGTGAGCAATTGTACTGTGCATCACTTGTTTTGTGTATTATTACTATTATCATATTATTATCATTATCATTTTATTTCAATTATTAAACTGTTTTTATCTCAACCCACAAGTTTTCTCACGTGCTTTTCCAATTCTCTCCCCCATCCCATCGGGAGGGGGGGAGTGAGCGAGCGGCTGCGTTGGGCTTGGTTGCTTTGTACGACTGATTCACTTCAGACTGGAGACCTAAGGTCAAAGATACAAAATCAAAGATACAAAGTCAAAGATCTCATCTCTTCCCCCTTCTCCATTCCCCCTTCCTCTCTCCATGTTTTCTTATCTCATAATTAATTATTTGAATTAGATCCTTGCAAAGAACTATACTATTTGTGCTTCCCTCAAATCACACCAATGCTGGCTGCAACTATGTACAATCAACTGAGAGCACTGCATAATTTACCGTTCGAAAGCAGATTTTCTTGTAGTGGCTGTGGTACTGAGACTATCTTGCATTAGACGCAGGAATCTGTCCTGCTCTTTTTTTTTCTTCTTTTTTTTTCACTATATAAACCAATCTCAAATTTACTGGAATTAAGTCCTAAGGTGCTGAATATCAACCTTTGATCACAGAAGCTGGCACAAATTAAGTTTCTTGTCAAGTTTTTGTTTTCTTTCTTGGCTAGAGCAACTGCTTGGGAGATTGTTAATGAAACCTCCTTCTTCTGCATTGTTATTTCCGTATTCACCTGCTCACTCCAGTTAAAGGGAAACACCAGTGTGCTCTGTACCATCCCTTCAGCTCCTGCTCCTCAGGGTTACAAACTCTGAGATGTTAGAGAGCTGTGTGGAGAACAGCACGATGCAGCAGCTCCTCCTCACTGCCTTTTCTTCTCCAGCTGTACTTGGCATTTACACACTTTGGGAGCAGGCATGTTGCTGATGCCAGGAACAGGCACAGGAGACTGGCCAGGGTAGATGTTGTTCAGTGAATCCTACAGCAACCAAGAGGCACCTACTTGCAATGGCAGAAGAGTGACACAGAGCTGCCTGTCAGAATCCAAATTCTGGCAGACCCTCATTGCTGACGAGTCAGTCCTCTAGAGTAGCTTGAAGGGGTCTTCAATCTCCGTATCCTTTCCCTATAAGCAGACCATGATAAAGATCTTGCTGCAGGACAGAGAAGCCAGGTCACTCACAAGCAGCAGTAGCATAATTTATTATTTATCGAGTGCAGGCGTCACACCAACATGCAGCAGTGGAAATGAGACTAGAAAAATTCAGGCATTATTAAAGCTCCTATTCTTTCTATGATTGAGTAAAGCTGAAGCCTGTCTTTGACCCCTTTTTTTTCCCTCCAAAATGTTTCTTTAGTCTAAGGTTTTTCAACAGATCAGAAAAGGTTTTATTTTTTCCAGAGAAACATGAAATTAGACAAACAATTTTTGAGCATTTTTTTCACCTTCAGTAATTCTCATTGCAGAAATGCTGTGATCTGTGAAGCTCAGTACAGAAAGGCCAGAAGGAGAATTCATCCCTAGGGTGTTAATTGTCTCTGATCCCATCCAGCCATTTGTCCTATTGCTGGGACTGCCTACTAGCTTGCCAGTTAGTGCCTTTTTACATTGCAGGATCTTTCATGTAAACATCTGTTTAGGGAAATTTGATAAAGGCTATCAACTCTTCCCATGGCTACTGAATACTGATGCATGAGGGACAAATTCTCCACGGTGTGTAGGGACCCAGAGCTGCAGACAGGCACCCCATTCATTTTCAAGAGCATGTAGGTCTTTTTAAGTATCACTGTAAACCTGTAGCACATGAAATCGGTATATCGGAATCAAACAAATTACACTAAGAACTCTGAGTTTTAGCTGTTAAACACCTTGAAAAATTTGGCTCCAAGTAATTTCTTGGGGGGATTAAATCCAAATATGTAGATGTAGAAGATTCATTGCTTTCAAGATAAATCTACAAACCTCAGAACTCTTCCTCACTCTGCTGTCTTGCCCGCCTCCAAAGTAATCTGTACAGAACTAATGACATTGCATTTCTTTCTATAGCAACAGTTGCTTCTAGAGAAAAATATAAGAAACAGAATAAATTCAATTACGTTCCATGGATGACCATTCATGTCATGTCAGGGAACTGAGTCTGCAAGCAGGGTTGAATGAGGTTTCCTGTCTTTATGGCAGAATACAGAAAGCATGAAGAACCTCCCTGCCAATTACAAATAAATACAGGAATATTGAAAGGAACACGATGAAATCTGATCTAGGCAATTACTTCCAGATGTCTTTATTGGTGTGCTATGACAATTCATGAACACCTATCTAAAAACGCATTTCGTGCACACTTCCAAATATGACCCAAGCTGTTACAGTGGTTTTATTCAGTGTCTCCTTTTTCAGCACTAACAACTGAAAACAGCTCTCAGACAATATGAAGATTCTTTAGAAAAATCTGTGCTGGGATATCTTCTCAGACTGCTTTCTCACTGAAGCAAGAAGTGCTTTTTGAAAGAGCTAGAAGGGGAAAGCACAGCCTTAGGATCAACTTCCTGGGGGCTGGAGACACAGTTGAAAATGAGGTGCTTCGAGCCAGAATTAGGGATTCTGTTTTAAAGATGCTCCTTTCCCTTGTATTTCTATCAGTGTTTCTGATAGCCAGTGCTTCCCGGAGCAGTGGAGCCTTTTCTCCTCTTTCCTGGCTTAATAACAAAACAGAGATTTCCACAATTCCTAAAGATGTTTTTACTCCCATCGTTATCAACCACAAAGTCAGCAAAGCCCAAAGTAACGGGCGGCTTAGCTCTACAGCAAAAGGCTAAGCTCATTTTTCAACCTATAGAGACTTATGGTTTATTTTGATGTTAGAATTTGGAACTTGTTTACATGAGAGGTGTGTAGCTGGGAATGGAAACAACTTCATTTCCTGATGTGGCTTAGAATTATCTCTGAAGCCAGCCTATATAGAAAAGCTCAGGTGAGCTTCATCCACTTGTAGAGAGTCAGCACAGGGAAATATAGCTACAGGAAAATATGACTGCATAAAAACATTATGGAAATCCCACTGATGTCACAAA
The DNA here is from genome assembly GCF_000699105.1 of Pygoscelis adeliae. Classification (NCBI taxonomy): domain Eukaryota; kingdom Metazoa; phylum Chordata; class Aves; order Sphenisciformes; family Spheniscidae; genus Pygoscelis; species Pygoscelis adeliae. The sequence continues at coordinate 896,184 of NW_008824247.1, read as the reverse complement.
AATAAGCCTTCTGAATATAATGCAAAGGGATTTACAGGTTGTCCTTTGCACTTCTGAGATCATCATATACTACTTTCAGTCTCCAAGAAAAGTTTTGCCAATAGGTGAGAAGCAGGATTCCTGGTCAAGTGCCATACCACTTGTGCAGGCACGTAGCATGTCTATGACTCCAGAAATGTCAAGTCACAAGAACATCCCTTCCTTTTTCTTTGTATTGCAAAGGAAAACAAAATCAGATTTACTGTGGGTATTGTAGCTGCAAACTTAAACATAGAGGTGTTATTATTTCTCTATGGTAAATGTGAAATAAAAATCTCTGAGCTACTGGATGTTGTTAAATTCTCTCATTCTATCTAACAAGTTATATGATGACATCCATTTATTTAGTAATTTAAAGACTTCTTTATTCCTTTTTCTACTACAAATGACTAATTCATCCCTCTGGCCATTAGAAACAGCCTGGTTTGTTTGATTTTTTTAAGTGCAAGGAAACTGATAACAACAATTGTATTTGAGTGTTCTGCTCTGCATTTGGAAGGAAGAATCAGTAAACAAGTTTGCAAATGTTTTGTTTAAAAGCTTTCTACAATTTTAATAATCATTGCCTGGGATTTTTAAATTATTCTTGAACAGTATAGCCTGGGTATTATAATAAATTTGAACCCTGTTTGCCTCCAAGTTTTAATTCTGTCTAATCCTTGTTTCTTCGTTCGACTTTTGAGGGAGACAATAATAAAGAGTTTAAAGAAAAAACAGCACACTAAGAAAACATGTCTTAAGCACTGTTGGATGATTTACCAAGATTTTTTAGAGCTCATAGACTCAAAGCCAAGGCCTATCTCTGTTTTATAATCCCAGTACATTGCAAATTTTGCATATAACAGATAGCAGTGATGGCTATGAAAATCATTACACCTTAGTGAAGCAATCAAGAGCTCCATAGTATTCAGTCACAGAAGTGTGGCAAGTTAGTAAAAGTTGGTTTATAGCATACTATATGAAAAAGAGAAAATAGTTCTCCTTTCCTTTTTCCCTGTTCTTTTTTTTTTTTCTGAAGGTTTGTACACTGTTCATACCTGAGAGAAATACTCTGCATCTTAATATGTGAATGCAATAATTCAGTTCAGCAATTTCAAGTTTTCTCTGAAACATGCCAAATTGTGTTGCACTGTTAGTTTATTGAACAGGTTTAAAATCTTGGCTAATTTGCATTTTTGATAAAGAATTGAAGGCTTGCTCTTAGAAATTATTGCCTTTAATACTAAGGCATATTTGAACTGCCTATGAAAGTGCAGGAGATAAAGTATTTTCCAGCAAGAGTGAGGGGGAATATGATGGATGAACTAGCAGGAAGAAAGAAATAGAGGAACCAAGGGAGGGAGAACTCGGAGGGGGGGAGAACAACTTACTGCACTGATACTCCAAAACTTGATTAGGTCCATGGTACATTAGGGCTGAGAACAGACCTCTGCTCTCTGGCATGGCAGAGGCTGAGTGAAAACACTGGTGGCAGGACCTCATGGTGCAGTTATCTTCTCCCAGGGGAGCAGGTCTAAAAAATGAGTGACCCTGCCTTCTTCAGAGTCTGGCTGGCTGGTGAATGGGAGGAAGCTCCTCTCCATGAGCTGGGCATTGATCTTACCCGTGTGACAGTGGTGATTCCTTTATGGTCCAGTGTGTGTAACTGTTTCTCTATCATCAAGGACTGAAGGAGACCCTTACAGCATTTTTCTTTCTTCTTAGCATTCCCTACCACACAACTGTAGAGTAAACCAGTAATTTCAACCTTTTTGATCTGTGGACAACTTAACAATTTCCAGGGAAATGTGAGGACCCTGTTCAAGGACTCTGTGAGCTGACGGTAGGCTGCCTCTTCTTAGCTCCTTTCCTGGACCCCTAGAAAAAGTCCCTGGACGTCCAAAGGGGCAGCAGAACAAAGATTGTAAAGCCAAGACGTAGGTTTCTGAGGTGAAGATTTTTTGGTTTTTATAACCAAAAACTTAGCATAAAGGAGCCTGAATGTCTGATTGCAAGCAAGTCATCATTGTTGCACAGTCTGTAAATAATCACTGTTAAAGCAAGTAGGAGAAAGCGCTGAAAAGAGAGAGGAAGCAGAGAGAAACAAACCATTCTAACAAAAAGCAAAAGGTAGAATGCTGCTTTTTACATAGGGAGTCTCTGAGTTTATTGTGCTCCCGGTTCAACTAACAATGATAGCTGCCAGCTCAATTGGCAACGGAAGAAATAAACTCTGCTGAGTAACATGGTAAAGGAGGAATCCCTCTGTGTCTTCCTGGTGTTTTAATTGCCATGGGAGAAGATTCACAGGGTTAGATTCAAGAAGCCTCTCTCAGGAAGGTGATGCTGGTTCCCAGTGCTCTTCCCAGGCTTGCTGGTAGGCTGCTTTTCTGCCATTTGACCCTAAGGTTCACCCACAGATGTTTCCAGTGGGCTGTCTGGCTAATCACCCAGGTTGTGTGCTCCCCTGAGACATCCACAGGGAAGTGTCCAGGGACCTTATTATTTTCTGGTGCTGACCTGAATTCTGATCAGATCCCAAAGCCAGAAAAAAAAAATGCATCTCTAATTTGAATTCAAGACCAGCTATGTGAGCAGCTAAATCTCTGAGAGCTGTAAGGAATCTGCTGTTGAAAAGTCCCACATCCAAAGCTGGTAGTTAATAATGACACAGAACAATAATGAAAAGGGGGAAAAAAAAATCAATGTTTACAGAGCTTAATTAGATGACAACAAAAAAGTATAGCTAGCCTATTTTCCCTTTCCCCCTCAGGTATTTTACCAAGTGGAAAGAAATCACTCATCTACAAATGTACAGGTTTAAGATCTGAATTCAATTTTTATTCTGAATAATAGAAGTAATTTTTTTTTTTAAATAACTGAAATTCCATTCTATGCTATTAGCAAGTCTTGGCTCAGGAGGGTCAGACCAAAGTCATGTCACTGTGTACCAGCCTTATTTCTTATATCTGTTCTTTGCCACTGGTCACTGTCACAGACAGGATACTGAGCTGTGTGGACTTTCAAGTCTGACACAGAAGGGCTCCTACGTTATGTTCTTGAGATCCATTTCCTCCTCATCTGTTGTCATACAAAATATGTCTGTTTGTTTCAAACAACCTAGCTATTGATCCCAGGAAAGAAAATGACAGTATGTTCTGGATTCTGGGAACACCATCACCCTTCACGCAGGGGAGCAGTCCCTGCTGAAGCTAAACCCACATGTATTTCATAACTGGACCTTCTATATGAAGCATAAGCGGCTGCCCAGAAAGGCAAAACACTGCCTGCCAGATTGCACCATGTGCCCACTCATGATAACCTGACCAACAGGATACTAAGCAGGATTAAATGTTTTCCTCTCCAGCAGAATACTTCCAAACTGAATAGGCAGTGCTCAGCAATTACAGGCTAGAGCGTATTAGCCCCTGTGGTAAGGACTGCAGTCAGGCAGTACTTCATAGTGTATTACTTGCTCAGAAACTCAACTATTTGCTGAAAGCACTGTACTACAACACTTTACACCAGCCTGAATCTGTCCCATAACCTCTTAACTCAGTGCAAGAACTTCATCCATAAATGGCATAAATTTGTTAAATATACTGATTCTGTTTGTTCATTGAGAATCTATCTGGGTCTGTAGCTGCTCTGCAAACAGATCATCATGAATGTTTGCACTCTGGGCTCCAGTTCCAGTTCCTCTGATTGGAAACACTGGTCTCCCGGGTTTTGAACACTGCTCCTTTCATAGCAATGTTCAATCACTGAAATCAAAACAGTAACATGGATGTGAAACTGCTATAAATGAGAGGAGAATCCCATGAGTCGGAAAATCCTTTCTTTCTTCTGCCTGGTTTGACTGGTTGGCCTATTCACTGAATGTCTTTTTTTTTTTTCCTAAGTGGAAATAGATTCATTTCTAAAAATAAAAATAAAAAAAACAACACAAAACCTTGAACACATAAAGCCTGTAAATATACAAACTTAACCCCAAACTGAGTCACCTTGTGCAAGAAAATAAATAAAACTAAACACCAAGTTGGCATTTCTTGTTTAATGCCATCATGGTTGCTGGTAGGTGCTGTGGAGACAAAAATATCTGGGTATGTAGTTACGTGGACATCAGTTTGGTATGGACAGTCCCATTTCTATTCTATCAAATTAAGCCATCAAAGGGATGAAGAAAACAACCCACTTCAGTTCCCACCCATCTGCAGGCCTGTAAAAGCACAGTCCACAGGTGCTCCAGTGCTCAACTCTGCAGCCAGTCCCTTGCAAATATTATGTGAAATAACGGTTATGTGAACAACATTCATCCACGGACTCATTTGCTACTGACGTGGGCAATAAATAACTGGCCAAGGTGGATCATGGGTAGCTGGATCCATCCTGACCACCAGTTACACCAGAGAGGGGCTGACACTGCCCCCCCTTTCCCTAAGCGCCAGCTGCAGCATCACTGGAAAGATGCAGCCCCAGTGAAGCAGGAGTGGAAGTTCCTTGGTGGGATTTCTGCTACCTGCAGCTTTACTTTCTGATTTGCCCTGTCTGCCTAGTGTTGGAGATGGTTTCAGAGGTGCATGGAGAAAACAGTCAAACATTCTTTTTAATTTCCTGTAGCCTTCATCCTCTAGATACAGAACACGAACACATGGCACAGCTGCACTTGGAAACAATTTTTTCTGTGTTCGATAATGAAAACAGCAAAAACCCCCTATGTCATGGGCTTAACAGAGTTTCACTCTGGTCAAAATGGGGAGACTTGACACGTGTACATGTTTCGTATTGGGAACTACTCCAGCTTGCAAGTGATGCTTGAAATAGGTTGTACATATATCATTACCTGCATGTCCTGACTGGGCCAGATCACTTCAGCCCTGTGTGTCTTTAGTCTGTCATCAGCATTATCTACCCCAGCCCAAGAGCTCTCAAATAAATAACAACACTCCTGTTACATATAATTTGTCCAGCTAGGCCTAAGTTTTCATGGACATGGCTTTATCTCCCTGTACTTCAGGGTGCTGTAGAAACAACCGTGCAGTATTTGTAGATGAAACAGAGAGAGGCAATAACTTCCAGGGCATTAAACCTCCTTCTGTCCTTTGGACTGATGATTTGGAGGCCTCAGCATAAGAAAGACATGGATCTGTTGGAGTGGGTCCAGAAGAGGGCCATGAAAGTGACCAGGGGATGGAACACCTCTGCTGTGAAGAAAGGCTGAGAGAGTTGGCATTGTTCAGCCTGGAGAAGAGAAGGCTTCGGGGACACCTTCTTGCAGCCTATCAGTACTTAAAGGGGGCTTATCAAAAAGATGGGGCAGACTTTTTAGCAGGGCCTGTTGTGATGGAACAAGGGGGAATGGCTTTAAACTAAAGGGGGTTAGATTTAGACTAGGTATAAGGAAGAAATGTTTTACGCTGAGGGTGGTGAAACACTGGCACATGTTGCCCAGAGAGGTGGTGGATGCCCCATCCCTGGAAACATTCAAGGTCAGGTTGGACGGGGCTCTGAGCGACCTGATCTCGTTGAAAATGTCCCTGCTCATTGCAGGGGGAGTTGGACTAGATGAGCTTTAAAGGTCCTTTCCAACCCGAACTATTTTATGATTCTATGATTTCCTGAGGTTGGCCAGTTGCTGCAAATCACCACTCTCAGAAGAAGCAGGGATTGTAAATAACCCTACTACCCTGGCTATGGTGGGGGGAATTGCTTCTGGTGCTAGTGTGCAGGGCTGGGAGCATACTGCTAGAACAGGTAACGCGTTCAATATTTTTGTGTTCAATAGTTTGTCTTTCTAATGATCTGAATACAATGGTTCCTTGTGTAAAACAATGTCATAAACAGTGAATCTGGATCATTACCTTAAAGAAAATCAATAGTGAATTTCAATGCAATTTCTTTCTATTTTTAATATTTTATGCATTTGAATCAGCTGTTTTTAAGGGATATACTCAAATACCAGGCAATGATATATTTTTCTCTGGCTATTTATTGTTCCTTTCAGTGCCACATAATTTTCAATATGCTGAGCAACAACATATTGAAAGTTGAGTCAGCTTTGTTTGAAGGCCAGATGAAATTGTCCAGGCTGAAACTTTGCTGTTTTTTACAACCAACAATAGTAATAACCATATTGGAAGTGTTATAATACAAAATGGATTTGTTGTGAGAAATGAGGCCAGATGAGACTCCAGCTGTCACCTTAAAAAAGAAAACATTAGAATCCAATTAAAATGTATTTTGGGTTATATTTTGCTGAAATTTTGCAATAATTAATTTCAGACCTATACAACTACTATCACTTTTAATTTATAGCTTCACTCCAAAAGTTATCTTTGTGCTTGGTTTTAAGTAGCAGAAGTAAGAATATCTTACTGTATCTGGACTGCTCCTAATTGGATTCAACCCCAACAGCAGGGTGAAAGTCCTTGTTAGTGTGTTGCTGGATTGTGACTATAGTTTCGAGTGTGTCCACTCTGTAGCACAGTGGAAGATACAACAGTCTTCATTTCACATGCTTTTGGGCATGAGGGCTTCGGTTTACTGCTTGGTATTGGATGACATGTAGTTCTGGTCAAACAATTTTTTGATGGATATTTTCCACTGGAAATTGGTGATTCAATAAAGTGAAAATGATCTGCAGGAACAGGTTGTTTTCAACATAATTTCCTGATTTCCAAATAGCTTAAAAATATTGTTCTTGTATTCTATTTTATGCACATACTAGGGTCAAAATTGAAATGATCCATTTTTAATTTGATCAAAATTAATTGTTTTTCTTGATCCAAAGCTACATTTTTAGAAAATATTTAGCTTGAAGTTTTAGATCTCTAGACATCCTTCCAATTGAAACCTAAGATGGGCTTAGGCAATCTTGGAAAATTTTTACTTCCCCCACGGTAGTCCCAAGACAAACTGGTCATCTGAAGACACATCTTTTATTTGCCCCATGGCAAATCTCTGTCAGGGTTTTCAGTTGTCTTTGTTCGTGTAACAGTGAAGCACAGATTCACTGTCCAGTTTAATCTTCTGAGGATTTATATACTGGGGTTAAAATGTTCAAGCCTGGCTGTTTATAGAAAAAGACGTGCATATCCACACTTAGCACTTAAGTAGGTGGCCTCATTTTCTGAAGTACCAACTATTTATCCAGAGGCCATGTTTATCTAATGTTAGGCACTCAAGTGCAGTGTTCCAGCCTTATCTCTTTGAATTTCATGATATCGGAAGAAACAATGTACCCTATTGTTTATGCTAAATGTACATGGAAATCACCCCGAGAGCTATACTGTACACAAAAGAGAGAGAAGGACAGACACAAACCCATCACTTAGGTCTTTTTATGTGTTCATGCTGTGTGGGCTGTCCCCTTGTTCCTGGTAGCTATGTTGTAAGGCTTAATTTCTTAATGCCTCTGACACTTGACTGAAAGATGCCACACAACTGAATATTATGAGCAGTTCTTACACATGACAGTCACAATCTGCTTTCTTTTCCTGTGGTTCTACAGAAATGGGCTGCATTTTCTTCCCACAAAAAAATAGAAGAGCTTTCTTCAGTTTCATCATTGCTTAGGAGTTAAAATACAGCTAAAATTAGCAGTGCTTACAGTAGTAAAAAATACTGCTGTAGCGTGAAGCCATAGAAAACTTATATGGTGCAATGCACATTTAGGTGACTGTCTTCTGCAGCTGCCATCAACAGTTTTCCTGCAAAGGAAGAAGATGGAGAAAAGGCAAAAGGTGTTGGTGAAAGGGAAGTGTATCAACAGGGGAAGATGCAGGGCTTGATTTCAGAGAGCTGTCAAAGTCTCCCTGCCGTCTACCACAGCTTTCGTGGGTGAGCATGCTAACGGTGCCACACAGATAGATCGTTAGAAGCAAACATCTATTATCATACCATCACCTCTTGGCTCATTGCTGCTTTATTTTTCAGCCCTAGTGTTGCTCCTTGGGAGGTTTTTCCTTCAGGCTCCTGGGCAGACACTGGAACCAGCAGCTCTTCAGTTTCAGGAGTTGTGTCTCGGGGGCTGCTCCGCACTGGAGCACCACTTCCGAAAGCCCTGCAGTGCTCCGTGCACTTCTTGCCTTCCTCCTAAGAAAGGGAGCTGTTATGTTCAGTCCAATATTAAACTACTGACCTAGGAAGGTTTTGTTGTTTCATTCTTGATTCAGGGGGTTGGTATGGCTAATCTGTCACTGTTTCGAATGTGCTGTAGGTGTATGAAGTGGTAACACCAAAGCTTTAGTATTCAGGGCTGTTAGACAGATGAACCCTTGCAAAGTCCTGAATTAATCTGCTGAAGGGCTGATCATACACGTATTCATCTACACCTGATTCACGCTACCAGGGTGATGGAGAAGGGGAACATTGTGCTGCAGCTGTTGGCAGGAGCTGAGAATAGCTTTGTTCCCTAAGATTCAGACACACGGAGTGTCACCACACGTGGGTTTTTCGAGGTTTGTTTTGGAGATGATGCAGATGCCCCCTGCCACAGTGCTCTCCTGCTGCCCAACCTGGAGAGGTTTGTTAATGTCCCTGGCAACCGCATTTGCTTTTCTGCTTTCTCAGAGGAACTAAACTGGCACTATCAAATCACAGACGCTTCTCTGGTAAATAGAGCAGCAGCTTGCTGGGGCAAGGCAGATGTGACTGAGACCCTACTTCAGACTTAATGATAATTTTTTTTTAAACAGGGAGAAAAATGTTTTTCTGATGATCTAGTACAGTGTGAGGAAAAAACACAAACATTTTCTCTTACAGTCATCTGTCAGGCAGGCAGATCCTGTTCCTATGTGGGCTGATCACCAGTGCCTTCAGGATCCAGTACTTTCAGAGACCTTGTGATGGACACAGGCCTCAACACCTTGTGTTGGACACAAGCCCTGCGCCCTTGGTGAAACAGTGACTCAGACTTGGGGGTTGCTAAATCCTCCTTCCCCCTTTCTCCTGCATGGAGTGCAGGAGAAGTGGAGGGTGTGGAGGGCCTACAGAGAGCCGAGCCCTCTATAGTTGTCAGGACACATATGGGATCCTGCTGGGCAAGAGTGGACCGCTTAAATAATGCCCGCAGTTTACAGATCATCTCCAAGGTACTCATGTTTATGTGGTGTTAGAGGAGAGCTTACCTCTCCTAGAGAATGGAGGTGGGAGAGTGTCTTAGACTGCAAAAAAATGGACCAAAGGAACTGGGAAAGGAAAGATTCAGGGGAAAAAAAAAAGAAAAAATGCTGTGGGAAACAGGGAGAGAGTGAGAAGGTTAGTCAATCCCAGGAATGTGTTATCTCTAACAATTTGGTGTGTTGCCTTCAAAACTGCTTTCCTAATTGTTCATTATACATACATATCATTTCAATCCCAGGAAAATACATGGTTCTCTTGCAGGAAAGCCTCAGCATGAAAGTCTGGTTCACTGTATGTTGTGTCATCTGTAAGTAGTACAACTGGGGAGGGTGCCAAGGGCTTCCCCTCAATTTCTGCTCAGGGTGACCCTCCTGGAGGTCTTGCGCCTTTGTAATGTCCCAGTTGCATTCATGACATCCATAGACTTGAATCTATGAAACTCTGGGTCCTGCCATTATGAAGAAGCTTTCTGATGAGCTGCACAATTGTG
>NW_008824247.1:875392-886441 GCF_000699105.1 Pygoscelis adeliae | reverse complement strand
GTAAGCAAAAAAAAAAGTCTTACAAGCATTGAGGAGTTCAGGCTGAGGCAGACCAGAGCACTTGCAGGGAGGTGAGCTAGGGCTTTGCTGCAGAGAGGGACATCTCAGCAGCACCCTGCTGTTGGCTATTACAGAATTGACAACCAGTGCCATTTTACTATCTGGAGGCACATAGTGTCACATGAGTCTGCCACAGGTTGACATTTGCACTTCTACTGGCATCTCCATGTCAGAAAACTCCCAAGGTGCAGAAGACACTGGCTTTGTGAATTGTGCTGATGTAGCTAGTCATGCCATCCAAGTGTTATGAGTGAATGGAAAGCCTTTCAACTGATGTAAATTGGCATTATCCTGAAAGAGAAGGAGAAACAATAAAAATTAATATGGGTACATTTCCTGGGAAGTCCAAGATGGAAAAACAATCTCATGCATGGTCTTCTGTGCAAAGTTTGATGCTCTGCATGATGGGATTGTGGATCTCCCCAGTCAGCTCATTTGCCCAATCTGCCTAGCCCCAAACTCTTTGCCAGCTGGCTGGTGAGAGTCTACAAAGTGATGACGACTTCTGCTCCACTGTTACGGGTTCCTGGAAAGGAATCTGCTGGTGCTATAGGATGAGAGCTAGCTCCCTACAGAATGTTCCAAGTCTTGCTCTGCAAGTGTGCAAATTGTACATTTATTGCTGCTCATTTCAAACATGTTATGTGCTGCGGTGCTACCAAAGGGTACTACACTTTTGGGACTAAGCTTCTTCTTCCTTTTGACAAGGGGGACAGCAGCTTGGCCATGGCTGTGGTCAGACTTGAGGTTCAGGAAAATATTCCAAGAAAGCATTTCCTCTGTGTTCTTCAGATTTTGTATCAGTACTACCTCCACAAAGTCTACGTTTGTCTCTGTGTTGGTGGGTTCCCTGACCCCTTTTGGCAAGAAGGGCCTTGCTTGCAAAGCATCATGGTCACAGCATCTGAGGAGGATAAACAGCAAAAGAAGATCTCAGAATCTGCAGTAAGCAGTGTCTGAAGGTGTGTTTTCCATATGGCTGTTTTTTATAGAACATCATAGCAAAACATGATTTGGTCTGTGGGATGTAGATAAAGACTGAGTGTAGAGCATCCTATGTTGTATGTGCACAAAGGTTTGTGGGGTGGTTATTAATCTTGGTAATATACAGGATAAAGATGACCAGTCTGCTCCAGAAAATCCTAGACTTGACTAGTTTGGGCACACACACTCTCTTTTTGATGTGGATCACAAAACAGAGTAAATATATACAGTGGAACCTGAACAGCAAATGGCCCTGTTTGTTAAAGAATATTGATTTTGGCAACTTAGGTACTGCTGGAGCTGAAAATTTCAGGAGTTCATTCAGAAAGGTATAAGAATATCACATAGATACCTTGGTATTTGCCCTGGCTATTTCTGCTGCTGTTGCTTTCCCATGTCTCACACTGGAGAAAGAAAAAAGGATGAAAAAGAAAGCAAAAAGAGACTTTTGAAGTCGATGTCACAGACAAGCAAAATATAATACATGAAAAGGCCAAATTTGCTAGGAGGTGCCAAGAACAAGGGCAAACAGACAAAGCTTTTATTACTGCAGATCACAGTTTTGCTGAATATTGCATATACAGAATGTTAAAAGAAGAATTAATAAGAGGCAGAATAATTTTTGGCAAAAGAGACAACCAGTTCATCAGCACAACTTACGCTTAGGCCCAGATTGCTCGCTAACAGCAGCTTGAGCAAAAGTGATGCTGACCTATATACTGACAGCACAGAAGAGATTGCAGCAGACCAGTGAAGAATAGGAACACAAACATAAAAAGAGCAGCTGCAAGCACTTTTAATATCAGAAGTAGTGCTCAGTGAGCGAGGAAAAAAGCCAAGAAACTTTAACAGGAGAGAAGATGGAAAAGTGGTGGGAGACATGGCAAAGAACTATGCCACACAGGCCATAAAGTCCCTCTGAAGAGCCAGAATGTAAGAGATGCTACAAGGGACATGTTGACAGAGCAGCTAGGGTAGCAGGGAAACGATCACTAAACCCATGTTTCTATTCCGCAACCTGAAAGGACAACACTCTTTTAGAAAGGCACATTAAATAACCAAAATCTTGCATTTAAAATGGGAATATTGGACAGCAGTCCTTACAGTTCCACTTAAAGATTAGAGCAACAGGGTTTGAGATGGATATATGGGAAGATCGAACAGGATGTTAAGTATGGCTTAGAACACCACAGAATATGTTTCCAGCCACTTCTCTGGGAGCCTCAGAAAAGGATGCAAAGCTTTTCAACAGATTATTTTGTGGTGCTGAATATTGCATTGTGCCTATCAGAACATTCTCACTTGGCATCCATCTGGCATATTTTTAGCCCCTGGGCATCTAGAAATGAAGCTATGTTAAGCTGTGACTACAAATCATAATTCAAAGACCCTTGACCTTGCCTTCTACCCTGCAAGTGCATAACCGAATTCAGCAAAAGCCTTAATCCTTTCCCCAGGTTTGCATTATTGATAAGGAGTGATAACATATGGCTAGAAATGTGAAAGTCATCTGACCTTCTCAAAACATGTCCTGTTGCCCTCCACTAATGAAACTGGCTTTCAAAGAGGTGGTTACGTTTTGAATCAGTATGTGTGAGATTGCTGGGAAGGAATTAGTTTGTCCAGATTCAGTAGACTGATTCTTTCTGCAATATATTTCACCACATTTTAGCAATCAAATTTGTCTCAGGGCTGAAGACCCTCTTTATGAGCTGAAATGGAAACAGATTGGGCTGGTCAGAATAGGAGCAAAGATCAGAAATAGGCCTAACAACAATGTAAACACATCATTGAAAAATTCAGTGTGAACCATATGGCTGTGGGTTTCTAGTCTGTATATATATTTATATTCCATGCATTTATCACCTACTTGTCTGGTCCATTGCTTTGGTTAGTGTTGGGTTTAAGATTATGGTTTGGGGAAAGAAGCAATTAATAGCTTCATTTATTACTTTGACTGTCATTAATTACCAGTGACACTAATACTGGGTCCACTCATGTCACTTGGCAGACTCCAATTTCTAGTCATCCTGTGTCCAGAAGGATTGACCAGAATCCTGGGCCTGCAGTGTGGGTATGCTCCCATTGCCCAGCCTTGGCAAATGGTCTGGACCACAGCAGCTGCTGAGCAGTGTGATCATGGGTTGTACACACTAAACTGTCTGGGAGGGTGTTCACCCAAAACCAGTCATGTAAAAGAGGAAGATGACCATCAGAGGGATTAAACTATTTACTCTTTCTGAGACTCAGAGACTGGCCTGTACATCTCTGGGAGCTATCCTGGATATGGTCAGCAAAACTTTTTTTCATATGTTCTTGGCAAATATCCTTCCTGGTAACAGGACAAGTATTCTAATATAATGATACAACCAAGCCATGGACTCATGTACATTGTTGGACACAGCTACTGTAAGTTTAAGTCTTGTCTCGCAGTCTGTTTGCAGCGCCAAGTGTTGGCAATGGAGGTAGCTCACCCCCAACATCTAAAGATATCTCTCTTCCCTTGTCTTGACTCCTGGTTGAAAACAGAGTGTGCAAAGTACACTGTTCTGCAGAAATCTAGATCAACTAAATATCTAGACTCTAAACATCCATACCAGACTATAGGATTCATGAAGGTCCTGATGAGAGGTTCCTTGACAGCAGAGGCACCATTTGCTGATGACCCAGATTTGCTACTTGCATCCTCCAACAATATTTAAGTGGGAAGGGATGCCTTTTCTTTCTAGATCACATGATTTCTTGCACATTCATCATACTTCATTACCAAACTTGACCTTCAGCTTCCTCTTCACGTTACATACCACTTGTATGCCCTCCTGGTTGTCATTCCCAGGTTGTAGAAGATTTTTCTGGGTTAGCAAGACCACATCAAGGCAAGAAAATGTCATTTTAGCATATTTCACCTTCTAGTTGGTGATTTTAGATAGCTCCATTTGTGGAAGAAGAGTCCAATCAGCAAGGCTCCTTGCTGAAGACTTGCAGTTTACAGGGAACAGGCTCTGCACAGCAGTGTGTTGGAATTTCAGGTGAACGGGAATGCAGGCAAGGGTCTTCAGGCCTTTCTTTGAGTGGCAGGGCCAATGTGGGCTCAAGCACAGGCACAAGCCTCAGTCACAATCATACTTGTGGGGAAAAAAAACGTGCCCAGAATAAATGAGATCCTGTATCACCTCCTCATTCAAAATTAGTTTCAACGAGGTCCATCCAATACACCAGTCTTTATTACCCACTAGATCATACGTGCAGTCAAAATTCAGGTCAAGCATGGAGTCACATTTAGTCATGATACAGAGGTTTGTTCCTGGCAGGAAGGCCAAGTCTTTGGTGTGTTATCTAACTTACAAGTAGGAAGGACAGAATTATGGGGTATCCATTTGCTGAGGGATGGAAGGCAAGTAGAGAAGGGAGAAGAAAGGAGAGCAGACCTGCTTTACTGCGGGAGGAGCAGCATATTTTAAGGAATGTAGGCCTCTCTCATACTAGCAAAAGTTGCTAAGCTGGTATGTTCTTGATAGTTTACCTCTTTTCTGGCCCATGGTGTCTCTACATCTGTATTTTGACTAGCCTTGAACTGTGTGTACACAGAGGTCCTGATTTTGTGTGTCACCTCAGAAGCCAGACCCACTAATGGGTGCAGTGCCAAGCTCAGATAATGTATGCTGGAGAATAAAGTCTTGCAACTACCAATGCAAGTGAAAGAGATCTTCAGAGGCTGTGCAGAGGCTCTGTAAGGCACAGCAGGCTGTAATTTTTCTTCCCTGTACTGGGAATGTATTGGTATCCAGTCTGTCCCTCAAACTTCACCAAAGGATGGGCAGGCAAGTCAAAGCACCTTCCATGTCAGTCCAGCAGGAGATCACCACTAGGTAAGCTTGCATGTGCCCCTTGCTGATCCAGGAGGGTTTCATGGGCCAAGGTAGCAGTGTGAAGGCTGTTAAGATCACTCTGACTGCTTGGATGTTGTGTCCTTGTTGTGGGGAGAACAGCGCGAGCCATCTCCTGTCAGTAGATCTCCAAGCTGTGGGAAATGCAATTTACCCAGTCATAATAACTGTGTACTCCCCACTGTGGTTACAAGGACTTGCATATTGAGAGAGTACAAACCATTCCTATTCACGTAGTACAGGAGCATTTAATTTGTCTTGCATATAATTTATTATATGTTGTAACTGAAGGGAATCAATTCTGTCAGTGATCATTAAATAAATCCTCTGGAAATGTGGCCGAGAAACCATTTCAGGCACCAAGCCTGTGTATGCTCACACTGCCACAGCACATAACAACTACTGGGAGCTCATTTTTTGTTTTCTGCAAAAATTTAGAATTAAAAAATGAGAAAAACAATGAGCTTTCTAAATGGAAAAAACCCGAACCCATTTTCCCAATGTTTGAATGTTGATGAAAATACTGCTTTTTGGTTTGGTTTTCTAAAGAAATGGGGTTTATTTCGCCACACTCTGTGCATCGTGTGTACATTGAGGGCGTGTGTGGAAAGCTTATTTCTAAAGTTTATTTCTAAAGATGTTGAGTGTGTTGGCCAAATTCAATTACACTGAGAAAGGGTTAGAAATCTCAAAGGTATTCAGCATTGGTGAATTAATACAAAACATATTTTTTAAAGTCATAGCTAGCCATTATGTATGTTTTTACAAGTTTTTATGTCAGTGTTTGCAAATATTTTAATGTTGTTATTGTAGCATGGTGCTGCACAAACCATTAGCCCAATAAAGTCATAGGCCTAGCACAAAGCTAGAGCTAAGATACACAGCTATGTGGTGAAACAGAATATCATAAACAAGCAAATGATAGCAAGAATGATACTAATAGAAAACAGCTGCATGAACATAGTTTGAAATAAAAATTAGTTTTAAGAAAAATAGAATGCATGCTAGAAGTGAAGGGATTTTATAGTTATCATTGTTGCGGTTGGCAATGCTTTTTCAGAGTGTGCTCCTATAACTTTAGAAGATTCTGAAAGAATTAACTCTAAACATGATGTCAGAAGAATACAAAATGTACTATTTCCAAGCTTAGATAATGGTAACATAAAAAAATCCAAAATAGGAATTTGAAGGGATTATGTTTGTAAGTGAGTGAACTTCCTAGGAAGCTAACACTGGCACATTATTTATTCATAATGTTTTCTAACTGGATGACATCAGGTTTAGAATGAGCTTTCTGTTTTTCCCTCCAAAGAGGTTAATTATTTAATAAACCTCTTTTATTCCATTTGTTTTCCAATTTTGACCCTTGCTACCCAACATAACAAGACTTTGAGGGTTTGCATGGGGGTAAACCTAACTGCTAAGCTGCAATGCAAGTTTTTCATACAGTGGAAACTCTTTAGGCAACAGACAATTTGTCAAAGTTAAAGAGCACTGTAATGTGAATCTCACTTATCTGATTGCTCTATTTTAAAGAGTTGGGGCTCAGAAGGTCCTTTCCACAGAATTTTCCATTTCTAATTCTGCTAGTTGGAACATGCTATATAGAAACTCTCTTAAAATTGAAATAGACTATTAGACAGTTGAAGAATGCTTCAGTGCAACTAACAAATTTTCAAGATGGTCATAATGTTTATTATTTGTACTACAGCATTGCCTACAGGTCCTGGCACAGTTTGGAGTGGGACTGCACAAAGACTTCTTCAAGGCCAAACTAAAAAGTTTGTTCTCTCAAAAATCTTATGGTCTAAAACATGGACAAAAATGAGAGAAAATAAATACTTTCTCTTTTTTACTTAAGGGAATCTGAGGCAAGCAAAGAAACAAGATAAATATATTTAAAAATACTGGACTTGCAGTGATCTGTGTAGTATTTATTTCATGTGTTTAAGGCCAAATATAAGGAGCAGTTAGTTGCAAGTTAAACGGGGTGGAAGACATGACCTTTCTTAGCCTACTCTCTGCTGCCCCTGATTGCCTTCCCCAGCCTCCCAAACAGAGGGTTGTGGTCCCTTCAGATCTGGTGGCATCTTCTTGTTTCACTGCTCCTGCAATGGTTTCTGTCAAAAGAACCTGATTTACCTTAAACACTGCTGTGTAGGTTTATAAAACGCATCCTTCTGACAGGACGAGCAGAGGAAGTAATTGTACGTGCGGTTATGTTGCTGTAAGGTAATTGTAACCTCCATAGAGAAAGCTGATGAACAGTTCCAGATTGGCTGAGAGCAGTACTCTTTCCAGATACCTGCAGCCAAAACAGCATGTCTTGCCCATATGCGTAACATCCATGAACATGGGCTGCCCCCTGAAGCAGGCAGAAGCCAGAGGAGATATTAAAAAAATGGGAAGCCGGGTTGATGTGCCAGGAGTGTGAGTATACAAGACTCCTGAACGGACTTAAAGAGCATTAATGTATTGTCAAGTAAGGTAGTGAGATGAAAAGCAAATAATAATGAAGGCAAAGACAGCAAAAGCACAAAGAAGAGTTCGAGAAGGGTCATTCACAACAAAACCTCTGCTGGCAGCACCAGAGACCGAGTGGAATATGCATGAGCTGCAGATCTGGTATGCAGAGTCTGGAGTTCAAGTCCTGATTTGAAATTCTTTCCACCTCCTCAGATACAGGACGATTAGGATGCTTTTTCCATTGAAGATGGATCTAAGCATTGCTCTCGAAGCCAAATTCTGTCTGCAAAGCAGGGAACTATCTGTATTTAGTTCTTCCACGCTTAACTGTACTTGTAAGTCACTTAAAAGT
Source organism: Pygoscelis adeliae (assembly GCF_000699105.1). Lineage (NCBI taxonomy): Eukaryota > Metazoa > Chordata > Aves > Sphenisciformes > Spheniscidae > Pygoscelis > Pygoscelis adeliae. The sequence goes on along the minus strand of NW_008824247.1, from coordinate 878,692 downwards.
TTGTATCTCTTTTTTAGACTACTGAGTCCAGTTTTGTAATCCACTTTGCACCTTCCTACCTCTCTGTGTGTCACTGCTTCTCTGTTTAAAGAGAAACACATAATGCCTTTGGTTTTCATGTTATGAAATATTTTTAATGAGAAATATCTTGTCCCTCTTCTCCACTCCCTCCCTCCCTGTGAGTTTACCCACTGATACTCTGTATTTTTTCTCCAGATGTTTCAACCTGCAGATCAGGAGTTCTTGAAAGCAGTCTTCTTGAGTGATCAGTTACTGCAGTGTGAAAACATCTGCTGAGGTATTTGACACCCAGATACCATCTCCAGAGTGGCTAGGCAGTCCATTGGGGTGCTTTTAAAATGTGTGATAATGAATCAGATTCTCAGAGCCGGAGCACTCTTCAAATCTTGCTTCTCTAAGTCTTTCAAGTTGAATGCTCTGAAGTCAGAGATACCTGCAGTCCGGAGTAATTTCTGTAAAGCTTCTCAACATCACAGTGTCCTCTACTGGGTTCCTAGATCAAATATTCTTATTTAACTAGTCAGAAGGAAGGAAGATTAGTCAGGAATAATGCAAAGGAAAAAGTAAGAAAGAGGAATAACAGGCATAAACTGTTCTCCCATTAGTCTTCCTCCCAAAACACATGCACACAAGATGAATAGCAAAGATACCCAGAGGAGAACCACAAACTGCTTCCTTTTACAGCTCTTCCAGGGGAGAAATAAGGAAGCTCTTCACTATCTCTGTCACCCAGCTCTTTAATATTCTGGTCCTGCCAGCACTTACAAATTTATTCATAGCCTAGAATATCTTGTCCGGAATTCAAACTCATAGTGAATGATTTACCTGAAAACCTCTATTTAACAACTTTTTTCAAAAACAAAACAATTCTTAAGACATTAATTAAATAGAACTGATATTAAATTAAAAAAGGAATCTCATTTCCCTTGCATGAAACATGGTGGCAGTTAGAAAGTGTAACCCAGCGTTGCTTCAAGTGAGCATTGCTCAGTGTACATGCAGAGTATTGGTGTGAGGATATTAAAAACAATCAGGAAGCTTCACAATATTTTATGGATACAGAATTAAATTTAAACATAAAAGTAGTAATTAAACTGGGATTTCAACTGAGTGTTATGTATTATAGCAATCTGATAATTGCAAAAGTATTTAAGGAAATGAATATACTCTTAGCTTAACAAAAACCTCTTTCTGATGCATTGCAAAGTACTGTGTTATTCCCCCTTTTTATTCTCCATTCTTTGCAATACTCTTTTAGAAATGGAAAAATCTCACTAATAAGGTTTCTGAAATCAAATGCGGACAATAGTCTTGTGGGACACTGAGGGATATATTATGGGTGCCTACTATGGGTGAGTAATTTAATCATTAAAATTAGTTCTTCCCATGGTCTGTATCAAGATTTGGTACTCCTGGGTATAATTGGGTTAAAAGGTTGATTGACCTGTGAAAGTAGGGTGCATATCTGGTCTCTAGCCTAGGCCCAGTTCATGGTCTGAACAACACTTTCTGTCCAGATTGATACTGCAGAGTTGGTCCTCCCTAATGTATTTTCCCATACAGTGTGTTATTCAAACTTGTATCTATTTACCAGTGTCTTGGGTCAAATCCGAGTGATTTTTTTTCTTCCTTTCTTTCCCTGCTGAAATTAAAAACTAAAGAAGGCAAATAATAACTTTAGTTTAACCAAATTTTCTTTCCCTCAGTGAAACATTTAATTTCATTTTAGATTTCCTTTGTTCCTTTATTTTACTATTCTGCCTGGGGAATTTTCAGACTTAATCATGAGACACTTACTTACATTTGGAATACCTGAGGAAAAAGCATTTTGCAAATTCATTTGTTTTGATTTTCTTAGTCACAGCCATTCACTAATAGATTTAGTTGTGCTCAGATTGCATTCGTCCAGATCTAGTCTCAAGCGCGTTGTCTACTCTAGCTTTTAATGACTCAAGAGTCAGGATTTCCAGGGGGACCACTGGTATCTGTTATATCAAAAAAACAAAGGCACATAAAATGAGCGTGGTTTCAGAAATGAGCTGAAGAGGAACCCTCTAGCCGAGCCTTGCCGATTTCAGTGACATCCAGGTTGTCCAAGTTGGTGGTCCACACAACATTTTTCAAGAGCTGCACAGCATGATCTTCTGGCAGTCACATGGCTGGATCTACGTGTACCAGACACAGGGTGTGCACAGACACCATGGGACCTCCCATTCTTGAGAGATGAGTTGTGCTGCCAATGCATAGTCCCATGCATGGTCCCTGGATAAGGATACACCTTGTGAAAGAAAGGGAGGGGGCTCCTGGTCACCATTTAATAAAGCCTGCTCCTAGTGGTTCCTTTTCCAAAGGACAACATGGTACCTGTCAGGGAAATAGCTACGTATCAAATAATGAAATGTTCTGGGGTGCCACATACCCAACTCTCATTTTTCCTAACAGCCTCTCTGTCCTTTTTCTCATCATATGTACGAGTGTGCTCTGAGCCAAGGGAATTGTCTGCCAGTTCTTTGCCCAGATCTGCAGGTGCCAGACTATATATGGTCTATGGGAGGAAGAGGGGGACTGCGGCTGAGCATCCCAAGCCCATGTCTAGGTGACCGAACAAAAGTGTTGCTTCAGATCAGTAGGGAGAAAATACATGTATTGCATAACTGGGGAGAAAGACTGGTCCTACAAGAGAGGGTGGGGACTGGAGCCAGGGCCCCGGTACTCTCCCTCCCTGCAGGAGCACCGCTCTTTTCAGAGACTTCTGATATGCCATTTGCAGCCTCTCTGCTTGGGTTCTTTCCAGTGTAAAATGCAGACACAACCATATTTAACTTCATAAATCTCATGTGTTCTGGATAAAAAGCCAGGTTCAAAAGTTTCAATTTATTAAATTCACTAAAACCTCCTAAAATCTTTAGGCATAAGTTATCCTCTTAGTGCTGTGAAGAATTATTAGTTTTGACGCCTACAAATCTGCAAGATATTTAATCCAAGCCTTAAAGAGTGGGAAAAGAAAGCAAAACAATTTTTCACTGAACCCCCATGAGCCTATTTGCCTATTTGTGAAGGTCAGGTTAAAAATACCCAGCCTTTTCAGGCAGTACATACCCAGGGGAAAGCCTTTCATTCAGTACGCTTTCAGAGACAAGGCCTTGCATTTAACCCTTAACCCTTCTCTTCTCTGAGTGCCTTCATTTTCTTTGTCCAGACTTCCATGGTTGCCCCTTAAGCACAACTCTACAGGACATTTATTTTCCAGTTGCTAGCCCTTGACATTCATACAGGGAA
>NW_008824247.1:868371-875364 GCF_000699105.1 Pygoscelis adeliae | reverse complement strand
GTGGTACGCAGAAGTCATGCTTAGGGATAAATTCCTCTCCTGAACATGAGAGGACACACTGCGAGACTCAGCCAAAACCAGAGCGAGAAGGTGATAGCAGTGACAGTGTCAAGAGGGATGTCCAGGCAATACAGGGGGTGGCTATGTGAGAAACACCCAAACTCTGCAGGTCATTGGGGGGGTACTGAGGGCCTTTGGGGAGTAGAGCTAGTAGACCAACAGCAGTGACCATGTCAGCAATGCCATGCAAGGCCAAGATTACCCAGGTAAATGAATAAAAAATACCAAGTTTGGGTATGGATGTGGCAGAACTGGCACCAAGTGGGGAAAGGGCTTCAGAAGCAGGTTGTGAAACTGGGGGGAGGCTGGGGTCTGGGAAGGGAGGTATAAGCAGCAAAAGGAGGACCAAGAACCAAGAAGGGTCAGGTTGGATGGGGCTCTGAGCAACCTGATCTAGTTGAAGATGTCCCTGCTTATTGCAGGGGGGGTTGGACTAAAAGACCTTTAAAGGTGCCTTCCAACCCAAATGATTCTATGATTCTATGAAAGGGATGACGAGATGTGCAGATCCCATGATGGGTGCCGTCTGGGGGGATGTGCTGGGCAGCCCTGTGTTTGCTGGTGGCGACTGGAGCAGTACAGCCACACAAACCTGCTGTCCTGACCATGCCGTGAGGGTTGGGCTGCAGCTGGGGTGAGAGCAGGTGGGTGCTTTCCCTGGCTGGTGAGGGGACAGACAGACATGGACAGACAGATCAAGCATCCTGGTATCACCGTGTCGGTGCTTGTTTCAGGCCTGACAGCATTGGGAACTGCCTGCCGTTTAGTAGCACCTTCCCTTCACAATTTCTCCTCACAGCCGTGAAACTGGCTCTTCTTTCACAGCCGAATGTATCTCACTTAAACCTCATGGATGCTTTTCTATCTTTATCAAAGGGTTGAAAATTCCTTCTTCCTTTTCTTTGCCTCCCTTGCCTGGTAGCAGATGTTTTTGAATGTATAAGAAACTACCTGCAGGGATTGGGTTAGCTTTGTATTTAATGGAATAATGAGGTGAAGGTACAAACACAGCCCTGTCGTTGTACTGCATTAAACAGTGAAACAAAGCTTGGAGTTTGAGTACAGGAAGCTCAGTCCTCGAACACCACTGAAGTACTGTAAATCTTTTATTACAGATACAGAAAAGAATAAAAAGAGATTAATTCCATCGATGCTTTATGTAGCTCTTATTCAAACAGTGTTCCTTTTTTACCTTCAGCTCAAGGAAGTTTTTGTAAGAAAAAATGTCCTTATTTGACAGTCTTTTTGACAGCACTAAGGCTAGAAATTAATAGACTTTTTGGAGAAAAGTCCAAAGCCTAACTGAAATGGGCTGATTTTGCTGTAATATTCTGCTTCCTTCAAGACAGAAGGAAGCAAACATACACAAAAGGGCAGAGAAGAAGATAGTCATGACATAAGGCAGCTTTCTTCTCTCATGCTGTTTCTTTATAATTTTGCTGTTGGAGAAATACAGGTTCTGCACCCTGTTTTACTTGTACCTCGTGCGAGCATCAAGTGTTGAACTGCTTAGCCACTGCTTTTAGCTTCCTCTCCAGTCCAAGGCTCAAAACAGTTTTGCAAAAGGTGCAATGTTAGCTGGCTAAGGCATAATTCTTCCTTTTTTTCCAACAGAAAGCATCTGGAGAGAGAAGGAGGCAGGAAAAAGAAATAAAGTGAGGTGAAAAAAGCAATATACAGGTAGGAGAGACTTTAGATGGTCAGCTAATCCATCCAACTGTCCTGAGGTCACTCAAATACTCTTAGGCCATCTGTTATCTTTTATTAGATACTGAGCCCCCAGTAACTGCGATGCTTTTATTTAGCTCAGGTTTGTTGTGTTTAGCTTGTAGTTTTCCAGACTGAATCTCACCTTAATTCCTATCTGTATTCCTAACCTCCTGAAATCCTGCTAGAATACTTATTACATTGCTCTTATATATTTATGATTATGGCTGTATAACCTCCCAGTTCAGACTCCTTTACATATGTGATTAAGGTATTTCCTACCTACACTGCCAGGTAGTCAAAGATGTTAAATTAAACTATCAGCACACCCACTGTTGTTGGAGCACTGTGGGCACCTGTGCTGGATCCCTTACAGTTTACTTTTGCATTTTGTTTTGGTCTTTTTGTTGGTTTTCACTTACTGTGACTAAGAGAAACCTCCTCCTCAGTGTATGGACTTGAGCAATCCAAACTTGAGCAATCCAGGCTGGAGCTTGTAAGCACCTTCCTAGACACAGAAGGGTGGTTGCTTTAACCTGATACATCGCTGAGGTCCATTGTGAAGGGTAGATTCTCTGTCCCCCCATTCCAGCTCTCATATTTGGTATGGGCATGTCCCAGCACAAAGTGTAACCTTGGTCAGACTTCTGTGAAAAGGATAGTAAACAGTTGGTCAGTGTCCTTTTGGGAGCCAGTAACAAGTGGAGTAGCTGGGAGACTATTACCAAAGCCCATATTGATCAATAACTTCATCAGAGGTCCGTATGATAGTATAACATCATCTAATAATATAAGCTGGACGATGAAAAAATTGCACCCTTAGCAAATTTGCAGATGATACTAAATTAGGTGTGTGGTTGATGGGCTCAGTGGCAGAGGTTCAGTCCACAAAAGCCTTGGTGATTAGGGCAAGCAAAACTTTACAAAATTCAGCAGAAGTGTGAAGTTCTGCTGGTGGGCAAAATACCCCATGTATCAGTACAGGCTGAGCACTGGTTGAGTTGCCCTCCTACTAAAATGGACTGGGGGTTATGGTGGATGCCAAATTGAGTATGAGCCAACAGTGTTAATCAGGCAGACTAAGCTTCATTAAGATGATCATGGTCAGTAGACTGTGGCAGTTTATCATTCCTTTCTATTTATTTAGCACTGGTGAGGCTCACCTGTGTCTAGTTCCAGGCACCCCACTTCAAGATGGTTGGGGAGAAATTTGAGAAGGTCCGTAAAAGGGGAGACCAAAATAGGAACGGACGTAGAGTGTATGAACCCCAAAGAGAAGTTGCGGTATTTAGTCTGTACTACTGAACATACTGCAGTATAGTCAGATGCCCAGTTAAATGCTCAGGCCTCCCATACCCCGTGTAGCCATGGTCATCATAGAACCACAGAATCACAGAGTAATTCAGGTTGGAGGGGAGCTCAGGAGGTCTCTGGTCCAACCTCTTTCTCACAGCAGGGTCAGTTTGAGGTCAGACTATGCTGCCCAGGGCTTCATCCAGTTGGGTCTTGAAAACCCCCAAGGACAGAGAGCTCTGGAGCATTGTCAGGGCTCAGGCCTGTCTGCGTGAGTCTTCTCTCAAACCTTTGCTGCCTATGGGTTTAGAGGAGTAGTGATTTTGAAAACTCTGGTGATATGCAAAGAGACTTTCAGCACATAAAAAGACCTTTGAGGATGTAGGCTATGGACTCCTGCCCGTGTCCCATTCAAAAGAGTGTTCCTTCCACTCTTGTCTTCCATACATATATCCCAAACAGTGTTTGAATCATCACCAAGGTTTTTGGGGGTTTCTTGAGTCCTGTAAAGCTAGACTGGAATATCCACATCCTTAATGCTGTGTTATGGATCAAATGAGATCCATCTATCCCCACCTTCAGATGCATTGCCCTACCTAAATACACCTTTTGTTTATTTGTTACTGTGTGTTTCAGAGACTGCAAGGAACTTTTTTATTTTGCTCTCTTACCTTCAGTATCTAGAGCACACAGTCATGATTGGTATCTTCTTGAAACAAAAATGGCTTAAGGAAATGTGCATCAACTGTAATAACAGTAATTCAAAACTTCACTTTTTATATACTGCAATAACAAATTTTATTTACTTGCTTTGATAACATTATATGTCACACAAATATCTCTATTTTTATGTTTATAGACACGTTTTTCCTCCTCGTACCACTATCGGTTGTCTCTGTGCTCTGGAAGCGGTACACCTTTCAAACCCGATTGTTACCAGAATGTCCTGTTCCACTTGGAGAAAACAGAACCTTTCCAAGTATTTCCCACTGATGCTTAATTTAACAGGTGAGATGCAGATGTAGGTGGGAAAAGGAGAGGAAGGAACGGCTCACTCCTTCCATTTGAAATACAGTCCTGCCACATGATGCCCCAGAAAGGAGGATCCATCACCATCCCTGATAATACATGTACAGAGTGATAGGATGGAAGCAGAAAGTGCCTTTACCTCTTGATCACTTGAATTATTTTCAAATTTCTTACAGTGTTTCAGACATCCCAGGTCCAGCCCTAAAACATTTACTGACATAAAGAACAGTTTTGGTTTTTGTAATATTTCAAGACAGGGGCTAGTTTGGCAATGTACCTTTTTCATGCTGAGTTCCTTGAAGCCAGATGGGAGTACTAGTTCCCATTTCCACATTTTTGCCTTTAATAAAGCTTTCCAAAGGGCATAGGCAGTTGAGTTATTACTACCAAAACTTCACCTTGACACAGCCTTGACACAGCTTTAACTGAGAGCAAAAACCAAGCAAATCAACTAGGCTAACTGTCTTGATGCAAAACCTGCCTTGTGAGTGCTTTTCCCAGGTGCAAAAAGGTTTTTACAGCCCCATAGTGCCAGTGCTGAGCAGAGCTCTGCTCCACTCCTGCAAACTCACAGGCAGACTGGGCGGCTGGTAAAAGGCAGTACATTTCTTTGCTGATCTTTGATGAGGGTAAGATCTAAGTCTGTAAAATAAAGATTGTTCGCTCGCAGCATTCCCTTTGCTTGGAATGACTGAATGGAAATGAAATGATTTATGCACTCATCGGCATTCTTCATGTCTTCACTTGTTGCAAACACTGTCAGCTGCATTTAAACACATTTACTTACTTGTGCATTTAGGAGTCCTCAGGCAGTAGAATAAGGTAAATAATTTTCTCTTGCCATTTAAGGTACTCCTCTAATTTTGCCTAATTGACTTAATTAAAATTATTACCATAAAATGATTATCACAGTATTTTGGAAAGCAAGAGCAGAGCACAGCAGGATTGTCTAGAGAAGTGTATGTCACGGCCCTGAGTGTGCTAGTAGGTCTTGGTGGCCCTGATCCCCTCCCCAGGGCTCGCCCCACCCTGCCCAGGGCCCAGGACCCCATGTCAGCTCCCCAGGGCCATCAGTCCCTGCCCCAGAGATGCTGCAGCAGGGCTGGTCTCCAGTTCCCACAGTCCTGCCTTGCCTGGCCATGGGCTCCACCGAGTCTTGCCCATCCACATGCCCATGTCCCAGTCTGGTCTTAGCCTGTCCCTGTCCCCAGGGAGGTGCCTGGCAATCCCCGGACCTGATGGTGACCTGCAGATTGACTTCTCTGTTTGATCGTGGACCTCCTTCATCACCACAGACTGGCGACCTGACAAAGTAGTTTTTTGGTTTAGGGTCAGACTGGAATAGTGAGCAGGAGACTCCTAGACTACAGTGCCTGTTCTGATACTGATAATGACAAATGACAGGCACGAAACTTTTGAGCCTACATATCCTTGTATGGTCTGTAAAGAAAGGCGTAAGTGTAACTAAAACTGACGACATTTTGCGTGCAGTTTGAAAGTGAGGAAACAGTGAGGTTTCAGCAAGAGAAGCAGACTGGGTGCCAGAACAGCAGACATACAGCTGAGCATAGTGACCAGTTCAAGTGCTCTCATTTGTGCTCAGGCCTCAGAGACCATCTGGAGGTTGATGCCAAAGGAAAAATCCTGGAGAAATCACTAAGCCTGTGAAATCTAAAGACCGAAGGAACCTTTCAAGCATTTGGGGAACTGCAACAATAAGAATTACAGTATCTTCTGATTGAACCACAGGGCGTTAAAATCTGGGTCTATTTTGCAGTTGTATAAGCCTTCAAAGAGATGCACAAATATTAATCAGCGCACACATTTGTACCAGAGCAAAGGCAGGCTGGTATCATCTGCTGGTACCATCTAGAGAATTCATTATCTTGAAACCAAGGCTAATACACTCCAAGAAAAGACCAATAATATTACAAATAGCAGCTCAGACTGGAAGCCTGTTTGATCCAGGATGCTGCTTGTGCAAAGCTGTTGCCAGTGATGTCAGAGTAAAACCTGTCCTGGAGGGCTAGCATCTCCTGTGTCTGGATCCTTTTACCGGCACTAGCCTTTGAGTCCAGCCCACGGTTCACATGTGGTGTCTCCTTTAGATAGGACACCTAGAATATGCTATTCTAGATGCTGGCATACTTTATATTTATCTAGACTCATTGGCTTGCGCAGTTTTTTTCCTCATGCTAATACCTTGTTGGCTGGTTTGTTTTATTGTTTTTTTTTTTAACTTACATTTTAGGGTAAGCAAATTTTCTTAAAGAATTTTCTGCAATGATGCCTAAGGCCTAGGCACTTTTGGATTATTTGGATAATGTATATGTGTGGAATAATTTGAATTGCTATGTTTAATATAGATGTGTATATGTATATATATATAGAATCATAGAATCATAGAATAGTTTGGGTTGGAAAGGACCTCTAAAGGTCATCTAGTCCAACCCCCCTACCGTGGGCAGGGACATCTTCAACTAGAGCAGGTTGCTCAGAGCCCCGTCCAACCTGACCTTGAATGTTGCCAGGGATGGGGCATCCACCACCTCTCTGGGCAACCTGTGCCAGTGTTTCACCACCCTCAGCATAAAAAATTTCTTCCTTCTATCTAATCTAAATCTACCCCCCCTTAGTTTAAAGCCATTCCCCCTTGTCCTGTCGCAACAGGCCCTGCTAAAAAGTTTGCTCCCATCTTTTTTATAAGCCCCCTTATAAGGGGCTACTGATAGGCTGCAAGAAGGTCTCCCCGAAGCCTTCTCTTCTCCAGGCTGAACAACCCCAACTCTCTCAGCCTTTCTTCATAGGAGAGGTCTTCCATCCCCCTGATCATTTTCGTGGCCCTCTTCTGGACCCAACCCAACAGGTCCGTGTCTTTCTTATGCTGAGGGCTCCAGAGCTGGA
>NW_008824247.1:864535-867150 GCF_000699105.1 Pygoscelis adeliae | reverse complement strand
GGCTTGGGCGGTGAGGTTCGAGCACCTGCCGGTAAAGACTGAGGCAAAAAAGTCTTTGAGTACCCCTGCCTTCCCTGTGTCCCAGGTAACCAAGTCTCCCGTTTCGTTCTAGAGAGGGCCCACATTTTCCCTTGTCTTCCTTTTATCCCCGACGTACCTACATAATCTTTTCTTGTTGCCCTTGATGTCCCTGGCCAGATTTAATTCTATCAGGGCTTTAGCTTTCCTAACCTGATCCCTGGTGCTTGGACAATTTCTCTGTATTCCTCCCAGGCTACCTGTCCTTGCTTCCACCCTCTGTAGGCTTCCTTTTTGTGTTGGAGTTTGTCCAGGAGCTCCTTGTTCATCCATGCAGGCCTCCTGGCGTTTTTGCCTGACTTCCTCTTTGTTGGGATGCATGGCTCCTGAGCTTGGAGGAGGTGCTCCTTGAATATTAGCCAGCTTTCTTGGGGCCCTCTTCCCTCCAGGGCTTTGTCCCATGGCACTCTACCATGCAGATCCCTGAGGAGGTCAAAGTCGGCCCTCCTGAAGTCCAGGGTAGTGAGCTTGCTGTGCGCCCTCCTTGGTGGCCTCAGGATCTTGAACTCCACCATTTCATGGTCACTGCAGCCCAGGCTGCCCTTCAGCTTCACATTCCCCACCAGCCCCTCCTTGTTGGTGAGAACAAGGTATATATATGTGTATATATGTGTATGTGTGTGTATATATATATATGTCAATGACAAGAAGGTGATTGGGAGTCATCTGCATGGATTTACAAAGGGGAATTCAAGCTTGACTGGCCTGATAGCCTTCTACAGCAACATGACTTGCTCGGTGGATGAGGAGAGAGCAGTGGATGTTGTTTATTTTTACTTTAACAAGAATTTTGACACTCCAATAACATCCTCATTGACAAATCGATGAAGCGTGGGCTAGATAAACGAACAGTGAAGGGCACTGAAAACTGGCTGAACTGCTGTTCTCAGAGTTGCAGTCAGCAGCATGAAGTCCAGGTGGAGGCCAGTAAGTAGCTGTGTACCCCAGGGGTCGATACTGGGGCCAACATTGTTTAGCATTCTCATTAATGACCTGCACAATGAGACAGACCACAACCTCGGCAAATTTACAGATGACACAAAACTGGGAGGACTGGTTGATAGACCAGATGGTTGGACTGCACCAGGAAGAATATCACCACCAAGTCAAGGAAGGTGATCCTTCCTCTCTACTCAGCTCTGGTGAAGCAAATCTGGAGTGCTGGGTTCAGTGCTGGGCTCCCCAATACAAGAGAGACATGGAAATACTGGAGAGAGTTCAGCGAAGCACCACGAAAATTAGTGTATAAAATTGGTGTGTGTAGAGTCTGAGAGAGCTGGGACTGTTGAACCTAGAGAAGAAAAAGCTCAGGGGAATCTTATCAATATGCATAAATACCTGATGGAAGGCAGTAAAGAAGATGGAGCCAGATTTCTCAGTGGTGCCCAGTGACAGGTCAAGAGGCACTGGGCACAAACTGAAATACAAGAAATTCCATTTAAACATAATTTTTTTTCTTGTGATGGTGGTTGAACACATGAACACATGAACAGGTTACCTAGAGAGGTGGTGGAGTCTCCATCCTTGGAGATATTCAAAACCTGGATGGACAAGCTCCTGAGCAACCTGCTCTAGGTGACCATGCTGTGAGCAGGGGGAGTGGACTAGGCAAAATCCAAAGGTCCTTTCCAACCTCAATGACTCTGCAATTTTATATGTGTCCATTTATGTGTGTGTGTGTGTATGTACACACTCACAGCATTTTATTACACCCATTTTATTTTACAGCAATTCAAATTATTCCTTTTCATGGACATTACTGTGCTTGTATAAACACTGTACTTTTGCTGCCCTTTGTTTCCTTTGGTTCCATCCAGTCCTAGACAGAACCTCATAGGGAAGTGTCTCCTGGAGGAAAAAAAGTCTTTCTCATAAAGGGATGTATAAATAGCTGTACAATTCTTGTGAACACTGTAGCAAATGTCTGCCATTGAGGCTTGTGGGAACAGTAGCTTCTTTACCCTGGCCTAGGATAATACTGCGTGGAGAAGGGGAACACCGGGCAAAATTCAATTAACATCTGCTGACCTTCAGACAGACCAGTGACTGATAGGCTCAAAACTTTCTTGTGAGGTAGCAGTTCCAGCATGCTGAGTTATACTGTCACACTAAGATTGGTAAGGAATTAATTAATTGCAAGGTCTGATGTGTGGTTAGGTGTGACTCATCCCTGCTCATGGACTTCACTGAAACTTGGTGGACAGCTTTAGAATAGCCGTAGTGCTCCCATCGGCATGTCCTGGCACACTTGCTTCTCCAAGAGGGAAAAAAGGCCTCCTCCCTCCTCAGGACTTCAGCAGCTACAGCTGGATGTGGAGACAAGACATACAGTATGAGAAATGCGCCCACAGGTCTTTCCATTTTTACACCAGAGCACTCGAAAAGAGGACTCCACTGCCTGAGCCCTGAGGGATCACTAATCCTTGCAGTCCTGAAGATTGCCCCTGTCTCACAGGCCCTTGTACCGACAGGAGCTAGCACGAATGGTAGTGGGCTCCCCAGCACTGCACACCCCCAGCCGGAATATTATGAAGATA
>NW_008824247.1:839785-864522 GCF_000699105.1 Pygoscelis adeliae | reverse complement strand
GAAGAAATGGAAAAATCAGGAGGTTGCAAAGCATGGAAATACCCAAATTTAAAGTGTGTATCTTTATTTCACTCCTGTTCTGTATGGGCATTGTGATGTTTCATCTGATCACATACTTTTTTGCTGCAGGGTCCTGGCCTCATTCAGTAGACACAAATTATGTATGTAATTTATTATGTTGTGTTTTCTGAAGCTCCTCGAAAATTAAAATCACATTGTGCCACACTGTCTTGATCTCAGTAGGTACCTTCATCATTGTCACTCCAACAAGCCTAGTGGGACCAAAGGCACTCAGGTTTTTCAAAGGTTTTAAACCCTACCCAATGTGGACCTGTTTTCATGGGGTTGGCAGAAGATGCAGTTCTGGCAGTGCGACAGGTGGCACCCCAGCCTTCATGGCTTGGAGGTGAAGCTCCAGAGACAATCTTATCTCAGCCATACCTTTGGGAGCCAGTTGTGCTTCTTCAATGAAGCACACAGATAAACCTGGTGGGACGCACACAGTCAAACACTGTGACGCTTACCAGCTGCTCACTGTAACCATCCCTCTCCTCCTCTAGAAGTCCTTCCCTGGTCTGTGTTGTGGCTCATCCCACAAAGCATTAAAATTTGCTCACTTGGCATTGACTGCCAAACCATGTTCATATTCTCTATATAAACTGGGCCAGACTGTTTTCCATTGCAGTGTCACTGAAGTTTACAGTGCTAGTAGGGAATCTGACATTCTGTATTAAATAACAGAACTTTAAAACCAGAGAAGAAAGAGAGCAAGGAGGAGGGATAATGGCTTGGGTGTGATGAGAACATGGGTTGAGGATACTCAAAACTTTGTCCATTAGCAGATCCTATTAACCTCCTTATGTCAGGATGTAAACAGTTATTTGCTAAAATAAAAACTAAGTATTGCTCTTTCATATGGAAGATCCACGCTTTGATTCAGCCACACACTACTGTGTTCACTGCTTTGTCTTTGGGGTTATTGCTGTGAATACAGTTTGCAAAATGGGGGATGTAAACCTCTGTCTGCAACCCCAGCTGTCTCCTCCTCAGCCTCTGCCCCAGGGCCAACCACCTGTGCCCAAGATCCCCAAATCCCAGCACTTGATACAGCCCTCATGGTTGCATAGCCACAGCTCAGGCTGCTGCGGGCATTGCACAGTCATCAGGAAGAACCATGAGACGTCTGTAGAGCAGAGCCAGGCAGGGACATAAAGTGACACCACAGGCAGAGGTAGGGTGGGTGAGATGACATCGCTACCAGCTCATGTTCATGAGAAAAACCCTGTCGTGGGAAGATATAAAACCCTCAAGAAGCAAACAGGGAGGTGAAATAGGGCAACTCAGCACCACTGAGGATGTGCCCCAGGGCTGCAGAGACTGACTCTTCTTCCCCCCCCGAAGTGGCGCCTATGCAGCCAGCAAAGGCGCTGGAGTCCCGTATGGGGGTGGTGAGCTCCCTGTGCTCAGCTGAGTAGCTCGTTAACCACAGCTATCCTGTGTGTGGATGTGCTTTGATCTTTTAGCTGTTTATATCCTCCTTGCAAAGTCTCTTTTACACAGTTAAAATGCCCAACAGAGAGGGATGGAAAGAGGAGGGGAGGTGGTTTTGTTGCTATTATTTGTCCCTTTTTTCTTTCAAATCATGGTACATTACAAAGTTTTTAAAAGTCAGGAAGCTGATTTATCCTAATGTCTAATCCCTTGTGAGCAGGGCCAAATGTCTAACACAACTTCAACTAAACCAATAAAAGTGCATGACAGTGCACACCCACTCCCGTCTTTCTGACCAGGAGTTCAAGAGCAAGACAGCAAAGCCCAGGTTGTCACTCAGTTAATGTGCTGGTGTGCTCCCATTGATGTGACTTCCCTACCATGAGGTCAGTCATTCTGGAGAGAGTATTTCCAACGGGAGGTCACAGGACTGTGGTGGGGACATTGCTGGCAGTAGCTCTGTCTCTTGGGGGAAGAACTCGAGCACAGAGGAAAGAGAGAAGGATATGTCTGGACAGGTTTCAGTATTTCATGTTTGGCTCAATGCCTTGAAATGGACAGAAAAAAGAACTCAGAACATTTTAATTTATGGGCCAAACAAAAGGTTCCTTTAATTAAAATTTAGGAGCCAATTTCAACAAGCGGTGTTTGGAAGGCAGCCCGGAAGAAAGAAGACATTATGCTATGACAAAATAAACTTGAGAAAGTCAAAATCCATTGGTAAAGTGAATCTAAAATAAAGTGAGGAGCAAACCAGGGAGCAATGGAGGAGACAGTAAGAAGCTATGCTGAATGCGAAAGATTTAATCCCAAGAGAAGTGTGTGAAATTGTTCAAGTTGAGAGCAACAGGTCAGATCTTCAGTTGCTCTGGGCCAGCTTTGGGAGGCTGAGGCAAGCCCTGCCTTCAGAGACCCTCTCATTCATGGCAAAGAATTAGCCCAGCCCTTAGCACATTTTTGCTCACAAATACACTCTTCGCTGTGATTCACCTCTCTGAGAAGGGACAGGATACTTCACAGCAGGAGAGGGATCAAGAACAAGGTTGTTTCAGGCATAACTTCTCCCCCTTGTAAAACTTATGGGGCAGAGTAACGGGTGAGGGTTCAGCCTGTACCTGTGAAACAGGGCTGCTTAAGATATTTTTGTGTGTGCCTGTTTTGCACTCCCAGCATAACTATACATAGAAGAAACAGAAGTGCCAGGATTTCAGAACAGATCAATGGAAAATAATCAATGTTTGGATGCAGCAACATTTCATTTGGTTGTGTGAAGGTTTCTGGGTAACTGAAACTCTCCTTTGGGCAATTTCCATCTTTTTTCTCTACTATCATCCTGTGGTCTGCTAAATACTGTCTTGCCCTGCCAGCATCCAGTCACCATGGAGTTAAAAAAGAGATAATTTTCCTATCATTGACCATGGCATTCTCCTTTTTAAATCCTTGACAGACTACAGCAAATCCAGCCTATTTACCTTCTTTTCTGACTTCTTTAATGGACTACTTTCACCCTTGCATTGAAAGATCAGTTCTGCATCCCATCTCAGTTACCACCAGACCCTCCCCTGCTGCAAGCATCCTTTCCTCACATGGATACCTTTCAAGTATGTGTTTTCATACATTTGTCCCTACCGTCCTCTGCTTTTGGGGGCAGTCATGGTGTAATGAAGTAGCGTGCTTCCAGCATCCCTCTTACACCTTCATAATCTCTTCTTTCCCATTAGGCCCACAATAACTTCACACTGGCTTCTGATGTGCTCCAACCACCTGGCCACAGCCACGATGAATTCTTTCTATTTACCAATACTTTTTTCCATCCTCCATTGACTCTTGTTGCCAGTTGTGAGTGCCTTGGAGATATCTTTATGTCCTGTGTTTGTACAGCACCTGGCACTGTGAGCTCCTGATTCATTACTAGGCTCTTAGGGACTGTAACAAAATGGGAATAATCATGAGAAGGAGGATTGGGTTATGTGGAAACCAGTTTGGCATATCAGTGTCATTTCATAGACTGACTCTTACGAATACAATGCATTTCACACCACTAATAACTTTCTCAGGAAAGATAAAACTTGAATACTTGGGGAAATGTATGAACAGCTTCTCAGTGAGGGAGTTCTCTTTCAGCTGAGGCTGATATGTGAGCTGATGTGAGGTGACATTTCACTCAGTAGTTGAGTAAAATGTTGCCTCTGGATAGATAGTATTGGATTCCAGTGCTTCCAGTTTCTCACCTGTAATGAAACAGGAACTAAGAAAGATGGAAATAGTTTTTACATCTGCTGCAGTATATTTACTAGCAGATCTGGGCCAAAAAAAAGAAAAAAAAGAAAAGCAGTTTCTGTTCTAGAGGGAAGCAGGCAATTTATGGCTTTTCTGCTGGTTTAATGAAGACATGGTGTCTTGTCCCACCCAAATCTTTTAGTCTTGTACTATGATGAATTTTGCCATAACTCTGATACATGGCTCACAGAGCTGAAGGTCAGAGAGTAACTTCTGCTCACAGCCATGTGTATATTTTAACCTGATTCTTACCTATGAGCTGTTCATAGATTTCAGAGACTGTTAAGGTGAGATGGAGCCATTATGATTATCTAATCTGACCTCCTGCATGACACACTGAATGCCACCTAATAATTCCTGCATCAAGCCCTTCATGTCTTGTTGAGCTAGGCACACTTTTAAGAAAAAAGGTCACTTCAGCCTGTGCATAAAGAAATGACAGTGGATCACTGCATCTTTTAGGAAGCTGTTCAAATGTTTAATGACATCTCTGCTAAACACAGGTACCAGTCCTAACTGGGAGAGCAGCAGCTTCCTACTGTGCTTACTCAGAAGTGGTCAGCCAGTTACCAATGACTCGGTCCATCCTTACTTGAAGCCATTAAATGTTGTTCCTGGTTTACTCCAGCCTGGGAAGAATTATGTGTGCACAAAGGCAGCATGAGGCCAGAGGAGGTAGAATGGATAAATGAAGCCTAAGCAGTGGATGATGCCTCCCTTTTGTGACAGCATTTAAACTTAAGACCTCAAAAGATCAAGAGAAAGTTAAACAACTGACATCATTCTCACAGATTAGTTATCATACTGTACAGCATGTAGTTCAGTTGACCCTAGACATCTGAGCATGGGATTCATTTACTTAAACAGTAGTGGCTAATGCCACTTGTGATGCCCTAGGGTATCCAAGACATCTGCACAGGTCTAGCAGATAAGCTACAGGAGATCAGGGAGGCCTCGCCTTTCAGGAGTGGCAGCTGGAGGTCAGATGGGTACTCCCCAGTGCGTACAAAGATGCTCAATACCTATGTGTAGGTGACCATTATACATCTTCTTTCTAAGGGGGGACTGAGTCATTCTCTGGGCTCTGCTATTGACTAGATGTCTGTTGTCTATAATGGTGCACATGTAGTTATCTGAATTTGAGTGTCTCTCTATTGAACTGCATACCTAGCATGAATTCAGTCCAGGATTAGGAGTACTCAATGTCTAGCACTAACAGAACTGAAGAATTTCTGGGTATGGCAGTAACGGACTTTCAGGGGTTTAGAGAAATAAGGCACTTACAGATCTTACAGGAAGGATCTGTCTCACCAGACCTCAGATGTCTCCATCTGAACTAGGTACCTGATGTCCACTTTATAGTAATGAAGAGATACAAGACTCTCTGGAGCAACTCATGCTTAGATTTCTCCATGAAGAATTGTTCCTTCAAAGACTGCAGAAAGAGTTCAGGATGACTAGCTGAGGTGGAGATTTCTACACTACAGCTGTCTACATATGACCAGATTAATTCCATCCTTTGTGCCCCCAGAATGACACACCAACTAAGTGGACTTTAAATTTTTTTTATTTTACATAGAGAAATGCAGTTAGGCTCTCACTAGGTGTTCATATTCTCCTACAGACTTAAACCAATGTTGCTTACTTTTGGTGAGTGTAGCTTGAAACACCCTAAAATTACCTCATTTTCGGAAACTCACAAGCATCCACTAAGAGGTCTCCTTTGGTCTCCTTAGAAGCATTAAAAAAATCTCAATTTTGGTTTTAGATCAGAACTGCAATCATTAGACTTCAGATTCTAACACTGAATTCTGAATCCCTTTGGAAATTCAGAGGGATCATCTTGATGAGCTAGGATAAATACTGCCACTGGGTTGCAGTAGTTCTTATCAGAAAGGATATTATAGAATCATAGAATCATAGAATCATTAAGGTTGGAAGAGACCTCCAAGATCATCGAGTCCAACCGTCAACCCAACACCACCATGCCCACTAAACCATGTTCCTAAGCGCCTCATCTACCCGTCTTTTAAATACTTCCAGGGATGGTGACTCAACCACTTCCCTGGGCAGCCTGGTCCAAGGTTTAACCACTCTTTCAGCAAAGAAATTTTTCCTCACATCCAATCTAAACCTCCCCTGGCGCAACTTGAGGCCATTTCCTCTTGTCCTTTCGCCAGTTACTTGGGAGAAGAGACCAACACCCACCTTGCTACAGCCTCCTTTCAGGTAGTTGTAGAGAGCAATGAGGTCTCCCCTCAGCCTCCTTTTCTCCAGGCTAAAGGAGATAATAATTCTAAATATTCTAAGAATATTCTATATTCTTATATATAATAAGCCTAAATATTCTCCAGGCTAAATATTGTTCACATTTGCTCAAGTTCCTCTTCTGGTTCATTTGCAGTACCTGTTATTTCTTCAGTTTTAGTGTCCCCTGTAAATATCTGTAGTTTGGGACTACAAATTCCGGAGATGTCCTTGATACAGGGCGGATAGGTTCATTGCTGACCCCCATGCTGTCCATATGTACTGCAGGGTAGCACAGCATGTTGCACTGTGCATTTTTCAACCATAACACCACGACCAGAGTTATACTAAATGCAAGTTTTCATCATATCATTGTATTCTGTGCAAAACTTCTTGTATTAATCATCTAGGAGTCCAGGAATTAATGGCATTTTCTCATTTCTTGTAATTCATAAAGCATCTAATAGATTTCTCCCTTGCATGATGGCAAACAGTAAAACCGCATATCTGTCATACTTAATCAAGGAGAAATATTAGAGCTAATTTGTGTTAAAGAAGAACTGCCTGCGTAGATTTTACTCAACTTTACTGATATATAGTACTAAATGACTGCTGAAATCAATTCCTAGGAATAAAACCTAAAACAGTATAAAAAAATCAATATGAATCCTCAGTCCCAGAACTTCCATGAATTTAGGAGATATGAGGTGGTCATTGCATACAAATTGACTTTTCCAGCTGCGAAGCTGCTAAATATAAGTATCTAGCTGGTGGAGGTACATGCTCATACATTCTCTCACATACACGCACTTGCGTACGGTGTTTTACAGAAGTAAAAGTAAAATTGCTTTATGGATTAATTCAGGCTACATATTAGTATCTGCCTCATGGAAGATAAAATTCACAAACTCTCTAGTCATTACGTTTTTTTGAACTGGGAAAACCCAAAAGCAAAATTCAGAACTGGTGCAGATGAACACAACTTAGCTGATTTCCATTTTGTCTGCATGACTTGTCTCTGTTTATAGCAGGGCTGAGTTCTACCTTTGTAACCAGAAGTGTTTGAAAATTAGATGGTGTGAAATTCTGGATGTACTGATGTCAATTAAAAATCCCCCCTTCAACCTGCCAGTGAGTTCAGTGGAGCCAGGATTTACTCCTGCATTGCTCCCAGCTGCATGATGAGAATGAGTCATTCACACTGGCTCTGCAGGACCATGGTGGGGTTGGGAAGCAGCACAGCTGGGGACTGTGGCCGCCTTCTCCAGGGAATAGACCTCTGCTCTCATCAGGGCCAGTTTGCTCCAACACTAGAGAAGCAAGACTGCTTCTGGTACCATGTCTAAAAACAGCACCCAGTATTTTATCATGCCATGTATACTCGGATATTTACCCAGATACCAGGTCGGGAGTCCTGCCTCTTAGAAGGTGTTTTCCCAGTCATACTGGGATCTCTGTCTCATTCATGCTACTGTGCTGTCATAACACAGCAACAAAACAAAACCAGAAAATATTTCCAATAACGAAGTTGTATGGCTCTGGTTTTCTACATGAACTGAAATAGTAGATGGCATCGCAATCCTGAGCATGGTAAACAGCATTTTTCCTTATAAACATGGTGTTCCAAAATTGTGGCTCTGCTGATCACAATTCAGCCCATAAGAATTAAAGTAGACAGGGACTTTGGATGACAAATTAACTGCCCTGAGACTCAGTAAATCTTTTCACCAGAGGGACAGAATGGCAGGGTTAGAAAGATTTACTCCAGTCTCCATATTTTAGTTGAAACAAGCTGCAAATGGCCTTTTGGAAACTTGTTTCTGTTTCCACTTGTAGTTAGAGTCTCAAGATATTTGGGTTATGAATCCATCCCTCAAACTATGTCATTCTGCAGTGGTTTGTGCACCATATTCAAGGGTCCTTATTTTTTGCCACTCTGTGAGACATTGTAGCCTTTCATATGCCCACAAAGTATATATATATAAAAAAAAGTATTCAGTCATATTTCCCAGAAGCATGGCTCAAGTAAGCGTATGGGGACTGGTGGGAGTTGTAGAAGGGAAGGCTGCTTGCCTTCTGCTCCAGTGTGTGACTGCCAGAATGCTGCACAAAGCAGCATTCACTGGGATGGGGCTATAGACCCTAGAGATTCCGAGTGAATCCATTTCTGAGCATCCTATTTGTTTAATTCAAGTGAATTAGTAAAATTGTGGAAAATAGAGTCAAAGAGAAGAAGAACTGTAAAACAGTGGTATTACCTTTTGTGCTTAGTCTTTCCCGTCTCATGTGATTTCACTCCACCCACTGTTCTCTACCCAGCCTTTGCTACAGGGCTTGTTTTAGCTTGATCCTTCTCTTTCACAAAGACACTTTCTTTTAAAACATGAACAGAAAGCTCCGGAGCTCCTGCACTTCCAAAATTACCATGACCTCAGAGATGGAATAACTTTAAATGATGAGCACTAAAGCTATCCTCATGAGTAGAAATGAAATATTTAGGACCTGAGGAAGCTTCCATTTTAGCTGTTCATCTTCTTTTGAGTGTGATATTTCTATCCAGCTTCCATACACACACCTCATTTCGATTACTGACTTAAAAGAAGTCAGACTTTGCATAGCTACTCATGATAGTGAAGAGAAAGGTTTCAGATTTTTATATTTATTTAATTATCTGTAACAAAGCTTACAAGCTCAATCTTTGCAAATATATCCCCAGTGTTCGAAGACATTTTATTTCTGGATCTTGATCAGTTGAAAAGAATCTGGTTTTCGCATTTCTCTGGTAGCTGCTCTAATGCATTTTGACTAGTGGGAATCTCAACATAAAATTTCATAGTAGGCTTTTATGTGTGTATGTATATGTATAACACAAGGGAGGTTTAAGAAAACAATATAATGCAAAACAAGAATGGTGCAGGTTATTCATTATCACGTCAATACTAACAAGATTAAAATATTTAGTTATTATACTTCAGAAAGCAGAAAAATTACCATTACCTTGAAAATGACCTTTTAAGCTTTCTCCTACACATTACTTATCACACTTAGTCCAAGCTGACACATGCCCATCTCCACAAGCTTGGGGACAGCCAGCAAAATCCCTACAGAGGTCCACCGTACAAGTGTGTGAATAGATAAGAACTACTTCCCACCTCTCAGTGTTAGTTAAAAAAAATCTATGAAAAGTTGTTACATGTTTTAACAAGTTTCCATATGGCAGCTCCACAAAAAGGGTTCCCGTAGCGTTATGCTACCACTGCATACCACAGTTAAAATAGAAGGGTAAAGAAAGATGCCAGCGAGGTTTATAAAGTTCTGGTGGGGAAGGGCCAAACTGTCCCTAAGGTAAGAGCCACCCCTGCATTTCTGGTCATTGCAAGAGACAAAACTGAATATCAATTTCCTGTGGGAATCTCTGTTTAGTTTCTTCACATCAGTCTCAAATCATTGGTGGGTTGAAAGAAGAATATTCCTCTGGGTGCAAGAGGATTGAAAAATGCAAATGATCAAGTGTGAATTGTCAAGAGTGAATAAAGACCTGGGGACAAAATTAGTATAAGCATTTGAGAAAAGTCGCAAACACCACCAAATTCAGACTGTTTCTCAGACTGACGTAGGGTAGGATTTTGTTCCCTTAGTCTTAAAAGAAGGGTATCTACTATAGAAATGTTGGTGGCAAGACCTGGAATTCTCTAAGCCAACCTTCCACCAAAATGGGACTAACTCATCACCAGGCCAGGCTGGCCAGGGCTCTGTCTAACCAAGTCTTGAACACCTCCAAGAATGGAGATTTTTTATCACCCCTCTGGACATGTTGTTCCTCTGCTAAACAATCCCTCCACTGAAAAGTGTTTTGCTAAAGTCCAGTCTGAACCTCCCACAATGCAGTTTGTGGCTGTTGTCCCTTGTTATCTCATTAGCCACTAGAGACAAGAGTTTAGTGCTGTCATCTTTACAACTGCATTTTGAGTAGTTGTCAGGTGCCATGGTAACTCTCCTTCGCCTTCTCTTCCCCAGGCTAAATAAGGTCACCTCCCACAGCCTCCCCTTGGGATTCATCCACTCGAAGTCCTTGACCATTTTGGTAGCACCTTTCTGGACCCTGTCCAGTTTCTCCCCATCCCTCTTGAACTGGACTTGGTATTCCATTGCCAAGTAGAGGGGAATAACAATAATTTCCCTGGATCTGCTGGTTGTGCTTCTCCCGATGTTGTATCTTTAATCTAGACATCTACCTCTGAGCTGCTTCTCTTGATTTTGTTGGTAGAGAACTGGAGAGAAAGAAGCTCCTCTAAGCATGATTCACCTCATATTTAAGTAGATATCTAATACAGGTCAAATAAATTATGTCCTGCTAGTGTTTTTTACTTTCCATCAGAGTGGGCACTAACCCTGCTGATGAAACCTACAGTGGAAATGTCTAACACCAAGTAAAATAAATCCCACCTGTCCAGTCCCTATGGGTAGTCCTTCATTAACTAGTCAATAAGGATGGCAGAGGACAGACAACTATCAAAAGCTCCTAAGGAGAAAGTAACTGCTTTCTCATTCCAATGTACTGAAGTCTTGATGAAGTTTTCTATTTGTAGGGCCAGATTTTCAAAGATATTCAAGGATCTAAACATGCAGACAGTCACCTACTGGAGATCAACTATATGGACAATTTGGCAAAGTATTGAAAAGCAACAGTGAACTGGTTTCCTAGCTCATCTCCAGGCTTTGTAAATCTCACTAGCTAACTCAGTTCCTTTGCAAATCTGTTTTTTAACGCCCTTTCGATTATAGATGTCTAAGTTGCTTAGTTGCTTTTGGAAATCAGACCCAGCAACCCTACATTTCCTGAGTGTCAGCCAGAAAAGCATATGATTACATCTGGTACATCAATTTCCACATTCTGCCTGGGCAATATCAGTTCACTGTGCATCCCCATAAAAACCACAGCACTGTGTTCTCTGCTCACCTATAAAATATGAAATCAGAATATATATCTAGATGCGAATAAGTCTCGATGCTAATGCATTTGCACTGCAATTCCTTTCACAGTTTCAATGCCTTTAATTACCTTTACCAGATGCAATTCCTGCAAAGAATTGGCAAAACTGTTGCAATTAAAAAGACACTCTCCAAGCTATTAGGATGAAAAATCAATCTTCCCTGACTGTCATCTGTAATTCCCAGCTTGCAGATGGGCAACCATGTAGTTATATATCCATACCACAGACACACACATGCACACATTCACACTTTTTCTATATCAGGATTGATTACTTATGATGACGAAAACATCATTTTCAGAATTATATGAAACTCAACATTTGTTTCACAATAAACTAATGAACACGCCCTGTGATGCCTTAAAATACCTATTTGCTAGAGGAGGACTGTGTGTGTTTGAAAATAATTACAAGAATGAACTCCAGATGGTCCCGCTGTCAAGGTACAGTAGGTCTTTGGCTTAACTAGCATGAACTGTGGCAGAGAGAAATCAGATAATCACAAAGCTGAACAAAGCACATATTCAGTGACATGTCTTTTCTGGGCTATTCGAGTAGCATACTTTGAACTTGAGACAGAGAAAATAAACCTGTGTGAACAGGAAAGCAAGCAACAGAACACATAAATGCTGTGTTGGGTGTCATATCTTCCAGTTATGCATCTGTACAGTGTGGTTTAGCATTGAACATTTATATATACGATTCATGAGCATATTCATGAGTATATTCATTAATATATATATATTCATGGAATACACAGCAACCTGGAAAAAAAAAGATAAAATTACAACATACAGGATAAGACTAAGAGCCAGGACAGTCTTTGTAAATCCAAACAGAGCTGTCTGCTGCTGCGGGAATTGTAATTTTCTCCCTGTTACTGCTGCCTCTGCTGCCTCCTCACAAAGCTCAGCTGAAGGAGCTCCACAGCTAGGTGTGCCCAGCCCCAACAATGTGGTCCCTCTGTGAACAGCGTGCTGCTTCTCCTGGCCATTTCCCTGCCTCTTCCCTACAGCCAGCTGCCTTGCTGGCTGCAGGACAACAGCTTACTCAAGCAAGTCTGGCCCTGAACTAACCCACTGGATGTGCTGGGGCACAGGATGTCTCACCAGTTCTGGAGGACCTTCCTGGGCACTGCCAAGACCACGCTTTCAGACTGGATGGCTAAAAGGCAGGCAAGTCTGGAGCATGGACTCAGCAGTGCCCTTCTCATTCAGCATAGAGGTACCCATGGGGAAGGCAGCAGTTTTAATGGTGCACAGGGAACACTGTAACAAGAGAGTCCTGAAACGCTCCTTGGTGTTGTCAGAAGGCTAGTGCAACGCATGCCATAATAATTATAAATCAGAGAGAAGTAAAAATATTTTTGGTGTTGATGAACCTACAATTAAGAATTGTAAATAAACCACCAACCTCAAAAGAGTAAAAATAAATCCTCGAATAAGATGCAGCTCTCCTCAATCCCTGGATATCATCATGAAGAAAAGCTCAGTTTAGTCTGGCATGTATTCCTCTTTTTTTTTTTTTAATCCACCCTGTATTTCCATCATATGTTTGGAAATCTGTTTGTGAGTATGCATAGTTTCACAGATTTTTGGCCCATCATTTTTGACAACATAAAAATATTCTGGGAAACCACCAACCATGGGCTTTTAGCTATCAGAAGCTGCAGCCATCCACTCACTTATCACATGACTGAAGGTCATCAAAACAACCCACGCAATGTTCAGCAACCCATCTGTGTCATCTCTTCTCAGCTACCAGTCTGCAATGGTGGTGGTCCCTGTTGTACCAGACCAAAGCTGCTGGGCATCTTTGGTTTGTTTAGCTGAAGTTTTTCTATGCCCCTACGATAGGTTTACAACATGGTCCATTATGAACCCTTTTGATCACCAATCCTGCAGGTGACAGGATTTGGCTTATGCTGCAGCCAACCTCTTCTGAGGTGTTGCACCCAGGTTGGGCATCACACACCAAAATAAGGTCTGATGAACTGAAAACACAGCTTCCTAGGAGGGATCTACACCTTTTTTAGCTGCCCATCCCAGAAATCTGTGTGGGACCACAGGGGAGGGAGAGTGCCAGTCCAGTACGGGGATTTAAGAGATGAAACGTGCAGAAAAGTGTTGGCCTATATGGAGAGTTGGGAGGATCATAGAATCATAAAATCATAGAATCATAGAACGGTTTGCATTGGAAAGAAACTTCAAAGGTCATCTAGTTCAACCTCCGGCCGTGGGCAAGGACATCTTTCACTAGATTAGGTTGATCAGAGCCCCATACAACCTGACTTTGAACACTTCCAATGGATGGGGCATCCACAACTTCTCTGGGCAACCCGTTCCAGTGTCTCACCACCCTCATTATAAAAAATTTTCTTCCTTATGTCCAATCTTAATCTACCCTCTTTCAGCTTAAAACTGTTGTCCCTAGTCCTGTCACTACAGGTCTCGGTAAAAAGTCTCTCTCTCTCTTATAAGCCTTATAAGCTCTTTATGAATTGAAAGGCTTCAATAAGGCCTCCCTGGAGCCTTCTCTTCTCCAGGCTGAACAACGCCAACTCTCTCAGCTTTTCTTCATAGGAGAGGTATTCCATCCCTCTGATCATTTTTGTGGCCCTCTTCTGGACCCAACCCAACAGGTCCGTGTGTTTCTTGCACTGAGGACTCCAGAGCTGGATGCAGTACTCCAGGTACAGTCTCATGAGAGCAGAGTAGGGGGAGGAGAATCACCTCCCTCGACCTGCTGGCCACACTTCTTTTGATGCAGCCCAGGATATGATTGGCCTTCTGGGCTGCAAGTGCACGTTGCTAGTTCATGTCGAATTTTTCGTCCACCAGTACCCCCAAGTCCTTCTCCGCAGGGCTGCTCTCAATCCCTTCATCCTCCAATCTGTATTGATATTGGGGATTGCCCCGACCCATGTGCAGGACCTTGCACTTCACCTTGTTGAACTTCATGAGGTCTGCATGGGCCCACTCCTCAAGCTTGTCAACCTCCCTCTGGATGGCATCCCTTTCCTCTAGCATATCAACTGCACTACTCAACTTTGTGTCATCTGCAGAATTCCTGAGGGTGCACTCAATCCCACTGTCTATGTAGCTGGTGAAAATATTAAATAGTACTGGTCCCAGTATGGACCCTTGAGGAACACCACTCACTACTGGTTTCCACTTGGATATGGAGCTATTGGCTATAACTCTTTGGACATGTCCATCCAGCCAATTCCTTATTCATTTAACAGTCCATCCATCAAACCCAGATCTTGCCAATTTAGAGGTAAGAATGTTGTGGCAGCCTGTATCAAAGGCCTTACAGAAGTCCAGATAGACGACATCTGTAGTTCTTCCCTTGTTCACTGAAGCAGTCACACCATCATAGAAGGCCACTGGATTAGTCAGGATGCTAACTCTTGAGATAGATGCAACATTAATAACACCTGAGAACAAGTGCAAACGAAACATTTTCCTTGGTAGCAACAAACCTTGAAAACTTAGAAAGGTGAGAACCTCTGAGTAGAGGTGAACACTTCATGAACAGTCAATAGCCTGAAAATAAGTCATCTGAACAATTCATAGGGACGTTATTAAAGTCCTTATAAAGGAGGTGAAGAAGAGGTCAAAAAGAAAAAAAAATGTGTAATGGGATCATTAATATTATAGAGAGAGTAGATTGGAAAAATGGGACTTTCAATAAAATTAAAATGTGGGAGCCTCAAGATCACTTAAAGGAAATACTTATTCACAGAATCAGTAAGTCAAATTTCTTGTCAAAGGAAGTTGTTGAGACCAAGAACTAACCAGGATGTTTTTGTGAGTGTCAGAATTACCATAATTAATTATGCACATTCTGGAGGGAACATTAAACCACATGCTTCAGAGCTGATTCTCAACTCTTGTACACCTCAAATGAGAAGAGGAAGGGGAGGAAAAACAGATTATCTGATACCTGACTACTGCAATATCTTAATGGATTACTCTAAAACTTCTTGTCTGTTGGAG
This sequence comes from Pygoscelis adeliae, assembly GCF_000699105.1. Lineage (NCBI taxonomy): Eukaryota > Metazoa > Chordata > Aves > Sphenisciformes > Spheniscidae > Pygoscelis > Pygoscelis adeliae. The sequence continues at coordinate 849,509 of NW_008824247.1, read as the reverse complement.
ACAGAGTACAGCCCACAAACCTCAGGTACAACCTTACAAGACTCTGTTTTACACAGCAGTTGCCTGGCCACAACCTTCTGAGAGACTGATTATTCAAGTGTCACTTGCATTGAATGTTGACGACATGAGAGGATTAGGAAGGTCTAGCAGCACTGGAGCATGAGTCAGCAGAATAGTGTCTTCTAGGTGTACACAAAGAGCTTATTTTGTTTTTCATCAGCTGTGACTGGGTCATCTAAACATGTCCTAAGACAGCCCAACCTAATGTTTTAAGCCTTTAATGATCTACAAACTTCCCTGATCTTCAATGTCCCTTTTTCTGATGTTAGCAATATAGATATCCTGTCATTCCAATTATGACACCTACCTTTCACTTCTCTGTTTTTTAAAGTTATATGGCGTGGTGCCCCACTTGTTGCCAGAAAGACCCAATTTATGAACATTATTGGGCATAAGCTTGAAAAGGCTACTGGTGCTCTTCAGTCCATGGGGGGTACCTTTGAAATCAATGTGCAACTGAGGTGGAACAAACAAGGATAGATTCCTAGTTTTGTAAGGCTTTGCTTGTAGCAAAGTTAACTTTCTAGGACATGATAATAACCAAAGAAATATTGTGGGTTCTATTCATTTTGATTTTCTGATTATTCATATAATTACACACCCTCTCCTGGATTCAGATTCATTTATAAATTGCAACTGGGACAGACAGCAGTTGAAAGATAATTGGGTAGTTTACATAAATTAGATCCCTTAGGTATATCCAGGACAAAGTCAAGATATTAAAGCAGAAGAAGAGATGTAAAAAATACAGAAAAAGTTGGAATTAATTAAAAGAAAACACACTTAGTAACAGTCAGAGCATGTAGTTTACTAAAACATACAACAGACCTAAAGGGTAGTAATCTATTTTTGGTTCTTGATATGACTGCAATCAAAAGACTGTGGAATGTGTCTTTGGTGCATTATCTCTATTTTTTTTTTTTAATAATAAGGTGGTGAATGATTGTAGGTGGGTTGTTACATTTTAGAAGAAAAATTCCTCCTGAATCCCACCTCCACCATACAATTTTCTTCTCAAGCTGGTTCTGCACTGAGCTATTTGAGTTTCACATGAAGTCTTCTTTAGTTTATTTATTATGTGTTTTCCATAACCCTTTTTGCATGCTGATTTCTAACAAGTTTTTTGAGATATACGTTGCCCTCCCACAGAATAAGCATGAGTAAAGGTTATGTCAGGTTATAAAGCTAGATATTGCCAAAGACTAGACAGGATATCCTTTCCTTGCCAAAGCTGATGATACAGGTTTGAGACATAACAGCTGGGAGTAGGAGACATATAAAATGTTATTTGATGTGGCTGCAAATAAAGAACATATTTGGACAGAATAACTGTGTGTTCATTTATTTTACTGACTCCAGCCAGGGACAAATAGCAAATAAGAAATAAGAAATATCAAATCTGCTAGCAAAAAGAGGGAGGTGTTCTGCTGCTATTTAGTATTTCTACTTAGCAATGCAATTTATTTTTAAATTGTAAGACACATTTTTATTAGCAATGTTTGTCTTGTGCAACTAGGGAGCTAGTAGTTAACAAGCCTGGATAGTGTGATTCTCTTCTCCATAGCAATGGAAAAAAAGTTCACTTTCAGTTCCTTGGAGACAGAAGGAGGAGGATGAAAAAAGAATAGCTCCCTCTCCAGTCAGCAAGTATGAGGCTGTGGTGGAGAATAGATTTTCGGAGGGTTGTCTGCTTAAGTGACTGTGTAAGTGCTGAGATACCACAATGATGGATGTTTTATAAATGCCTAGGTAGGTAGATAGATATGACAACCAGAATAGTTCTAGGTTTAAACTGAAATGAGGCACTCCATCACCATGTCATCTCTGGAAAGTCACTTGACCTTCTTGTTTCTGAATCAGACCAGCTGTAAGAGCTGACAAAAAGCTGATTTTCTCTGAAACCAGGAGCTTAATCCAAACTTATGGCTTTTCAGGGAAGCCTTTTAGTGGATTCAAGTGGACCTGGGCTCAGGTCTTAAATACTTCACATCGACTGAACAAGTCTTCTTTGCTGTGCCTAATCTTGCTCTTCTCCCTTCCTCCTCCTCACTCCCTGCCAGGCAAGTACTGACCATTAGCTCCTAGAGAAGGCTGAAAGGCTTGAGAGCTTGCTAGTCTGGGCTCTTCCCTCCCCTCTCCTACTCTTCACTTTTTTCTTCTTGTACATGACTTTGTTTATCAGGAGTTTAAAATTTCAGTGTTTTAGAAGTATATTGTGGGACAATGCAACTTATCCTACAAGGACAAAGCTGTCAACATGGTAATTAAGAAGAGAATAAATGCTAAGGGTGAGAGCAGATTGCAGTGAATGACTGGTTATTTGTGATAAGGAAATTGCTTTGCTGGTAACAGGATCCACAGTATTTAAGAGCTGAATGGAGATGCCAGAGACAAATACAAACAAATAATATCTTCATCAGTGTAAATATACTACTTGTGCTGTTCATCTGCAATATATAGTCTAGCTCTGCCAGTATCTTCCAACAAGTGGGTGACCATCAAAAGAAGCTTATTATTTGCACACAGATAAGTTGGTTGGTAAATTCAGAACCTGCATATTTATTATGTGACTGGAAAGTGAATTTCATTGTCATTGGCACTGCAGCAAGACAAAGCATGGACTCCCCCCAAATTAGAGATCTGACTCAAAACATTTTGGGTGAATAATGATGCCTGATATTACTGTTTGGTAAGGATCCTGGAAAGCTTTAGAGGCATGAATGTGTGAATGCCCCGGACGTCTTTGTCAAGTAAGTAATTGTTACTCCCATTTTACAAACAAGTGAACCACAGTAGAAAACCATGGAGATGGCATCTTTGTGACAGGGCTGAGAACAGCCTTCCAGAGCAGCAAGTTCTCATGTAGGGAAGGATGCGGACAAGGCAGGTGACAGAACCAGCATCTGGAACTGTTGTTCAGGTAACTGATATCTAATTTATCCCAGCTGAGATCAGACTACACAAATTCATCCATACATCTCTATTAGCCATGCAGACCTGTGAGAAAAGGGGCAATGTTATTCAGTTCAAACAGTAGCCTGTAAAACACGGTTGCCAGCCTGTGTTCTTGAGCTGTATTTGGGCATCATGCTATTCAAGTGCAACTTGTATGCCAGGGCTGCATCACATGGCTGATAGCAGAGGTGTGTTTGTCAATAAGATGCTGCCGTGCATCTTCAACAACAACAGCTGGCCCAGAGAGGTTGTAGATGCCCCATGCCTGACAACATTCAATGTCAGGTTGGACGGGGCTCTGAGCAACCTGATCTAGTTGAAGATGTCCCTGCTTATTGCAGGGGGGGTTGGACTAGATGACCTTTAAAGGTGCCTTACAACCCAAACCATTCTATGATTCTATGATTCTGTGCAGATCCCTGGCTTTTGGAGTATGCTGGGAGGTGTGAGCCATCAGAGAGTCCTGAGTCCAATGTCACTGAGTCCCCCTGCAACCCAGCAGCACACACCCATCAACACCCAAAAACATCTTCTCCTTCTAAGGGAGACATTGTCAACTCCCACCTGTGAACTGTTCCTCCTGCCCCAGCTCTTCAAAGTGTGTGATATGTCTTGTGGCTCTCGGCCAGGGAAGCTTTTAGGATGCAGCTTGTAGGATCAGGAAAGCTGACCAGTCTGCTTCTGGCACAGCCATTAACACCTCCTATCATCACTGAAGATTTTGTCTTCTATTTGATTAGCAGGAGGACTGTGAAGTAGATTCCCACAATCACTGGTAATTCTGGCTATATTATGTTATCTTGGTCAATCTCCCCTAAAATCTATCTATCTGTTCTATTTCTCTCTCCTTTTAAAGGATGAGAAGAAAGAAAAATCAGTCTGGTGAAAATACAGAGGGAAAACAGAACGCCTTTTCTCCAACAAGTCACACATTCCTAGTAGGAGCATTGTGTGGCTTTTAATTTCACCAAAGGAGAGCCAGTAATTATTTATAGTTTATCACAACTAGGGAAAGGTTTCCTGAGGTACAAACTAATTATGTTTTTAAATAAACTCATTGTCCATGTAATAAATGATCACATTTTCTAATCATTGGGAGATTTATGTTACTTTATTCAATCATCTGTGTGTAGAATTGAAACCTTAGTAAATCAACTGGAAAGAAAATGTCTAGATTAAATTGAGAGCTCTGCAACTACGAGGCATTATGGAATGAATCCAATAGGAGGGAATAGGCTGGGTGCACAAGCCCCCCGCTACATACGGTTTCATACATTAAAAGAATGGGTGTAATTGACAGCCAAGCCAGAATTTATATTCATTTAAGGTCAAGTCTTAGCCTGTGCTGCACAGATTTGGCATGTATTAAAAGATAAAGGCAAAGACAGTCCTGTTGTCTGCAGGGTATCTCAGTCACAGCCATTTGTTTAAGGACAGTAATTAGAATGAATTCAAGAACGTAGAATAGGTGACTGCATATGACATTTCATTTATGACAGGCAGTAAGGGACATGATCTTATCGTGAAATTAGTCATCATCATAGACTTCTCTTGTCGATCTATAAAATGAAATGCCATGAAGAGCAGCATATTTTTCATTGTGATGCCAACATGGCTTTTTCATAATGTATATCATTAAGATAAGCCTGGGAACTGGAACATGCAATCATAGTAATAGCATTAATAATGTTTAATTTATGTGTTATGTGCACAAAAGCCTTCTGGTGCTTGAAATAAAAACGACCTGAAAACACAGTTTATCCTTAGCAAGGCAGCATGCAGTGCTGCAAAGCATCTGTAGAGTTAGAAAAAAATCAAGGTATGGACTGCTGAACAGCACTGGAGTGAAGCAGCATGGAGGTATGTTGTGAATGGCAGAACTGTGGGCAGAGACCTACTGCAATAGGGGCAGATCCTCAACTGGTTGATGAACCCCTTTGCAGTCCTTAGCTAGGCAGTGCAGAGCAGAGGGGAGCTGGTAACATTTCCAGGAGGGCATGTCAGGTTTTATTTTTCTCTTCCACATTCAAAATGAACCATACTGGAAGAAAGTCAGTGGGAACCTGGGAGATTTTGTCAAAATCACCTCGCATAGGTGATTAAACATAGAAAACACCAGTCAGGCTTTTCCTTAACCTGAATTATTTGGGGGAAAAAATGTAAGCATAGAGTCACCACACATGCAGGTGTGCTGGGAGACCTGAGAAGGGCAGGAAGCCCCAGCAGGGACTTGGTGATGAGCTGGGTCAGGAAATAGGACTGCAGTGCATGTGTTGTCATCCAGTATCTCTGCACTTTGACCACAGGACCCTCCCCAGTGTGTTACAACAGAGAGGAAGAGGCTGAATTCACTACTAAACTTCCAGGTCCCTGCAAGTATATCCCTCATCAATCCTACATCCAGACATCAGTCTGTCTTTGATTATGTGAGCAGGACATGCTGGTCACATACCTGAGATATTTTAATTAGACTTGGAGCACTGGCACATTTCCAAATTTCTCATGGATCTGGATTGCCAGTCATTGCCAACAGCTATTTGAAAGTCTTGTTGAAGAGCTGATGGGCTAAACTTCCTCCTTGCACTGATTCAAAGTGAAGGACCAGTTGAAATCCCCTTGATGAGCCAAAGCTAAAACAATAAGTTGCCACCCAAGGCAGGGACCAATATGGCAGGGCACATGGGAATAATTTGAGAGATTGAGTGAAAATGCAGGACTGGGGCATTGTCTGAAGAAATTGTGTTTGTGGGGATCAGAAGTGAAGCGACTGAGGAGGTGAGAAGAGCCCTGGGTGACTGAGCCATGAAAGATGCCGTCGAGCAGAGCAATTCCCTGTTGAGGGAGGGAAGATGCCAGTTCACTTTCTGGGACTGATATCTCCATCATCCTCCCTCACATCCTGAACGTGACACAGAGCAGTGGGACTCTCTCAAAGACTGCTGCCACCTGCCAGCTTTGAGCTGCTCCTTAGCTTCCTGAGGAAGATGCTGGTAGGTAAGATGGGACCAGGTGGGAAAGTTCCTCAGCTCTAGGGTATGTGACATTAGCCTCATGGCTCTTGGCCATAAGCAGATTTTGCTCACAGGATTAGGATGAATGGCGAAAGGGTAACAACTCAATAAGAAGTCCTGGCTCCTCTCTGCTTTCAAGAGGCAGAGACAAAGTGCAGGTTCAAATGTAAACGGATTATTACAAAAACCCCTCTCAAAACCCACAGCCAGGAACCTGGGAAAGTGATGTTAAGCTTTATTGCACTGAAGGAGCTACTCTTCCCACTCACAAACATGAATTAAATGGGTAATAAGCAACAGTTTTATTAAAGATGAGAAATTAATTAGACTGATAAATAAGTCAACAGTAACTAATTCCCGGAGCATTAGCGCAACAGCAGCAGTTTTCTCTTTCTCTCTGGAGAGGTGCCTGCTACCTCTCATGGCTCTCCGCCAGCCCCACGTGGGGCTGCTGCTTGTGCTGCCTGTCATGGTCCTGCTTCCCACGCAGGGCTTACAGATGGGTTACTGCCACTCTCAGCAGAGGACAAGAGCATTGGGAGCTCGAAGGGGAGAGTGTGGGGACCAGCTTCCACATGGGGCCACCAGACTTGTGCAGGTGGATTGGGGGACCCAACCCTTCACAGCCCATCCTGACTTCAGACTGGTCCTGCCAATGCTGAATTGAGAAGCAAAGGAGCTCCAGGAGTTCACCTTGAGCCCTGGGCACTGACCACACTGCTTAGCTGGTAATTCATTCCCTGGCTCTGTCCTCCATGCGCTCACCAGCTCTCCCCTAAGACAAAACTGCTATAGACAGGCCACTGGCTGGGTGCGGGATACCCCATGTCACCTGGCCTCCAGGTCCAGGGTTGGGCCTTGGCTCCGTGTTTAGCAGCAGAGACGTAAGTATAGAGTGCCATGAAGACCCACATGGAGGGCCAGGTGTCATTAAGAGGCTGCTTAGACTCAGACGAATCTGGGGTTCATGCAAACCTGTGCAAGTTTCCAGCTCAGACTCCAGCCGAAGTAACATTTGTTAGGTAGAAGTTACAGTGCGAGCTATGTCTACCCTGATTATACTAAATTGCCAGACATATTGAAATAATCAGAAAGCAGAAGAAATTGCTCTGATGTGCACCACATTATTTGTATAATACAACATTTCCAAGGGGGACACTTTCCAGGAGAGTGAGAAAATTAGCATAGTTTCAAAGCACGCACTTAATTTCTGGAAGGCTGGAAAAGGTCTTATATTAGTTGAAGTGTCACCTTTTAATCAGCGGAAGCTTGTATTTCTTCTGTGCACAAGGACAATGTGAACAGGCAAAATGAAGTGTCTTTGGTCAATGTTTTCCATTGCAAGGAAATGTTTCGGGTAAGGATAGTGAGAAGTATTTAAATGAGTTTTCTTGACAGTCACTGGGGGTACCAATTCATCTTGCTGTCTAAAAATTCAATGATACTGTACTCTGCAATGCCAACATAGCTGCAGTCTGACAGGCTTTTGTAGGTGTAGTTGTATAAAAATTTCTCTTATGTGTTCCCCCCTCCCATCTTGAGATGATCCTTCAGTAATTTAAGCTTTAAGAGCTAACTTTGCTAGAACAGACTAGAAGGGCACATGCTTCATGTGTGAAGGCAGTTGTGTCCAACTGTGGGGGAGAAAGAAGGCAAGGAGGGAGGGAGTAATAGCATTTGGAGGTTAGTAACTTCTTAAACCACTGCTGCTGGGTCCATGAGCCCATGGTCCCATGATGTCCCCGTCACTGAGGTAGGGGCAGGTGCTTGAAGTTTTGGGTTCCAGTTCTGATAGCAGCATGGGTTGACTGTGATGAGTATTTGGCAATCATCTGTTGATCCGTAAATTATTTGTTAGGTTTAATGCATACTTTGCAATCTTTATTTTAAAATACGTTCTAGAAGAGCCTGACACTACTGTTATTCAAAAGCCAAACAATCTGGAAGCAAAAACTCATTTAAAATTAATTTAAACAGAAGACTCTTCTGATTAAACCCCTTCCCAATAAGAGCCCCACGCAGCCGCTCGCTCAATTCCCCCCACACCCCGGTGGGATGGCGGAGAGAATTGGAAGAGCACAAGTGAGAAAAACTTGGGGGTTGAGATAAAAAAAGTTTAATAATTGAAATAAAATTATAATAATAATGTAATAATAATAATAATAATAATATAATATAATATATATATAATTAATATATAATAATAATAATACACAAAGCAAGTGATGCACAGTGCAATTGCTCACCACCCGTCGACCGATGCCCAGCCAGTCCCTGAGCAGCGGCCCCCCCGGCCAGCTTTCCCCAGTTTATGTACTAAGCATGACGTCACATGGTATGGAATGTCCCTTTGGCCAGTTTGGCTGTGCCCCCTCCCAGCTTCTTGTGCACCTCCAGCCTTCTCCGTCGGTAGAGCATGGGAAGCTGAAAAGTCCTTGGCTAGTATAAACACTACCTAGCAACAACTAAAACATCAATGTGTTATCAACATTGTTCTCATCCTAAATCCAAAACACAGCACTGTACCAGCTACTAGGAAGGGAATTAACTCTATCCCAGCTGAAACCAGGACACACCTAACCTCTCAAATCAGTTAAGCTAGCTGTTGACTCATGTTGGTTCATATGTTGTTTATTTTGTCATACACAAAATCTATTTACTGTTCTCATGAGAGAGAATTTTTTAAACAAAAATGCAGACTCGTACCCATGGGGAACCAGGGAAGGAAGGATTGTATGTATGTATTTGAACAACTACAAATGGGTTCAGTTTCCTTCCCAAGGTGTATACTGCCAGTGGTCTTTGGCAGATGTAAATCAGTAGAGCTCCAATTACTCCAGAAGAGCTGAACTCAGATGATTTATACCCATGGGGGATTTGGCCAGCTGAGTCTGTGGATAGAACAGCTCAGTGCTTGGCTTTACATTTTGAAGAGGGTTGTTGGCAAGAAAGCTTTGCAAGGCAGGGAAAGAACATTTTCCCAGCCCAGGACATTTCTGTAACGATATCTGTTATTTACTCGGTGCAGTCTGGTCTATTCCAAAAGCAATTGAGTTGCTCTTTGGATCTATTCGAATAATGTATTTCAGCTGGACAAGAAGCAGAACTGTTCCAGGGAGAAAGAAACTGCCCAAACCGTCTGCAGAGCTGGGTGGCAAGTTCCTCTTGGTGGATCCCCAGGAACCTCCCAGGATCCCCAGCCTGCTGCAAAGGTTGAATTTACTCATCAAGCCCATTCTTGCCAGTTTTGTAGGCTAAGGTGATTTGAAGAAGGTTTGACACAAGAAGATAATTGTTAAGGACTGAAGCGGGCGTAGCAAATCTTTTCTTCTTTTCCCTCAAGAAGAGTATTAAACAGATCTGAGCAACAAGGTGCTACAAATACCTACTCCAGGTCAATTTAGTGAATGATGCAGTATCAGCAAATGTCAAATGCCCAGAGGAGCATATATGGCCCCAAATAAGCTTCTATTTTATCTAATGTCCATTAGCTGATCTCTGACCTTCTGACATTTCCTTGCATATTAAAACAAACCTAGCATTTCTGCTAGCCCAGCTCCAATTCTCCAAGTGCTCGCCAACTTCCTGGCAAAGCTGGGGACAGTCACTGCTTGTATTTGTTAAACCTGCAAGCTTATTGAAATGACTTCATTTTGACCAAGCATTCAAGAAAGGGACAGGGATGACTCTGTGTAGGG
>NW_008824247.1:833207-839770 GCF_000699105.1 Pygoscelis adeliae | reverse complement strand
TAGGGAAAGGTGAAGGAATAACCAGGAGTTATTCAGGAGATATGAATGAAACAGATCGGTAAGCTTTAAATGGCCCTTTCTATGACTTCAGAATTTAGGATAAGATTAACTCACTTCTCTGGCACAGTGGAAATCTGCACTAGAAAAATACATCAAAAATACACATGACAGTCTATTACAGTGAGACAGAGTCAGATACATGCTACGGAGATGGATGCTACGTACTACTTTATGGCATGACTAAAAGGCACCAAGATTTCTGTTTTAGGTATGGTGTGGGAATAGCCTACCAAAAACCATGAGAGCCTGAATGAATGTCTGGATTATTGTCTTTTATGGAAAGCATCTAGAACATGAAACAGACATCATGAGACACCTAAAGAAGTAAGTAACAAAGGTGTGGAATATCTGAGCACAGACATTATAAATGTTTAAGGATGCAGTATTTCGTATCAGTAAAGTAGTGACTGATGTAATGCAGAAAAGCAATAGCCTTTATTGTCCACCAGCACAATGTGAACAGGTAAAACCAGATTTTTGTCTGACTAATATCTTCTGAAGGAAATGCATTGGGGAAGTACAGTGGGAAGTTTTTGAGTGGAATTACCCAACAGTCACTGATGGTGAAAATTAATTTTGCTGAACTTCAGCTATCTAAATGTTAGGAAAGGTAGTCTTGCTGAACTCTTCTGCAGTCAGTGGAGAAAGGTGGGCACCCCTAGAGGGTAAGTACTGCATATTAAGGAAGTTACTAGTGCAGACCAAATTGGAAACACTGTGTAATGAAAGCAGTCTGTTTTGGTTTGTGGGTTGATGCTGTGAAGGGTTCATGCTATCAACAGAGCAGCTTGGACAATCGCTCTTCTTAGTAAGTATCTGCAGAATTGTTAGCTGAGATAGTCCCCACTGACAGCTCTGATGGGTGGCTGGTGACCAGACACACTTACTCAGCAGGGATTCTGGTCTTGCACTGAAGACACTTCTTCAAACAGTAACAGGAGCAACCCCTGTTGAGAAGAGAACAACAAATACCTTGCTCCTCAGCCAGTGAGGGCATTCGTATGCTCTCCAAAACGTCAGAGCAGGCAAGAAGCAGCTGCCATGAACACCTCTGAATAGCACAATGTGCTTGGACTATAGTGAAGAAAATCTTCCTGAACTCTGTGGAGTGTTTTGCCAGCTCCAAACACTGCTTGGTTCTTCAGAGCTGTGGTTTCCTCAGTCTCTGGGTAATCAATTGTATGCTACAGTGGCTCTTTCTTGTAGTACTTCAGGTACTTTTCTCCAATCTTCTGTTGATTCAGGCATCTCAGTGCTTCACAAGAAGTTCTTCTACTTCAGTGCTATTATTTCTCTCCACAAAGAGAAACTTGGAATATTCTGGAAAGAAAGGAGGATGCTAAGAAATTCATTCAGATAAACACTTTGAGGAGTTGACAGAAAATCATTATAAGAAAAGCAAAACAAACTGTGCAGTGACTTGTCCCCTGTTTGCTGGTGGCTGAAGAACCAGAATTTCCCTCCTTCTAGAACCACAGGTTTTTTGTTTGTTTGTTTGTTTTTTTTTTAATTAGTGGCAAATATAGATTCTCTCATTATTAGACAAGCCTTAGGAAGCCTAGGCCTGAGTCACCTGAGTGACCCTGAGAGTAGAGCCCCACAGCAGTGAGGGCTGCAGGGGCACAGAGCTGGAGGAGTGCTCCCAGAGCCTGCTCAGATCTGTTTGCCAGCGGTCCCCATTTCCCATATCTACTGAAGACCACATGTTTTATTTTCTAGGCCAAGACACCAGGGCAGGATTATGAGGCAGATATTTGATTAACAATAAAAAATCAAAGGCAAGTAGAAACAATCTGGGCTCTGCTGTACTCAGTTTGGAGTAAGCAGAGACAAGGCTTGTGCCAGAAAGCCAACACTTGGTGTTACCCTGTGGTACCTGATACACCACAACTGATACCATAAGTACTAGGAATAACTATGTGGCACCTGCCAGAAAATGCTCATTTTCTAGAGTCCACCACTGGAAATGATTTGCTGATTCATCATTTATTCATTTTCTATATGTATTCTTTTCCTGGAGTTGACAGTGTTAGCTGAGGAGGTTACCAGCCTCATGTGCTCATCCCCACTAACTCTTCAGGACCTCTACCTCCCTGTAGCCAACACCCACAAGAAAGAGTCACTGCAGAACCACCAAGATGCCTCTTACAAGCTATACTCTCCCAGGCTCCGAGAGCATTGCAGATATCACTAAAATGTGCAGAGAACTCAAAAGTCCCATGCCTATGTTGTTGTTATCATGCAATCCATCTCTGTTGTTTATGTTGTCCTATGAGAAATAGTCTGGGCTTGACTTTGGGAATGTGTACCTCGGCAAGGATGTGTAAGAAATACATATGCTGGGAAAAATAAGCTCCCTAAAAGTGGAGCTGAAGACCAAGGAGGTCTGGCATTTGCTTTTGGCAGCCCTGCGTCTGCTGGTGTGTGCTGTCAGCAGACATGCTGCAGTGTTTCAGAAGTCATCACCACGCACTGATCAAAGCTCCTTTGCTCATTAAAATCCTTAATTTAACCCTCCTATTTGTTGTGCAAGCTGAGTTTAAGTAAGTCACCTGATTCATACGTTTTCTTTTACCCTTTCATGTAACTAATAATCTTTGAAATGTAGAATATTAGTAGCAGATGAGATCTTCTTTGTAATGGTACTAAGATCAAATCATCCTGTAAATTAAAATATGTATTTTCCTTCAAATCTCCTATAATTCAGCACTGACATTAATTACAGTTTTTCTTATCTATCTTAGTGTCTATCCATTGCTGTCTTTTAATACCCTGTTTCTCATTTTCCCCTACTTTGCCCATCACCTGACACAAATAAAGGATACATGGGCAATTATTGGGATTTTCAAGGCAACTTTGGCAGCCTTTTTATTTACTTTGATTCAGATGACAGTCATATCTGACAGTTTTTTCAGGAACAGTGTTTGTTAGCTGAATAAATGTAGGTTGGCAGTGTTAGCAGAGCATTTCCATTTTGGCTAAACCCCCTGAAAATCTACTTTGATTCAGTATTGAACATCATTTATCTGTACAAAAACAGAGAACAAAACACACCTGGAATCCAAAACTTTTCTCTGTACACTGTGTTTTTGCGTGCGATCCATCAACGCAGTGGAAGTTACCCTGCAGTTTGCTGCTGGCTGTGGTGATCGACTGACACATCTCAGGTAACCAGTGTCTTCGTGACCTACACTTTTCCTTACTTCATTGAAAAAAACCAACCAGATAGATAGTGAAATCACTATTTCCAAAGACAACTGCAATTGCTCAGTCTTCCAGGTCCATGGGCAATTAATAAACAGCAGAGTGGTGGTGGATCAAACGTTTCCATCACAAAAAGCATGCCAGAAATGATGATGTGGATGGGCTCCACTGTATATTTTGACTGTGTTGGTCCAGATGGGTTAGATGGGTAAGAGTTGAGACTGGGCTATGGGAGAGAGGATGTTTCATGTGTAATGGCCTGGCTGGTTTGTGGTCCTGTGCTATGCAGCGGTAGGGACTGTTCTCTTTCTACTTCACTCGGCCATTAATGAGGACATCACAGGAACAAGCTGGGACTGGGAGGGTAAGCAGCAGAGGTGTAAGGAAGGCACATGCCTCAGAGTCTCTTCTACACCTGCTCTCTCCCTGCCTGAGTGTCAGCAGAGCGTGATGTTCGGTAGTCTCCCTCACCACTTCCTTCCTTTGGAAGGAAGGGTGCATGGTGTATGCACCCTGCTCCCGCACCCCTGGCACCAGCCAGCCTGGCTTGGGGTAGAGGCAGGACTTGTGTCTGTCCATGTACAGACCCGACTACCCTCAGCCAGCCCTCTGCTACCACCCCACAGGATGGTGGGGAAGGAACAAGGAGCTCCCCACCATTCCCCATTCTTTCCTGTCCTCCCCGCTTCCAGGTGCTCCCCCCAAACCGGTCCCAAGCCTCTGGAACTGGACCCAGTGGAGCAGGAGCGGGACAGCACCCCATCTCTGGGCCTCCATTTCTTTCCTCCTCCTGGGCTCCTTGCAGGCTAACAGGGCCAGAAGGCGGACCTCAGCCCCAGCTCACAGCCACCCATACTGCTGAGCTGTCTCATGCTCCCTGGGGTGGTTTGACCCTGGGCACAGCCTAGGGTTAGCATGGGCCAGGAAGGGCTCTGGGTAAACAGTTTGGATGTGGCCACCACAGGTGGTGGTAGGAGAGGTCAGCTGCATGGACATCAGCCATGCTGCGCCAGCTGGCCTCTGGGCCAGAGCTTGGTCCCTGACTCATCTAGTTTATTAGTAGAGGGAGAGCTGCCTAAAGTCAGGCACATTTGATAAGGTCAAGGAGAGCATTAAAGCTGGTAAAAGAGGGAAAGGGCTGGGTAAAAAGTTGCTAAGGGCTGTGTCTGTCCTTTCACTGGCCCCTGTATGTATGGCTCAGTGATTTTAGTGGGTGGCAATGAGGTAAAAAGGACATCCAGTGGACCCACTTTGCAATTATCTTTCATAATCCCTTATAGAACTACCCTGGTGCAACCCACACAAGTCTGAGAGAGGACCACCCCTCAGCTCTGCATTTGAGACTTGTGCTGGATGTTTCTGCCCCGAGGCTGCCCACGCACTGTTCCCACCGCACAAGGCACAGCCTTGTACTCCTACAGGAGCACCTCTAGTGAATTCACTGCCCTGTGACAGGGGATGAGGCGTCCTTATGTAGATTGGATTGAACTGAAATGTCAAATGCTCACCTCATTCTATAATGGCATTTGATGACATAAATCAGGAGTAACTTCATTGGTACAAATGAGGTTACTCCACAACAAATCCTGTAGGGACATGACCAATGTTGTCCCTGATTCCAGTTTTTTAAAGTAGGATAAGAAGAGGTGTGCTGGGTGCCCATTGCATTGCAAGTTTGTCCGCTGCAAGAGCAAAGACGTCTGTGGAAGAGCTCTTGACACTTCTAAGCCTGTGCATGAATTGCTGCACACACCACAGATCGGCAGGAGAGAAAAAAAAAAAAAAACAGGTTCTATTTCCCTCTGCAAGTTGTCAAGTCACATTTTCATTTTTAAATACTACTCAGGATTTCCAAGGCAGGAAAAAACCCGAACCCTAGAAGTATTTTCTAAGCTTGATTAGTTTCGTGTCTGTAGGTGACATCCACCCACAAACATCCAGAAGCTGCCTCCTGGAATTAGATGCTACACAATGATGGAGGGAGGTAGGGCAAAATTTCTAATTACTGCTTGCCATCACCTCTAACTATACATTTATCTGTCAAGGCTTTTTGACAAATTACAGGCAAGTGTGTGGCCTGTCCTATCAGCTGCAGAATAACAAATCCCATGATTCATCCCAATGAAGGGATGCTCTCAGTCCTGAGACCAGGCAGTACCCTGGCCTGACATTGGGTTTGTGCTCTAAGTATCAAACAGAATTGTGTCTTTTTAAATCAGTTCTTAGTATAAAGAGGTGCGTTGGCACTGAAGGGAGGAAAGCCACACAGGTTCATTTTCATAACTCCTCCTTACCCAGCTATTGGAGATCCCTCAGAAAAAGAAGATAAAAAAAGTAATTGTTTTCTTCTACAAAGGACATGACAATGACTAGGTGGCTTTAACCATATAGAAGTCCTTTTAAAAGGCTCATATCGCAGTCTTTTATATTAAAAGCTTAACAATGCTTTTCTGTCCTCTGATCCTCAGAGGCCTCCATCATGGATTCTCATACTATAATGACACAGAAACCTTGTAATACTTTATTATTTGGCACAGCTGAACTCCCTTTCAAACAGGTTTTTAAAGCTATGTATTAGAGAGATGCCATTGCCTTGTCTCCATCACATACATCAAGGGCAGAACTGTGGACGGAATCAACCACCACTTTCCTGCTACGAGATTATGCCTCTTTTTTGACGCAACATCAAGAAAGTGCAATGCATGAAGAGATTAATAATTAAGCAGGATCAGACTTCATATGGTTGTGTTTTCTGAGGCCATCTGGTTAGCAGCATGTATTAAGAGAGCGAGACAGCTGCTCTAAGTATAACAGGAAAGTTGATGAATGCGGATTAAAACCACCAAGAGTTTAGCATTTGATGATATCAGCCTGGGGAAACACTACACATGTCCTGGTAAACAACTTAATGTCATCACCTGAAATATTCTCCATGCATTGACTTATGGAATTGGATCTTTTATATAATATCTTATGGTTTTGTCCAGGCCATCTGGAATACAAGCTGCCAAAAGCCATAAGAAGTTTGCTGTTAGCTTGCTTCAGTACACAGAGTTGTGGGTTTTTTTAAAGGACAAGAGAAATGCAAATAACAAGGTGTCAAAATACTGGAGAATTTCACTAAATCTTCACCCTGGAAACAGGTGGCCTTTTTTTCCTAAACC
Source organism: Pygoscelis adeliae (assembly GCF_000699105.1). NCBI lineage: Eukaryota > Metazoa > Chordata > Aves > Sphenisciformes > Spheniscidae > Pygoscelis > Pygoscelis adeliae. Next base: position 833,342 of record NW_008824247.1, on the reverse strand, counting down.
TTAACAGATTGAAGTACACACATTGGAGAAAGAACATTGTCTTGCCTTTTCTCTTCAGTGTAAGCAAAATTATCTTTCTTTAAGCTACATTGTCATCCTTCCTCACCATAAGCTTCTGGAGCACCACACACTTAT
>NW_008824247.1:830561-833172 GCF_000699105.1 Pygoscelis adeliae | reverse complement strand
ACGCAAAAGTGCAATTCAGTCAAGGCAGTAAGCTCATGCTTTCCTGAAGCATACTGGGATAAGTTGTGCACTTCAATTTAGGTGTGTTCAGAAATGTTTCACTAAATTTTGGCCACAAAGCTGTTGTTTTTACTTTCTTCTTCTGAATTACAGACCTCACAAAGGCAAGAGACCAGATCGTGAGCACCTAATGCAGAGTGAAAAGTATTATTACCAGTTGTGTAGCACAGCTTTGTAACTGCTTACCTAGACCTAGCAAAAGAACAAAGATGTCAGTTGTCTGAGATTGGGACCCTGTTGGTCCGGATGCCCACTCACGCAACTGGAGCTGTGGGTCTGCATTTGGCTGACCTGGAGCTTGAGGGAGTCCAGGACATGGAAGCCTGTGCCCATCAGTGTTGACACAGCTGAAGAGGTGTTAGAAGGCAAAGTGGATATTGCACCCTGTTTTGTTTATCTGTGATGTGTGGGAAGCTAAAAAGATTTTTTCTTTGTTTACTTTTTTTTGTTTTCTGCTCAGGCGACAATTTTAAATTTGCTTGCCCTACGCTTCATGAATGACTCCATAGATGGCTGGAAACAAACCAGAATTTATCACAAACAATACTCCATGAAATTAAACCTGATTCAGACAGAAATAAGTTTCTATTATTTCTATTTGAGATGGTCTTTTGTTTTATTTTGTTGATATGCATTTAACTGGAATCATTATCTCTATCAAGGGAAGAATTCTTTGGTAACAACTCAGCATTTCCTCTGTTTCACTCAAGTTTGAAATGCCAGGTGGTGATATGTTGGCATCATTCAATAGATTAGATATTGTTTCATTTTTGGATGCATTCAGAGTTGTTGCACCTTCAATACCTTCTCTGACAGGAAATGCAAAATATATAAATTATCAAGACTGAAATCATCAGATGCCAATATTACACTTTTGGAGGCGTTTTCTTTATCATGGTTTTAGCCATGGAGGTTTTACTTGCTCTGACCAGAGCCAGTCTTGGAAGCAGCTACACTGCAGAGATGAATGTAGGCTCCGGGCTTAATTCCTGGAAAAGCTGCTTCCTTGAATGCTTTCTGTTACAGAACTGGTGAATATTTGTAGATAAGATAAGATACACCAAACGTATTGCCAATCACTGTGTCATTGCTTTATTCTAGTCAAGGAAACAGGAACCCACCAAATCTGCTGGGACGTGGTAGGAAGCAGACAATGCTCAGGCTCTTTCCCCACGTGAATTGCATACGGGAGCAGCCGTCTGCTCACAGACAGCTCACTGCAGGATTGGGACCACAGTCTGATTAAACATGAAAAAGAAAAACTATGGGAAACGCAAGGCAGGCAAGTACAAGGATTGCAGTGCTGGTTCACCCCTGAGAACTTAAAAGTCTTCAAACAAGCAAGGGCAGCCTCAGCTTGACATTTTTCATATTACTAAGTTAAAAACAAGCAACAGGAGAAAAAAAGACTCTTCTAGGTCTTGTCTGAACAACATAAGGGAGCACAAATGACACCTTTTTGCCCATTTGTAGGTGACATAAAAGAAACGAACTCTCTACAACAGCAAAAAAAGTTTTCTTCTATGTTTTTGAGCACTAAGTCTCAATTTGCATTATTGTCACATACTGAGGAGAACAGAGATGTATGTTGACTTTCTCATGGGTAAGAGCTGCGGTGCTTCCCACCAAAAGACAAGATAATGTGGGGGGCTCCCTTGACCTCCACATGCACTTTGTGCTTTGACAATTAATGGCAAATTCTGCCTGAGTGTAGCAATAACAGGTAAGAATTTTGAACACAGACACAAGAAGTTTGGCAGGAGCTCAGTGAACCGTGAAGAAAGCAAAAATAGAGCTTTCTGTATCAGAGAAACAGAATTTCTTAACACAGTGCTCTCCAACTCTCCATATGGAAATTTCTCTATTCATGACGTGTTTAAGCAGCTACACCATTTAGGTGGTGTAATTCACCTTTGTAGACCACAGCTCTATGACTAATAAGAAGCTGGTGACAACACAGATTTCTATGGAGATTAGGTGAGATTTGTCTCTCTGACATTTTCCTCAACTCACTGAAGCTGGACACTAGATCTGTTCATGGATGCAAATAGACAATGTGAACAGTGTATGTAATGGGTGTGGGGAGAGCTGCAGATGGTGTGCATGAGAAGAGTCACTGATTCATTGGCGTATAAGAAGGAAGTTATAGTATCATAGACTCATAGAATCATTAAGGTTGGAAAAGATCTCTAAGATCATCGAGTCCAACCATCAACCCAACACCACCATGCCCATTAAACCATGTTCCTAAGCGCCTCATCTACACATCTTTTAAATACTTCCAGGGATGGTGACTCAACCACTTCCCTGGGCAGCCTGGTCCAAGGTTTAACCACTCTTTCAGTAAAGACATTTTTCCTCATGTCCAGTCTAAACCTCCCCTGGCACAACTTAAGGCCATTTCCTCTCCTCCTATCGCTTGTTACTTGGGAGAAGAGACCAACACCAACCTCGCTACAACCTCCTTTCAGGTAGTTCTAGAGCATGATAAGGTCTCCCCTCAGCCTCCTCTTCTCCAGGCTAAACAACCCCAGTTCCCTCAGCCGTTCCT
>NW_008824247.1:825600-828740 GCF_000699105.1 Pygoscelis adeliae | reverse complement strand
GAGAATTCTACCATTTCATGGTCGCTAAGCCCAAGACGGCCTCCGACCACCACATCTCCCACCAGTCCTTCTCTGTTTGTAAACAGCAGGTTGAGTGAGGCACCTTCCCTTGTAGGCTCACTTATCAGCTGTGTCAGGAAGTTGTCTTCCACACACTTTAGCAATTTTTAGCAATATTCAACAATGCATAATATGAGACACCTTCAGAGGCATTCAAGAGGAGTCAGTCATGCTCCTGGCTGTGCCTGTCCAAAATCCTGGTGACCCTTCATGTAACAAAGCAGTCTCTCTAAGGAGAACGATGTCTCCACGTTCACATCTGCAGGACCCAGTGGGTGAGCTTTCCCTGAGCTGTGTGGTTTTTCTGGGGATGCTCCGCAGTCCTTGTCCTCTCTCTGGGGAATGACCTTTCCTTTAATGACTTCATTTATGACTGTGGTATTTATTTATGGCTATTCAGCTTGCAGCTTCCTGACCAGTACCTGCTATAGTAACCCATTGCTTCCTCACCAGGCCCCAGTAGGATCCTGGCTTCAGTATGCCTGTATCAGTCTAAACTACTGAGCTGTCTTTCCCCGTTCCTTGTGGATCTGGAAAGAAGTTAATTCTGTGGTCAAACAACAGAAAGCATGACATTAAACAGGAAAACCACAGGGAGTAATTTATTTCACAAAATATGCAGCTATTTCCCATGTCTGGAGAACAAGTCTTACGAGGAGCGGCTGAGGGAGCTGGGGTTGTTTAGCCTGGAGAAAAGGAGGCTGAGGGGAGACCTCATTGCTCTCTACAACTACCTGAAAGGAGGCTGTAGCGAGGTGGGTGTCGGTCTCTTCTCCCAAGTAACTGGCGAAAGGACAAGAGGAAATGGCCTCAAGTTGCGCCGGGGGAGGTTTAAATTGGATGTGAGGAAAAATTTCTTTACTGAAAGAGTGGTTAAACCTTGGAACAGGCTGCCCAGGGAAGTGGTTGAGTCACCATCCCTGGAAGTATTTAAAAGATGGGTAGATGAGGCGCTTAGGGACATGGTTTAGTGGGCATGGTGGTGTTGGGTTGACGGTTGGACTCGATGATCTTGGAGGTCTCTTCCAACCTTAATGATTCTACGATTCTATGATTCTACCTGGGGTATTTCTAGAAGCAGAAAACTGGTCTTTACCATTACCAAAGCCAAACACATCATGTTTATTTGATAACACTGGTAATTTTCCAGAAAATATAAAAATATTCTTAATCTAAGTTCCTTACATATGACAATTAGTAAGTAAACAAAGAAACAAAGGAAAATAATCTAATGCATAGCCTTCAGTTGCTCCTCAGGGACACTTCTCCAAACAAGTAAAGCTGTACAAATACAGGATCTTATCCCATGCTGTGTATAATCTGAGAGAAATTTGCTACTTCAATCATAATTGCCTGTGGCGACAAGTACCAGGGGAAGCTGGACTGGACATCACGGATGGCTCTTTGTGGCATTTAGTGCTGCTTTGGCAGGGCTTGCTTCTGCTTTAATGGGTGCACTGGGGACCCATTTCCAGAGCAGAGACAAAATCCATTTGTTTTCACAGGATTTTCAGCAATTGTCTAGGGTTAGAGCTTTGTTTACTCTTGATTTTTCTGATACTGATTGAATTTACAATGTGTTTCCACAATGTTAGCAGACCCTTATGTTAATTATTAACTCAATGGACTGATATAATTTGGAATCTCACTGTATCTGTGAATACATAAGTAGGATTTTAAGATATATGATTGCTACTTTTAAAACTAAATTGCAGCCTTGAAAAAAATGGTTATGAAGCATCAGCCAAAAAGGTATAGGTGCATTTTTATTGTAGTGACTATTGGAAGATTTTTGACACGTGGTCTGATCTGTCATTCTTTGTGCTGATCTTGCTCATTGATTTAGCAAAATGTGCAAACCCATCTTCAAGGGATTAAGGTGAGGAGGGAGGAAATCTGTGACAAAACCAAAGAAGTTCCTAAGAAAAGAAAAGAGGGATAGTTTCCCTTAGTAAAAAGGATCTGGTCCAAAGCTAAATGTTTTAGATCTTCTGAAAAATGCAGAGGGCCTTCAACTCTGATTACCTTCGGTAGGATTTCAGCACTTGTAACACTCGGCAGAACTATGCTGGTCCTTGGAGGGCTGCATATTTGCATTTGTGTCCCTATTAACTTTACTGATACCTGTTGATTGCACACCACATTTTATTTGCTGCATATGTCCTGCTGACATGATGTCAACATCTGTTCTTCCAACAGTACAAATGTGCCTAATTTCAAAATGTTGGACTAGGAGTATCACATTGCCTCATATTATTTCTGTCTTGTTCATTAGAATTATGTCTCCTTGGAGATCAGGTACTGTGGAAAGAAAATACGTTGTCTCCCTTCAGTAGTTAGTAGCAGCTGAGGTCTGGGAAAGGGGGGACAGAGAAGCGGCTGATTCCACCTTGTCTTCTGAGTTTGCTGCATGGAGAAGTATGGGGCTCTCTGCATCAGAAATCTTCATGAGGCAACTGAGCTAAGCCTGGAAATGATGACATATTAGTGACTTAGGATAATAGCAGCCATGTATGTTACAGAGGGAAAAGGCTGCAGTTCTACATTTGCCAAGTCCCTTCTGTTTCCTCTGCTAAAGAAACAAATAATAAGCAGTGCCCTAAGAGAAGAAGGGAAAGAAGAATACCAGTGAAAGCATTATCTCACTCTGATTTTCAGTCTGATTTAAAATGAAAGGTTCCTATTGTCAGGCAGTCTAAGAGGGTCTGTAAATATATCAGTAGATTTAAAAAAAAGCTTCCCATCCTGAAAGCTGTTCAGCAAAATTGAAGATGGCACCAAGTTAGTCATTAATGGAAATATTAAATGCATGAAAGGATAACGTATTCATATTCAGAACAGCATTACATTACCAATCAGTTGTTTTGTTATAATGTGCCCCAATTATCCTGTGCTAATAATGCAAATACATTTTGATCAGTTGAATCAATAAGAGAATTTCATTATTACAGCTTCTTGTTCAGTTTTGGAGAACCTGGAAACAATGGAGTCTTGATTATCCTTTGTGTAAATGTTGACAAATGTTACTCATTGTTTAATGCACTACTGGAAGACACTGAGATTTTACAGTGATGATGATG
>NW_008824247.1:811379-825501 GCF_000699105.1 Pygoscelis adeliae | reverse complement strand
GAGGAGAGGAGAGGAGAGGAGAGGAGAGGAGAGGAGAGGAGGGGAGGGGAGGGGAGGGGAGGGGAGAATGCCTCACTGAATGTATCTGAGTTACAAACATTGCAGTGTCGGCTGATTTCAGCAAGTACTCTGTGACCTTTCTTTAGTCACAGGCTATGCCTGCACTAGGAAGCAGTGCAATGCCTTGGAGTGGGTCTGTGCAGAACAAGGGTTGGTGCTGAGCAGCAGCACCCACGTTGCTCACATTTCAAGGCAGTTTCCCTCAGACTAGATCCAGTCTGGCCCCAAGGATGAACACCCATCAGAGACATTGATGAATTCATGGGAAATATCTCCTGGTCCTGTTTCATCCAGAAGGAATCCTGTTCGTGCACTCCAAGGCCTTTCCATAAGGTGACCCAAACACAGCAAAGGGGGACTATTGACTCAGGTTTAAAGAGCACTCCTGATTTGAACTGAAATGCCAGTGCCAGTGCAATAGCATCACAGTTCTGTTGTAGCTGAAAGAAAGTATTGTTATAACTTTGAGGGGTTTCTTCCAAAGACAGCTACATTTAATATCCTTAATATTTCTTCTCACTCTTTTTCTCACTGTAATTGCTTGTTGCAGCAGGCATTCCGATTTTTTCTATATTCATCTAATAGTGAAAATCCTGCATTCTAATCAGTGAGTTCAGCTATGGTCAAAGAAACCCACTGAAAAAGGGAAGATGTGGCAGCTCATTATAAGTCTTCATACCCACTGTTCTTTTAATATTTCGGAGAGCACGATAGAATTGGTCAACATTTCTTACCTACAAACACTTTTTGATGGAAAAATGAAAAGACACTGAGAGATGAATCAGTGCAGTAGGAAACTGTTGACAATCAGCTGGGTGTCTGCAACCACGGCTGATGGTAAAAAGGATGAACTTAAAAGAATACAGCTACTCAAAATAAAAGTTAAAAAAGTAAGACACTTTTCTTTGGGCACAATGTCTAACAGTAACCAAACAACACCAGTCTAGAGCTTGTGCTTTAAAGCAAGGTGGCTTTAAAGGAAAGCCACAAAGAGGAAAACAGAGAGCTAGAGATGACGGCAGTGTTACAGATCACACTCAAAAAAGCCTGGCTGTTATACAATTCTCTCATGACCACAGCCACAGAACCTTCCAGGAGCTGATCAGCAGCTTCTGGCTCAGAGATGTTATCTGCAGGGAAAAAAAACCCCACATTTTCTCTTAAATATTATCCTTTTTTTAAACTAGAAGCCCACACCATATTATTTTTCTTTTTCATATTTCACTTCTTGTTTCTCTTCCCCCCTTGAATTTCACATTAAAAAAATTTCATATTTTCCAGCAAGTTTTATGCACAGTCTTAGGTATGTTAGGATATTTGAAAATAATGCTTGTGTGATTAGCCCAGTGAGTGCAGAGATTACTATCCGGACAGAAGAAGCATGTTAGATTTGTGATTTTTTTAAAGAAGTCACCAGTGCCTTCATGCCCTGTCTACATGGGCTCAAACAGCAAAAGGAGGACACCACTGCTATGCCAGCCCTTAGGCTTTAGCAGGGGTCAGTGTCTGTCCTTGAGCCTAGAAAGTGTTCTGAACACAGAGAGCACTCCCTAACACTGTGGATTCAAAATCTTGGCAACAAACTTGTGGCAATATATGAAGAAAGTCTCTGAAATTACACAAACCGTGTCCCTCTGGCAGTGAGGCTCACCCAGGTGGCCTCGTGTGTGCAGCTGTAACAGTGTCTGGCCCCAGCACAGAGTGTAAAAGCTAATGGCCAAGGGGGGCACCCCCTGGGACCAGGTTGCACCTTCCTCCAAAGCTGTCCCTTACAGTCCATGCAAGGGCAAGGACTCTGAATTGCCCCCCGCAACCCCTACCCCCCCACCTTGCAAGGCACTTAGTGCAAAAGAAATGTTGGTGAAATACCAACAGAGCTGTTGTCAATGAGAGGCCACATGATGCTGAGCAGAGCCCTGAGCCAAGGATCATAACTTGAAGCATTGACAGGATACCAGCAAGAAGTGCTCAGCAGAGTGTTTCTGAAGAAACCAGTGTCTCCTGCTGTGGTAAGGTTTCTGAAATATTTCAGAATGAATACAGGAAGCATATATCTGTATGCGCTTTCATCTAAGATGCTGCAAGCACTACAGCACCTGAGCTGCCCATGTATTTTATTGTATTATTTACAAGCAGGAATACATGCAAAGGCTCTCTCACAGCTAGACACGAATAACTGCTAAAGACAACTATCTTTTAGAGAGAAGAGAGATTCCCTGGAAGAGACTGATGTTGACTATATACTTAGGGAGGATTTTCACACCAGTTAAATTCTCACAGGTACGATTTACTTCCAAAGAAATGGGCAGATCTGCCGTCCTACGCGCTGTGAAGTCCAACCTCACTCCCCTTCTGCAATGGGAGGCACTCCAACTGAAAATTCCCCCCTCTATCTCCCAGGCATTAATGCCTGAAAAGTACCAGTGAATCTAGTGGCGAGAGGCCACCAGAAACCCTGGTGCTCCCCAGGCACAGCAGCTGCCCGAGCTCCCCCCACCCGCACTGGGCTTTCACTGTAAGTCTAGTTATGAAGTGCTGGAGAGCCTGTGAGAAATACATTACAGGCTGACTACAGTCTGTTGGCTCAAAACATTTGGAAACAGCTTTCCTGGCAGCTAGGCAGGGATATAAGGGGAATGTAAACGAGGTATAGGATTTCCTTTCCCCAGTAATACCACACCATGTAGCGTTCGTGAGATGCAATAGCCCTATAGGACTTCGCAGCATCCTCCTCCATCTCATGGCTGCATCCCACCTAGGAAACACATGTTGGTGCTCAAAGGGAAATCGGATTCAGGCTGATTGGAGAAGACCAGATGATTGAGAGGGACAGCTCTGGCAATGGCTGATGGACAGCATGCCTTGATTGTCTCTTTATTATCTAAAACTTGAAGATTTTTTTTTTTATGCATTTGTAAATGTGCAGTTTAGAAAAAATCTGTAACTCAGCATGATGGGAGTGGTGGAAGCTGACTACAAAGTTCATGGTTATTCCTAGCAGGATATTTCTCCATCACTGATGCAGGTGGGAAATTGGAGATGCTGTGACTCATCAATTTTCCTGTTCATGGTGTCAGGTATGAGTGTCACTCTATATTCGGAGATATCCTTAGCAAGGATGATAAAAAATACATGAAGCACAAAAGTCAAGCAAGAAGAAAGTCCTAAACCACTGAAATGCAAGAGAGGAGCTGCTAAAAAAATAAAAATTAACACTAAGCTTTCTGGAAGGAATTGCCACAGAGTTAATTTAGTGGTAGCAGTGTGGAAACTGGGAAATCAAGCCGAGTTTTTCGAGAGACCTCAGTCCGTTAGAAGTAGAAATCTTATTAAAGTGTAATAGGATTTTGGAAACTCATATGCACAGGCTCCTTTTAAATCCCAACCATCGTGCACAAACTAGATGCATTTCAAGAGACAGGGCAAGATCTGCAGCAGGCGTAAGTCAGAGAAAGTCTATTAGGAATGAATAGCTTTAAACTAAGGCAGTTGTCCACTGGGGTATATAAGTCCCACCACATTTGCACTGGTTACTTGACCATGATTTCAGTCTGTGCAACAATTTTAAAGGTGTATCCTTTACTTGTTCCTTAAAATTCTTAATTAAAGTGATGCAAAAATGAAGAAGCAAAATCTGCATGCCTGGGTGGTAAATATATCAAGGAAGATCATCTGGGTTTGCTCTGCATTTGTGAGGTACCTAGCACATAAGGAGCTGTATTAGCCTAAGATTAAGAATCTGGGAATTGCCACAATACATAAAATATAGATGAAGACTTTTGAAGCCTGTTTGTACATTCAACTTTGCCTAGAGTCCCGCCTCCAGAACTTTTTCCAAGCCATTTCTTCAGAAATTCTGCAAGGCACAAAAAGCCAGCAGACTTCAGGAGATGCTGCAGATAGTAATTATCCACCGTGGCAATAAAAATCACTAGTGAGACATCATTCCTTCCTGATTACACCAACAGCCTAAGGGCTTCAGCCTTCTAAAAACAATTATCAGCAGCTGAAGAGGAACAGGTAGCATAGGTGTGAAATCAGGGAAACAAGAAAATGTGACCCATGACAGATATCTTATCCACTCTGCAAGTAGCCTGTGTTTATGTCTCTGTTCTGCCCTGGTGAGACAGCTGGCATATGAAAATACACCTGTATAGACAGCCCAAACAACAGAACAGCAGGTAGCCTCAAGAAGTCTGCAGTGATGAGCTGCTTGCTTTCTTGGACCCAGCAACATGATAATGGCTAACTATGTTGATTTGCTTTGAACGCTGTACAACCCTGCAATCCCTACCACAGCTAGGGATGCTAGACCCATTCCCAGCACCCTAAGCACCCCTCCATACTGGAGGCTGTTTTTTATCTTTGCAGCCTATGTATGTACATATCTATGTACAAAGATAAACAGCTGCTCCTTCACACACCTCTGGTATGATCTGATTACACCTGGCACCAAATGGCAGGGTTACTCTTGGGGAATTCAGATGGAAAAATAAAAGTCATTCAGGTCAGAAGGTCATTAGACTTTGACTAACAATGCAGTGCCATAAGCCCTAGAGTGTGTAGATCCACCACTGAAGTTGCAGCAGGTCTGTCAGCTAAGCTAGAGAAGGCATCAGTAAAAATCTCTATTTTAATTTATTTAGATAGTTTCCTTAAAACATATTGCTTAAGAACACTTTTTTATGAGAATCACCAATATAGCTTGTTTTTCTGCCTATTCCATATAGTCATTCTTTAAAAAGAAAAGACTGTAGATTTGCAAAAACTTAAATGCCTCTGCAGACCAAAGGTAGTGTAGTTTACAGACTGTATTGGATAATTCAATTTCATTAGCAGATTTTTCATCCACACTGAAAACTAGAAGAGTGCATACTTCCGCATGCCCATCACTTCAGTGTATATTGTGTTTTATGAATTGCCAGTGTCAGATTTATACAAAAAAAAATTAAAGTGCTAGATTCTATTGCAGCCCCTTATATGTTAATATGCTAGACCATGCTATTAATTCAGCCTTTGGAAGAGGACTGATCTGAGGGATGATGTGATAATGGCAGTAGAGGATTTCTATAGGAGTTGAGTATTGTTGACTGTTACTATTTTAGTTGCTATCTCCTTAGTTCTTGCAAGCACTTAAAGCTTCAGAAGGGCCCCCTTTCCTCACTTTTCTCACTTCTTTACATCAAAAAGTCTACAAATGGACAATTTGTAAAATTGTGCAGAGCAGGTCTGGAAAGGGGTCAGGTATACCACAGAGAGGGAACGTGGAGCGTACCTCTCAGAGATGCACAACCACCTGTGGGCCCTGACACACCACCTCATTCACTCAAGTCCAGGGGGCCAGGAGAGTCATCTGCAGTAACCCTTTCAACTCAGGCACTTACATGTTATAACATCAGGCACATGCATCAACAGGTAACTATTGTACAGCTATACCTCTTTTTTGCTGCCGCCTTTCTCCCTCGCTGGTTGCACCACGTGTTCTGGTTATAATCGAGATGAAACAGAACGATTACAGGAACATAAGTGCATTAAGACATGCAATCAGCTGGAATTGTTCTTTCATGCTCCTTTATGAATAGCTGCTGAGCGGTCAGGGGAAAGTGAATATAAGCCCTTGATACAGTTTGTTGCTTTCTGCATGAGTGGTGTGAAACTTATATTCTCAATGCAGTTATCTGACTGAGGCTTTTTACACCCCCTGTCCCTTTTTCAAGTGATGGACTGGCAAGCAAAGGCAGTGCCGTATATCAGGGTGGCCAGGGAATGGGTACATGCATGACGTATTGCAGTGCTGTAGAGCACCTAATGCTCCGCTGCACCTTGTACTACACAGCAGCTCTGCAATGAGCAGCGTAGATCACAGGAGAGTGCAAGATGGCTCTCTTCTTCCAGTGATATAATTAGATCCATTGCTCATCTGTCATACCAAAGTGCTGTAGCAACAGACACTCAGCCATCTGTGACACCACTCTGCCTGCTTTTCCATCAGGAACACTGACATGTCTGCATGTTGCCATGTGCCCTGGTAGCAGGAACTCAGACCTCTGGCTTAGGGCTACGTCACTTTGGCTCCTACCCACTCATCATCAGAGATGCTGTCTCCAATTCTGACAGCAGTAAGGGGCAGAGACAGCAAGTATAAAGCTGTACGGAAGCATCTTCTTCTCTGGATATGTCATTCTTCTTCCTACATCTTTTGTGTCTTGCCATCTCTTTTAGCATGCTTTTCTTACTCGGGATGCTCCCTCGGGGCATGGATCTGTCATAATTATTTAGCTTCCTTGTGCCATCTAGAGCTGTAATAAATCCTGAAGAAGGTCACTGTCATCAACATACTGCAGTACAAGCATCACAGAGAAATGGGGTCTGTCCCTATAGGGAGGAAACATCCTGAGCCTCAGAGACAAGAACTCATCCCTTCTCACGTGGCAAAAGCTTAATTTATCTCTAGTGGTAATCCTGTGAACTCCTGGGTCCAAGGTGTTGCATTATCAGAGGTTATGTTTCACTTTGCTGTTTCATAGCAATCCTCCACAAGGACACAAGGCAGGGATGTTTGATCTGAACTTACAATGGCTAGGCTCCAAAAATGAAAGTGAAGTATTTTTCAATATTTGTAAATATTCCTGCCCAAGTGGAATGAAAAGTGGAACCGTAGCAAATGTTCGCAGGTAGATAATCTTAAGAAACAAAAATGAGATCCCCACACATCAGTTAAAATGCTTCATTTCTGTCAAAGATTGTTTATTTATAGGTTTTATTTATAATTTATGGCTGTATCAAAAGTCTTTGTGACATTAGCGAAGGCACAGCAAGACTCCAGATCATGGTCATGACCTGCTTCCTGAAGCTGCTTGGTTAAAAATGTACCTGACGGTGGCGGAGAGGCTGAGGATGGCAGTTTCCCTTCCCTGCACAGAGCTGGAAAGCAATGCCTCCCTTTGCCTGGTGTCAGCTGGAGCGAGCTGAGATGAGTGCCAGGGGGTGTTTCCCATAAAGTCCTATCGTGAAAGGGCCTTAAGATTTTGTAGCTGCTTCCAGCCTTTCCAGCAGCTGATGCAGGCAGAGCGGCTGCAGCTGCAAGTCACAGCAGTCACTGCTTGCAAAGGGGGAACTGGGGGCGTGTGACACCTCCATCCTTATATCCTCCAGCACCATCCTTTCCCTTAGGTGACCTGGACTATCATCAGTTCTCCCTTCAGAAACCGCAGCCTCTGCTGCTCTTGATAATATTTTAGGCATCTCTGTATCCACACAAAGTGTGCAGCAAGCATTTTTCAGCTGCACTCTCTTGCAGTGCTCTAAAATCATTTGAGCAAGGTGTTTCCAGCAACAGCAAGCAGGGAGATCCCATGGTTATCAGCCCTTTTTGCAGGCAGATGGAAGACAGATGTACTGCTGAACTCCTGTGGGTTGTGTTCAGCCACATCAGCTGGAAAAGTTGAGGCACATCCAAGCTAGATGACACTCTCCTGTCTGATATGTGTCATAGAAATCATGTCTTCAGCTGATGCCTTGCCACTGGAGACAAAATGAATAGTATCAAATGTCTCCAGAAAGGACGGTTCTTAAGGAAGAAACTCCATGTTTTCACTCTGTGTGATATGTACAAAGACCTCCTTTTCTCATATTAAGGCCTCATTTTCACATGCCAGACTTGTGAGTGAAGAGGTTGTTAACATGCTCAGCCCCAGGCTTTAAGAAGAGATGCACTCTTCTTATTCCTTTGTATCTATGGGGGACTACTTTTAAGCTGGGTTAGTTAAATTGTCATCACTGCTGGCCATAGCTAGTAAGAATAGGCCAGTGTTATCCAAAGATGTGGATGAGATAGGCTGCTAAGAGAATCACAGAATAACTCAGACTGGGAGGATCCTCAGGGGTCTCTGCTCCAACCTCCTGCTCACAGCAGGTCAGCTCTGAGGTCAGACCAGGCTGCTCAGGGCTTCATCCAGTCCAGAGTTGAAAACCTCCAAAGTCAGAGACTGCACAACCTCTCTGGGACACCTTCATCTCTGATTGTCCTCATGGAGAAAAAGTGTCTCCTTATACCCAGGCTGAAACTCTTGTGTTTCAACTTATGTATGTCCTTTGTGTCTTTCTTTCTGCCCAGACCCACTTTGGAGACCCCATCTCGGTCTCCTCAATGACCTCCCCATAGGCACTGGGTAGCGGGGGGGGGGTACTGCTAGGCCCCCCAAAGCCATCTTTGCTCCAGGCTGAACAAGCCCAGCTCCCCCAGCCTCTCCTCACGGGGCAGGTGCTCCAGCCCCACCATCTCCCCTGAACTCACTTCAGTTTATCAATGTCCTTTTTCTACTGGGGGGGGACAAAACTGTTTGCAGTATCTAGCTGTGGTCTAACGAGTGCCAAGTAGAGGGAGATAACAACTCCCCTTGATCTCTATCTCTGTCCCTGTTCAGCTGTTGGCCATCATTTCTGTCAGGGCTCACTGCTGGCCCGTGTCCCATTTGCTGCCCACCAAGACCACCTGTGTTCTTGCAAAGGGTCCTTCCATCCCAGGTGCAGGACTTTGCATTTGTCCCTGTCAAATTTCATGAGGTCCTTGTTGGCCCATTCCTCCAGCCTCCTCAGCTACCTGAATGGCAGCCCTGTCCTTGAGCATAACAACTGGTCTCCCCAGTTTGGTGTCATCTGGAAAACTGATGAGCAAGCCTTCTGTCACCTCCTCCAGAGCATTGGTAAAGGTATTAGACAGCACTAGTCCCAGGACAGACCTATGTAGTGCTCCTGAGCTTGGCCTGAGACAAGGGTCCTGCTCTGCTGCTCCAGCTGGTATTGGGGACCATGTCTTGTGGTGTGTCACCACCGCTGCTGGGCATGTGTACTTTGCCCTCAGCAGAGTTCCCAGTCTGTTCCCATGCACATTTCTGCAAAAACTTCGGTGTGCACTGGCCCTGGCAGCTATCTAGGTCTCTAGCAGTTGTTGAACAGGTGGTTGGTACTCCCTCATCGGCAGTCAGTTGGAGACAAGAGCACCTTAAGATGAGGAATAGCTGGAGTTTGCTAGATGCAAAAGCCTGCCTGGCCATCCTTACCCAGCTGCAGCAGCTGGGACATCCCACACTCACTCAGAGAGTTCCCAGGAGTCTCCAAAGAGCCCATAAGACTGGGAGGATCTTGAAGCAAAGCCCAGAAACAGCTGTGCAAATTCTTGCCACTGTTGGCTGCTCCTGTTTGCTGTGCTCTGGGGAGTGCAGAGACCATGCTGTTAGTTGTTTTGTGCATCTGATTTCAACATTTATGCATATAGCTGTCATTAATAGCAGCTCATTACCTTATTTTATGGAGTGTCTAGTTGCAGCAAAATGGCAGCCTTTGCTGTGATGTAGGAGAAGTGATGTAGGAAAGGACTTAACAGATCATTGTAAAGGCTGGGGGCATCCCCACTACTCTCCAGAGGTTTGCAACAAGCCACTGTTCAGAACTAGAATATCATCAGACAATATTTAACCACACACCTGTGAGGTTTCAGCAAAGTTGAAAGTTGGCGGCTCACGGCTTAGACAGGTGTACTCTGCGCTGGGTCAAAAACTGGCTGGACGGCCGGGCCCAGAGAGTTGTGGCGAATGGAGTGCAATCCAGTTGGCAGTCACAAGCGGTGTTCCCCAGGGCTCAGTTTTGGGGCTGGTCTTGTTCAATATCTTTATCAATGATCTGGACGAGGGGATCGAGTGCACCCTCAGTAAGTTTGCAGATGACACCAAGTTGGGTGGGAGTGTTGATCTGCTCGAGGGTAGGAAGGCTCTGCAGAGGGACCTGGACAGGCTGGATCGATGGGCCGAGGCCAACTGTATGAGATTCAACAAGGCCAAGTGCCAGGTCCTGCACTTGGGTCACAACAACCCCATGCAACACTACAGGCTTGGGGAAGAGTGGCTGGAAAGCTGCCCAGCAGAAAAGGACCTGGGGGTGCTGGTTGACAGCCAGCGGAACATGAGCCAGCAGTGTGCCCAGGTGGCCAAGAAGGCCAGTGGCATCCTGGCCTGTATCAGAAATAGTGTGGCCAGCAGGAGCAGGGAAGTGATTGTGCCCCTGTACTCGGCACTGGTGAGGCCACACCTCGAATACTGTGTTCAGTTTTGGGCCCCTCACTACAAGAAGGACGTCGAGGTGCTGGAGCGTGTCCAGAGAAGGGCAACGAAGCTGGTGAAGGGTCTGGAGAACAAGTCTTATGAGGAGCGGCTGAGGCAACTGGGGTTGTTTAGCCTGGAGAAGAGGAGGCTGAGGGGAGACCTCATCGCTCTCTACAACTACCTGAAAGGAGGTTGTAGCGAGGTGGGTGTCGGTCTCTTCTCCCAAGTAACAAGCGATAGGAGGAGAGGAAATGGCCTCAAGTTGTGCCAGGGGAGGTTTAGACTGGACATGAGGAAAAATTTCTTTACTGAAAGAGTGGTTAAACATTGGACCAGGCTGCCCAGGGAAGTGGTTGAGTCACCATCCCTGGAAGTATTTAAAAGATGTGTAGATGAGGCGCTTAGGGACATGGTTTAGTGGGCATGGTGGTGTTGGGTTGATGGTTGGACTTGATGATCTTAGAGGTCTTTTCCAACCTTAATTATTCTATGAGTCTATGATTCTAAGTTTGTTCTTTTTAAAAAATAAATAATTATTCTGAGTACCCCTGTTTTCCATGGCCCACATCTTCACCCTGCTACCTGGCAGGGATCCCTTGGACACAGGGCAGGATTGCAGGGGCCTCATTGCTGCCCCCATATTGTCTTCCCTGTGAATGGGGCAGCCTCTTCCATCTGGTGTTCTCTGCCTCACAGCGGCTGAGGGATTCATTGTTTGGAGAGAGGATCACAAGAAACCAGGACAGTTTAGGGACTTGATGAGACTAGGCTTTGAGGGAAGAGGTGTGGACATGGTTGGTTTATGGGAGGAAAGGCTGGGGACCTGACTCTGATCCCATCCCTTCCACACCCAGACACAGGCAGGCATGTTGCCTGCTGATAACCACAACCACTCTTCTCTGCACTGCTCATCCCTCTCACCACCCAGGAAAAGTAGCAATGGGCAAAGAGGCAAACCATGTCCCTTGGCTATTGCTGGAGATAAAAAAAAATTATTGATATTTTCTTTTTTTATAATTTTCAGTGTGTGATATGAAAGTGATGTGAATAAGGCTATTCTTTACTGATAATGCTGAGCTTTCTGTACAAAAAAAATATGTAATACCCAGTCAAATATGGAAAATAAAGTCAACATTTTATCTGCAGCCCTCTGCAATTTTAGCTGAGGGAATATAACGTGCTATAATTTTGAATCATTGATTGAAAACTTGTTCACCACAAAGTATCATCGTTGTGCTCAATTTTTCCGCATTCACATTTGTGCTGACACAGCTCCAGTGAAATGTTAATCTTGTCTAATCGCTAGCAGAGTAGTTAGGAGGCCTGTGGTTTTTTTGAGTTTATATATTCAGTACACCAATATAGCTGCATCAATGGATAGCCTCAGCAAATGTATTTCTTGATTGGTGTAATTCAGCAGGCTCTTGTTAGAGGTCATAATTAACTACCACCCAGCACACAGACAAAAAGATTTGTGAGGCTTCTGCTAGATTGGAGATAAATCATCTGTTTGGGAAAAGTAGGACTACAGTGGAGAAAAGGTGATATGGTGTGTAACTGAAATATTACTAGAAAAAATGTTCTAGAGCTCATATAATAGCTTACTAAACAAAGTCCTGTAGACAGACAATAAAATGTATGTGCCAAAATCAGTTAGGACCTTATGAAAATTTAATCAAAGTTTATGGTAAATAATTCCACCCTAGATAAAGCTACATTTCATTAATTTTTTATTGTTACTCATTCAACTTGAAGTGATTAATTACTGCACAGAGCAGAAACTTTGTTGTCATAAATTAATCTAAGCACAGTCCAGGGATCAGTTTGGGCTAAGCTCTCTGCTTCGTGTTAGGATTCCTGGTCCTGCTCCAAGAAGCAGTTTAGCATTTTAACGAATCCCTTCCAGTCTAATGTGTGTATTGCTCTCAGAGTAGGGACTGGACCTCAGGTCTCTCCCTGTACAAGCAAGTGCCAAATACCCAGCTAAAACATTAGATTTTGGATTAGCAAATCCCTTGTTCCTCTCTGAATCACAGAATAAGTTTAGCTGAAGGACTGGAGGGTCGCCTCCCCTCTGGCTAGCCCATACTGTGGCAGCTCAAGCGCTCTCCATGCCAAGGATGAGGAAGGCTGCAGAGTCTTCCACATAAGCCCTTTTTTATGCATCAGTGACTGTTCTTTCTTCCTCAGACACCTGTGTGAAAACCTGAATGTATCCAGGTATGTTTTCTGCATAAATACAGCAAAACTTACAAGGGACTTAGGTTTCCAGATGGTGGAAGTTAGTTGATTCCTACTTCCTTAGGCTTTTTTGAAACCAAGAAGACATGTTACCTTTGTATGAACAGGATAGTCATTGTGTTGCTTATATCTGTCCATTCCTATGCTGGCTATGGACTGACATGTCTAAATTTATGTTTACCTGGAAGAATTCAAAGACCTGACATATATGCAGGTGGCAGGTGCGGCATGTGTGTCTGTGCATAGCCTGAAATATTTGCTTTGTTCGAAAGCGTATTAATTTTAACACCCAGATGGGGGTTGGAGCTCCTGGAAAGTAATTCTAGAAAGTATTCAGGGAAGTCAGAATGCATGAACTGCTTAGCATTTTGTGGCAGAAAGGGTTAATGAAATTCTTGGCAGTGTAAAGAGGGAAGTAATGATTAAGGGTGAAAAGGCGGCTTTTACCTTTATGTACAAAATTGGCTAGACTAAGCCTAGGGTAATGTGCAGTTCTGGTATACTTATATTAAAAGAATCATGAAAAGTTGCTGAGAGTGCAAAAATACCCTAAAAAAATTGTGAATATTGGAGGAAATATAATTCCTTGGGAGATGTAAAGAGCACTATCATTTTAGCTTAGCCAAGAAAAGATCAAGGTGATCTCAAGAGGAAAATTTACTAGGAATGGAAGATCTCTTTAATTCACTTTATAAATATGGACAAATGCACAACAAGAAATGATGGTTCAAAGCAAGGCTAGACAAATTTAAATCAGAAATAAGGCGCAAATATGTTTTAGGGAGGTTATAAACTATTGAAGCAAACTACTGAAGAAAATGATTGGTTCTGCATCTCCTGATGTGTCCAAATGCCTTTCTGAAGATTACCTAGGTCAAACGCAAATGATCAGACTCAGCACAGAGTTAACTGGGTGAAATTAAGTGGTCAGTGTTCTGGCTATTTGTAGTGCTGAGGCTCTAGATTTTATCTTTTTATTAGATATAGATGATGTAATTTTACTTTTTAAGCATGAAGTTTATTAGTATTCTTGCAAAGCCTTCATTGGGTCTGTAAACATAATCAGTCAGTTGGGTATTGATATGCCAGGTAGCGGTTTGATTAGAAATGCAAAATATCAGAACATCCGTGTGATTAATGAAGCAGCTGAGACACAAGTGATTTCACATTAGCGGGGCAAGTGTTTGGTCTAAGAAAGCAAGTGGAGTGTTGTTTCAGAGACAGTAAAATGAATGACATTGCTGGAGCTCCTCCCAGTACAAAGAGCTGCAGGAACATGCTGTACCCACTGGTAAAGGGCAAAGAGCAAATAAAACACCTACTTACAAAAAAGAAATACACAAGTACTAAATTTAATGCAGTACGAATGAAAACTCCAACAAATATCAACACCTCAGTTGTCTAGGCAGCTAACCAATTATATTTATGTTTATAAAAATGACTGCAAAAATCTGAGAAATCTTCACATTTCGCACTGATCTCCCTCCTTCCAGCCTCATCATGTGCTTGGGACTTTTCAACTTGGACAGGGACAGCCAGAACTGCCCCACAGCAGCTGTTCAGCACTAAATGATTCTAAATGTCTGAACCAGGGGACCTGTTTCTGCTTCCAGATGCCCTAGTTAGGGGGGCGTCCTAGGTTGCCCACATCATAGAATCATACAATCATAGCATAGTTTGGGTTGGAAGGGACCTCTAAAGGTCATCTAGTCCAACGCCCC
>NW_008824247.1:789262-809433 GCF_000699105.1 Pygoscelis adeliae | reverse complement strand
CTGACCCATAAGCTCTCGGTCGGCTCCTCATCCATTCCCAGGCAGGGCTCCATGCACTCCAGCTGGTCATTGCAATAGAGGGTGACACCCCCTCCTCGTCTCCCCTGCCTGTCCTTCCTAAAGAGCCTGTACCCCTCCATCCCAACACTCCAATCATAGGAGCCATCCCACCACGTCTCCATGATGCCAATAAGGTCGTAACTCTGCAGGCGTGCACACAGCTCTAAATTGAAGCAAGCCCTGGAAAAGTGACCACCAGGGAACACATTTGAGTTTCCCCAAAACCTGTTTTTTGTGCAACTCAAGCTGCCCTACAATAAGCACAGCATTCCAGCAAAATCTTCCAAACCCAAGATCCATCCTTTCACCCAGGGACCAGAGGAAACAACAAGCATGGGATGGGAGTGGCCACCTTCTGCCCAGCCACCCCTAGGTGCCACAGCTCTGGGAGCAGGAAATGAAGATCCGTGTTAATCTTAAATGGAGTTGACAACCTGTCTTCAATGAGAGCTTTTGATCCACTGCTCCTTCGGGAGTGAACTAAATTGTACCATCAAAGGCAACTATAATTCTGCATGCATGTGTCCCTGCCTCTCCCTCTCCATCTGCTGTTCGGCAGGGGAAGGCAGTGCCCCCTGAGAATTTCCTAATATTTGCAGAATGCTTTGGGAACCCTGAATGAGAGGATCCCTCAATACAGGCATAGGCTGATGTCAAGCCAAAGAAGATGAACTGAAAGAATCAAAGCCTGGAAATGGCTTGCTTGGACCTTTGCTTCCCTTCTGAAAGTTCAGCAACACTACAGCATCCCAAAGCACTGCCAGGTCACTGTGAGGGAGGAAACCTGAAGCCTCAGAGATATGAACCTGGCAAAAAAAAGTCTTTCTTTTTCTTTTTTTCTTTTTTTCTTTTTTCTTTTTTTCTTTTTTCTTTTTTTCTTTTTTCTTTTTTCTTTTTTCTTTTTTTCTTTTTTTCTTTTTTTCTCTTAGGTATAAGCAGATGAAAGGGACTCTGTGATTGCAAATAGGTGCAAACCATTGTTTGTGGATCTGTGTCCAATGTTGAAGTAGCAGTGGGATGTTAAAGCTTCTGCAAATACTGCTGCAGTATTATTGTACCAATAATTGCCATTTTCATCTACATGAGGCCTGGAAAAACTTGTTTTCTGCTAAAATCACCATGTGGTATGCGAATGTATTTATGTGCTGTGCTTGTATTATCACAGGCTTACTAGGTTTAGTCCTGGAGTGACTGATGGGCCTGTTTGTAGAAGGACACTGAAGACATGGACAGTTGATCTGCCAGTAGAGAACAAGGAAAATCTGATTAAGCGAGTAAAATAAATGCATTGTGTCTGCAAAGGAGCTCTGTTGGCACATTGGCTCTGCAGAGCCCTCTGGCAGCTCCCAGGTTGACTCGGTTTGACTGTCCAGCAGTGGGGCCAAATGGGTACGTGGTACTTGGCCCACAGCTCTGGTCTCTTGTGCTCTGCAAAATTGAGGTCCTACAGCTCCCAAAGTTGGCAGACCCAATGCAGTTCACAGCTCAGCCTCTGTCTGCTCTGCTACTTCGCCATGCAGGACAGGCTCTCGAGCCACGGCTGCACTGATGGGAAGGCCATCAGGTCAAGCCAGCCTTCACAAAAGGAATTTCACAGAGTAATTTGCCTTCATCTCCCACGGGTCAGGGCAGCATGGTGTGCAGCATTGGAATCACCAAGGTTCATGTGGAGCTGAGCTGCAGCAGAGCCCTTGCATCGGCCAGGCAACAGCCCAAAGGCTGAGATGGCTTAATCCAGCACTTGCTGGAGGAGGAGGAGGAGGAGGAGGAGGAGGAAGAGGAGGAGGAGGATAAAGGCTTCATCAGAAGCATTTGGGCTCCCTACGCAAGCAGCTTTCACTAACAGTGCTGTTCATTATCCTGAGAGTTGGGGGCCTTCTCCTCATAGCCCTATACGAACATACAGCAAAGTGTAAATTTTATAAGCAACTGAAAAACAATTCTTATAATGGAAATTGTCTGGCAGCTTTATCAACAGCCACTCCTGTGCCCTCAGCAGTGCATGCACACAGCCTGCCATGTTAGGGACACTACAGTGGTATGTGAATTAGGAACAGAATTTCCCAGGAGTATTTAACCATGCAGGTATACAGTATAGAGAAGAGGTAGTTATATTAGTTGTGGGTATGAACATGCTTCTCAGAATGTGTAGAATAGGTGGGTTGAGTACAGCATATACACAGCATTCACTGAGAATGAGAGCTGTTGATATCCTTCCAAAATCTGAGCTAGATTTTGGCAAAAATTACAGATCCAGTGGGACGCCAGTATGAATCGTGGGTTTCCTTCAGCTTCTGGAAGATGTGTTTTTTTTTTTTTTTAAACTACAGTTTAAAAATTCCCTGAAATGCATTCAACACACTTCAAAAGCCTCAAGTCATTGTAACAGGGATCACTGAAGCTTTCCTAGGCTTTCTCAGTATTAGCAATATGAGGACTCCAAGGGGATTTCTCCTGTATAGAGAAATTTATCTTCTAGATAAATCTGGAAATTCCTGCATGGTATTAATTGTCCAGAACAAGTGTAGGTTGGGATGGGCATGAGCTTCATAAGAGGTAGCCATTGCTAGACTTCAGAAAGAAAACTGGTTTACCTATTGTATGAAATTAATAATGTCAAGTTTAGACCTCTTCTTCCTATATCTTGATTATGCAGATTATCCATAATTTGAGAAAATGGTCTAGATCTCCAACTGAGCAGTCTTCATTGACTTTATTAGGAAGACTTGATGAGGAAGGTTACTTGTGCAAGGGGCTGGGGGATCTAGCAGATAGGGGTAGACAAGGTGGCAGCAAATGACTCTCAGCAGAAAGGCCCAGGAAACAAATAGGAATCAGTAGCTTGGATGCTGGACTCCATGAAATATGAGAGTGAATGGAGCCATGTGCAATGGTAAGGATCTGGGCTGGAGAATAAATCGGTTACCAGAGTTAGCAAATGAAAAAAGAATGTCTGCAAGTCAAGGTAATAAAAGGGAGGAATAAGCTTCTTTCAACAAAACTCTTATTTTGAGAGGTGTGATGATGGGGCAGACAGGCAGTGAAAATATCTCAATGCCAATTAGGTTGAATGTCAATTGGAAAAGACTTGTTGAGCGCATTAAAGACTGTTAATTTTTGTAAAGTTTCAGTAGGAAAACTAGACAGGAGGTGGACAGTAATTAATGTAAATTGCAAGGAAAAGCCCAGGAAATCTAATGTTAACAGCCTCCGCAATGAAACAAAATGAGTTAATCATAATTATCATTATTACAATGTGTATCAGGGGAATTAATAATTGTTAGTTAATTATCATCAGTGCCATCCTAACTTTGTCCTAGTGCATTTGCGTGTTTTCCACCTCTTATTTGGTCTCATTAGTTTAAAGAGCTGCTGTCAACTTGAAATCCAAGCTTTTTAAAAAAATGAATTAAAAGCTGTTGCTTGTCACCTTCTGCCAATTATGACTTTGCAGTTATGTACTGCTATTTTAAAAATGTTTTTTCTTCCTCATGCACAAAAGCTGCAAAAGGGAAAAAAAAACTGCTGTGAAACAATGATAATCATTAAAAAATATGCCACCAAAGATTCGAAGTAAACAAACTGAAAAATCTATTTCTTTCTGGTCTCTTCCAGGACTCAAAATCTAGAGACCCCAAATGAATACAGTACCTGATCAGAGCTGTTCTTTCAGATAAATGTCATGCAGAGTTACAGACAAGAATCAAAGCTGCAGCTATGTCTCTCTCATGTTTCTTAAGAGAGCTGCACTTTACAGGAAAAGTTATCCGAGTTTCTTATCAGTGGGGAATAGACCCTGGATAAATGCAGGGATTGCTGTAGCAGACACCTTGAGTTGAATTGAAAGTGAAAATTAAACCTTCCTTAAGATTATGTTATGATTCTAGGGAATGATGCTACCAGAGATCTTTGAACCATTGTTATTCCTCATGTTAGAGATGGGCCCATTACGTACAATTTGACAACATCAGTACAATTATGTACATAATTGACTGATGCTCCACAATACGCAGTCGGTTATTTGTGTTTGTTACTCTTTACACCTGGTCACAGTTTTCATTATTTATATTGTTATAATGTCCTTTTTATATACGTACTTTATTACCTTCTGGAGACAAAATAAACTTTTTTAAAGCTTTATTCAATTTTCTAAGACCATTCTGCAGTGGAGGAATAGTTGTGAGTAAGCCCACACTCCAAGTTGTCCAAGGTTGAAAAAAACACCAAAAAAATTCAACCTGTATACTGCATAAATCCCATCAAAATACTGTTTATAAATCCCATCAAAAGTATTACAAGACTTGAGGCTAGAGGTTGTATCTTTTTATTAAATGAGCTACTAGGCTTGGAAAAATTATATTGGTCCATCTAATAAAAGATATTCTTTTTATCCATATAGTACTTTTTTATTACAAAACTGTGGGTAGCTGCCGATGCCGTCAGGCCTGAAATGAGCATTGACACGGTGATACCAGGATGCTCGACCCGTCTGTCCATGTCTGTTTGTCCCCTCACCAGCAAGGGAAAACACCTGCCTGCTCCCACCCTGACTGCAGCCCGACCCTCATGGCATGGTCAGGACAGTGGGTTTGGGTGGCTGTCCAGCTCCAGCCGCCATCAGCAAACATGGGGCTGCCCAGCACGTCCCCCAGGCAGTGCCTGTCATGGGACTTGCACACCTCGACATCCATCTCCTGGTTCTTGGCCCTCCTTTTGGCTGCTCGTACCTCCCTTCCCAGGCCCCAGCCTCCCCCCAGTTACACAACCTGAAAAAAAAAATCTCTGCAGGATAGTTTGGAAGGTGGAACAGCAGGTGAAGATGCTGGGAGCCTTTGGGAGGAGATCAGCAGTCCCACATCCAAAACTGGAGCTGGAAGAGGTTGGCTGGAATGGCTGGCTTGCTCCATACCAGGCCATCTCCCCTCTGCTTGCCTGGATCATATGGTATGAACATGTGCAGGCTATGGCCCAGGGACCCTCAGGGGCAGTGCAACCCTTTCATTAGGGGTGCCACGCTTCCCATGGCCAATGTCCGTCAGGGGCTGTGGGAGGACACAGCCCTCTATGCCACACTTTGGATGCTGGGGTGAGTGAGAAGACTTAGAAGCCACCCATATTCTAATAGTCAAAAGGCCAGGGGCACCACAACCATATACACACGAAGGGTTAGCCACAAGCAGAGCGTCCTTCCTTCAAGAACTTCTCTGCTACCCCTCCACGATCAAGGTCTCCCTCTCCCTTGGTGATAAACTGACTTAGTCTCCAGACGCTGGTGATTTATCGAGTCCTGCTCACACCTAGCCTCTTGTACGGCTGTGTAGCCGTAAACTAAGCCAAACAAAGCCAAACTTTGCAACCTGTACATGGATGCCTGGGCTGGCTCCCTGGAGGAGACATGTGAGTGGGATGTAACAAGAGACACTGGTAAGTCTCCCCGACTCTGGGCTCATCCTCAGTGACTTCTACGGACCTGTAGCAGCTCTACGTTCAGCCTGCAGGAAAAGAAAGCTCTAACAATTGCAGACAGATGTCCCACAGCACAGTTGTGCCTCCTCTCTCTTCCCCCAACCTGCAGACCTGCATGAAGACCTGCCCCAGAGGTAGGCTTTGTGTCAGACCAGCTCTCACCAGCTGCTCTGTCCTGGTGGACAGAGCTTTTGAGGCAATGGAAAGAGCATTGAAGGGTCCAGGAGCAACCTGCTGGTGTAGTCCACCCCAGAGACAAGGTCAGGCATGAGTTAATCTAAATGTGGATGTAATGCACTAACAGGAGAAGAAACAACATCTCTGTTCAGATGCACCAAGAACACTTGACAGGACCCATGGGAAGCATCCTGGTCTTTCTTCTGGGAGACTTAAAAAGCAGGTCAAATGTCCTGAAACTTCCGTGGCTTCTACCACAGCTGCATTGTATTTCAAGTGGTTGGGTAGGTGCTGCCCTTGGGACTATGACAAGATCTGTGAGCACTGCAGGAGGAATAGGTCCTGCAAACCATGGAGGCAGTAGATTACAGTATGCCTGCAATCTGTAAAGCATCTGAGAGGGTAAAAATATATACATATTCTTAAAAACCACTTCTTTCACTGATGATGAAGTTCTATGATAATAAAAAGCACCAACAACAATCCCAGGGATCACAGAGATGTACTAAAGAGGTACATCTCTGAGATCAGATATGGTAGAAATCATTATACAGTTTAAATGAAAGTGTATGTGTAGAAAGAGGAAGTAAGCAGAGGTTATGTATTTGCAAACATATCATGTTTATACTCTGCCTTCTGAATAGGAGTGTCCTGAACTTCAGCATGCGCCAAACCTGTGGCTCTGCGAAAAACTTCTTTGTCACTGAGTTTCATAGCACTGAGACTCTCTTGGAAGGACCCCAGGCTGCCTCATCAGCCCAAACAGGCCCTGTGGTGCAGCTGCAAAAGGACTGGGACACCTGGAAGGACTTAGGCAAAGCACAGAGTGCAGGATCCAACCAAACAGGACTACATCTGCCCTGAAGAGAGTTTAAAGATTTCCCCTGGCTGTACCAGCTGGTCACCCTAACCCCGGTCGGAAACAGCATGGAAGGTCTGCAGCATCTGCAGCCCTGTGCTGAGCCCAGCCCTCGGGCCACTCTCAGGCTAGCAGCAGCCGTCTGGAGAGGAACAGCGTTCCCATCTCACCCCCAATTCCCAGCTCCGGCTGAAGCCTCTGGGCCTCTGATTCACTGGTGTCTTATAAACAACACCCTGAGTCTCAAGGGCTTTCACATTTCTGAAGCCCTCGTATTCAGGAAGGATGCTCTTCATCTCCTCTGTGACTGGGAGGAGCAGATGGCTGTTCTCTAGGTCACGACAGACTGCCATTTCTACTTACATGCCACAGGAGAATGGCTGCTGGCTAGCAAGCACCGGGCTGCAGAGCTGCAGCAAGTGCTGCTCCCGTGTCTCGCCCCTGCCATAAGCCACTGTGGTTTTGGAGAAATTAAACATTTACACAAGTTTGTTTTGTAAACTGAGTCCTTCAAAAGCATCAGGGTTTGATTCAGCTGTGAGAGTAGCCCCAAGGGCTGGATGTTTATCGGAGCTGTTCTTGGAGGTGTCATGTCAAACGCTGCTCCCAGGGTCACACCAGGCCGCGTGGGAGCCTGCCACACACCCACCACGAGAAACACTGACATGAGTAAACCTCCTGGCTGCCTGAGGAGCTACTACCCGTTCTCAACATTTTATACTGATTACTGGTTCATCCATTTGCACTTGCAGATTTCCTTTAAATTTCTATGGAAGAGGGCATTGCATTAGGAAGAGGTAAAGCCTTTCAGAGAAAATAGTGTTTTTCTTCATTTTCCAAATGAGAACATTTCCCCCATTTTCAAAATGTTTTCGAGCTTTATCCAGGTTTTTGAGTTCTGGTCACCATTAGAAAATGAAGTGCCAAAAAGCAATAACAGCAGCATTTTTGTCTATTGTTTCTACCCCATCCAACAGTGGCAATCCAAGGGAGGTAGGATCCAGGGGAGAGCTTGTTCTCACAAGCTTTCTAATGTTGTGAAGCCCTGAGTTCTGCAAAATGAACTGAGGATATTGAGGAGTTTTATGAACCCACACATTGAACCTTTTAGTTTTATCCATTGGTGTCCTCAAAAATGGCTTGCTTGGTCTAAGTCTGCGTTGTGTTTCTGATTCACCAGCTCCCCAAAATGTCTCTGTCTTTGCTTCCATCTCCAGCTGAACAGTATTCACATGAATGTAGAACTGCTGAATTTAATCTCAGCATGTATCAGCTTTCAAAAACAGGGACACTCGGGAAACATGTTTTTTAATTAAAAAAATAACTTAGCAGTTTCTCCAGCCTTCCCAAGGACATCTTGCTTCTGGAGGACTCGCTGTCCCTGCTCTCTGCATCATGTAACCAGGCTCTGTCTAAGAAGGACTAGACATGCATGAAAAGCAGAGCCTGCAGCCTTTCTGCATGGCCAAACCAGCATCACGACATGTTGGCTATGGGAAATGTGGGATGGGAAGGGACTTTCGGACTCATAGGGCTCCATCCCTTGATATCACAGGCCACCACATTATATAATCCCCTTCTTAAAAATACTGAAGTACATCTCAAAAATAACTTCACTTTTTGCTCACATTGTTCCTGTTGAAAAGCTCTTGCCAGGACATCATTCTTACAGGTAGAAACAGTTTAATTTTCTGCTGAAATCTCTTCATGGCTATACTCATTTGTTCTTCTGCTAGCACTGCTCTGCAGCTTTTCTCTTGGTAGACGTCTACCCCCCGATGTTACATATTAAAAGGATACTGTTTGTCTTCTCAGTCTTTACCTTCCTGGGTTAAACAAGCCAAATTCTTCCTGTCATCTCTTGTATGATCATCTCTCCATTCCCCACTTCTCCTAGGTGTATAACCTGGACTTGGGCCAGGCAGAATTTATCTTTCTTGAACATGAAAGCCAATATACACATAGGAAAAAAAGTGCATATGGCTTTTACACTGCTGTAACTATTTGCCATTTGTAATTTTACTATATTGCCCCTCTAGACAATGTTTTAGGACTACAAAGGTGATCTTCGTGTACAGGAATAGCATCTGTTACACCGACACAGTGTGTACATGGTGAGGAGTCTAAAACTGCCACATGCCTGGTTTTACCTTTATTTCTTTGCTGTCAGAGCCTACTGTAGAGAGGCTGTGCACCAGGTTCACGTGTCCAGGTTTTCTAAATCCTCTTCAAAAGCCAAAGGGGTTCAAGTGTCTGGGGGTCTTACCTACTGGGTCCCTGGGGAAAAGCACATTTATCTGAAGAGGGGTGTTGAAGATAGGCAGTATGATTTCTTCTGAGGAAGGAATTGGCTCAGGGCAAAGCCTGGAGACTGGTGTAAATGATGTGCTTAACTGCGGAGGTGCTGGCCAGATGTGTTCCACCTGCGGGGATGGGAAACAGAGCAGTCTGAGCAGGCAAGCTTGAATTTGCTTTCTTCTGTGGTCTGCCTTTATATTTTTAAGACAGTGATGTGTAACTTATTTTTGCAGTATGTATTTTCCTGGCCAACCTAAAACTATGGAGGAAGTTTTATTTCTGTTGTAGGCAGGGGGGCTAAATATTGCCACTGCAGGCAGCTATAAAGAGATATTTTGATTTTATACTTGCTGCATGCTCAGATGATATGGAAAGAGTACAGAAATATTTTACACGTAACTGAGATACCTCTTTCCCATCACTGCTGTCCACATCAAACCATTGCTGCCTATAGTGTCCTGCTTATCTGTTCCCGGTAGCCTTCCGAATTATAATCTGCTGTGTTCATTAACAGTCCGTTAAAATCGATGGACCATTAAAGCCTGCCGGTAAATCTGGCAGCAGTCAACAGATTAAATTCAAGGTCCAGTCAAACATATTAGAAACAGTTTCTTGCTGACCACAGCCACTCCGAGACTTGTGTCTGAAAACAAAATACTATAATCTCTCTGGCTGTCAGCTAGCCTGCTGTTACTTGTGCTAAGACTTCCCCTGCTGTGAAGATAGCTATATTTACAGTGGTTACTTATTCAGCACCATATTATATTTAGCTATTAATCGTATGGTGACATACTCTTTTTGATTTGGTTAACTGGAAGAGAACACCTCATGTATAAAGCACAACCTTCCGTTCACCTTTTCTTTTCCAACTTGAATTGCCTGGTCTTGATACAGTAAAATTAAGTTTTAGAGTTTTAAACAATTTCCTTATACCAAGGTCTGTTCTGACGGAAAAGGCAAATGCAAAGAAAATTTCCTACTGTTTACTACATATACCCCATATAACCCTGCATACACTTACATTTGTACCTCTGTTCACGGGATTAGTTCTCCTGACATGAGTAGGACTGTTCCCAGGGGTTAAGTTATGCACCTTCAGAAGTATTTGTAAGATCTCAGCCATAGAAAATCACTACTGTGTCATTCTCACATTTTATTGACACTTTACTCTTCTTATGAACTAAGCTTCCTGGGTATAAGTAGAATTTCTTACATCCTCAAATGCAATTCAAGCTGTCCAGAAGTAAAGCATCCAGTTCAAGTGAGTTGACTAGGGTTTCCAGAAGTCAGAGAAGAGAAGCCTGTCTAAATGGCAACCTGTTCTGTGGTTTGGAGCAAAAGCTCCTTCTGGAAATGCTATATGGCTTAGTCTAGGCAGCTAGCATTTTGAGGATGAAAGCAAGTGGAAGGAATTCCCTCTTGTCTCATGGATGAATATTATTTCAGAAAATAACAGCTTGCTACACAAGACAAAATAATAACACTGTAGAGGGCTTGTTTCATTTTTATAGGACAAACTAACTCTTCAGTAGATTTTTTCTTCCATTTTATGTGAGTCTATTTTTGGTTCCTTCAGCACTGGAGAAAACTGACTGGATGGGGATAGGGTCATAATGCTTTTTCAATTCTAACCAGAACTACTTATTCACCTGAAAAAAAAGAAAAATTATCTCAAACTGATTGTTACGCATTTCACTGAAAAGTAATACATATAAAAGTATGGGATAGAATGGAGATAAATATGAATAAGTAGCAGCATAGTAGAGCCATAGAATAGCTTATAGCGTGACTAGAAGCAATATTTGATCATTTCCGAAAAGCTATTTCTTAAATTAATCACACAGGCTTTTGGGTATAAAATCTTCTTGCTGTTTGACAAAGATGTAGGTATAGCCTTATTTTATTACTCAGATCTTACCTAAAGTAACTAAAATAGACTATGAAATCAACTATCTGAACTCATGTTAAGTTAGATGGGAGCAAACAGATGAAATTGATAGTCATTTTTTCCACGCAATTTGCAGGCTGGAACTAAGTAATACAAAAATTATTACAAGAAATAAATATACTGTAGTATTAATGTCTAGCTTAGATTTGTTCAGGAGGCTAATAAGTTATTATTAGCTTCAGATAAGTTAACTTCTATTGCAATTTTTATAGTGACACAAATATAACACCTTTTCTTAGTTTAATCATCTTCATTCCAATCTTTTATCCACACCCACCAGTGGATCTCAATTGAGCCACATGCATTTTGCATCTAACAATAGCTATTTAATAAAGCACTCATTAGCATGTAGCTGCTGGCTGTTCAAAGTCTGTACCCTGAGGTATGACAAATGCCTTCATCTCTCTTTGGCTTCCGCAGGACGTATAGATGTTCCATTATATGGCTGATTGATCTGTAAAAGGGATGGTATTTCACTTGCAGTGGTTATAGCATCCTGACCAGTCCTGTAATGTCAATCAAATTTTTGTCATTTGGTTTTGTGAGGGTTTGTGCATGGAGCCACGTGTATTTCAATATGTTCTCTAGGAATTCCAACATAATTTGTTCCAGGAGAAACTGCATGATATTATTTGATTTTTTTTTTTCTTCCTAGAAGTGCATGAGGAGCTGCACTTGACATTTGCATTTTCTTTTTTCAGTGTGAAGTTGTAAATTAGTCTCAGATGCCTTGCAGTTTGGGCATGGAGACTCATGAACTTCTGTAAACCTTTTATGTTCTCTGTCTGTGATTAAAAGACTGTAATAAATCTACCCACAAAGAAGATGTTAAACAGCTGAGGCTGCAAGAGCTTCTTAAGAACAGCCTAATCTTCTCTCTAAAAATATGTCCTTGCATCAAACAGACAAACATTTCTTTGCTCTAATTTCCCAGATTATCAGATTTTACACAGGGAGCTCTACACGATGGTATACCAAACACCCTCATCTTCTCCCACAACACCTGATGGAGATAGAGGAGAAAATGCTTTTTCACGTAAGCTGGAATTAATTGTTGTATCATAATGTTGTGGTCAAAACTGAGCAAACTCTCAAGCACTGTTGAATGGATATCAGACATACCTGGGTGTAATGATGACTAATAATAATTTGGGAAACGATTTTTAACTCCATGTCCAGCTTTAGAGGCCTAAATAAGTTCTTCCTTATTATCTTCTTCCAAAACAACTTCAAAACAACACCTTCAGAAAAGGCCAGAGGACAACCCAAGGAACTACAAGCCAGTCAGATTCTCTTTGGTCCCTGGAAAGGTCATGGAGCAAGTCCTCTCAAAGCACATTTCTGGGTGCAGGAAGGAGAAGAAAGTGACTGGTAGCAGTCAGCATGGATTTACCAAGGGTCAGTCATGCCTGGCCAAACTAATTTCCTCCTATGAGAAAATGACTGCGATTCAGGATGAGGGGAGAGCAGTAGATGTAATTTTCATTGAGTTTAGCAAGGCATTCAAAGTTCTTGCCCATCATATTCTTGTATCCAAGATGGGATGCTATGGTAGGGATGGGAAAAAGTCAGATGGTTTTTAATCTGGATGGCTGGTTGGGTTTAGAGGGTAATGGGTAATAACTCATCTTTACCTGGAGACTGGCAACAAGGGGAACACCACAGCGGTCTGTTCTGGGACCTGTCCCAGGGATCTGTTTAAAATCTTTACCAATGGGTAGGAGGAGGCAACAGAGTGCTTGGTTGTCAGGTTTGCAATGACATCAAATTGAGCCACCACTTGATATGTTCGAGGGCAGGGCTGCCATCCCAAGGAACCTGGAGGAATGTGCTGACAGGGGCATCATGAAATTCAGCAATGAGAAATGCAAAGCCCTTCACCTGGATGGAAGGACCCTTTGCAACAACACAGGCTCAAGTCTGCCCAAAGGCCAGCTCTGTGGGAAAGGCCCTGGAGCCCTTGCTGCCTTGGTGGGCAGCAAGCAGGACATGAGCCAGGAGCAAGTCCCAGCAACAACGATGGCCAACAGCAGCCTGGGCTGTATGAACAGGGACAGAAATAGAGATCAAGGGAAGTCATTATTCCCCTCTATTCACATCTAGACCACATTTAGATACTGCATCCAGTTTTGTCCCCTCCAATAGAAAAAAGACATTGATAAATGAGTGAGTTCAGGTGAGGCCCCCAAGATGATGGGGAACCTGGACTTGTTCAGCCTGGAGCCGAGACAACTTTGGGGTCTGCTTGCTAACAGCAGCCCCCAGTGCCTATGGAGGGGCCCTTGAGGAGATGGAGATGTGCTTTTCACAGTCATGCAGGGACTGTGCATGCAGGGTAAGAAACAAAAAGGAGAAGCTGAAACAGGAGAGTTTCAGCCTGGATATAAGGAGAAACTTTTTCCCTATGAGGACAGTCAGACAGATGTGCAGGTTGTGCAGTCTTTAGAGGTTTTCGGGCCCCTACTGGATGAAGCCCTGAGCAGCCTGGTCTGACCTCAGAGCTGAGTCTGCTGTGAGCAGGAGGTTAGAGCAGAGACCTGCTGAGGTCCCTTCCAGTCTGATCTATCCTCTGGTCCTGTTACTTCATACTGGTCTTCTATTGAGACAGAGCATTGGCCAATGTAGCCCCTGAACTGGTCTGTCAGTCTTTTCAGGCAGACCATCCTGCCATTGCCATGACTGTGATCTTGGGATGTGGATAACCTTTGACTGTTTCTTTTCTGTGGCTCCACTTTTTTCATGCTGTGTAAGGCCAAAGCCCGAAGAGAAATATTGTCAGATGAAGAGCAGAAGGGCCATTGGGGAAAATTAATGACCCCAAAGTCACTCAGGTGAGCTGCTGGGAATAGGCTAGGGTGGCAAGAGGAATACCTGTCCCCCGTGGCCAGGAAAATGTCCCCTGTGCATGTGCTGTCTGCGTTGGGCAGATTCCCTAAAGCCAGGTTCTCCCTGTCCCCACCCGGGAGCTGGGTTTTCATGGGAAACATTCCTGGGGTTTAGAGTCAGGTTACTATGAATCTTTCACAATCCTCCCTAATACTTCCTTTCAATTTATACTGTCACATTCAGGTGACAGAAAATCCTCACTTAAGGCAAATATTAGAGAGCTCCCCAGAAATTCATCTCATATAGCTACTTTGGGGTTTTCCTTTTTTCCCTGTACATCCATTAGGTATTAACTGAAAAGGATTCTATCACCTCCATCAATTGAGGACAAAGTCCCCAGTACGACGTGGAGAGCTCTGTAAGGATCAATTCCTGTTGTTCAGCTGTTATTTAATGTTTTCATTCTTTTTGTGAATGTAAAATATCACACGCTCCATTTTCAAGGACCTTTTCTTATTATGATGGATCAAATCCTCGCTAAAGTCAAAAGACCCACAGCACACTCAGGGGCTTAGAAGGATAAAGGCAGATTACAGATTTTTTTTTTAACCCACATATTGTGATGGTGTGCTGTGCAAGGCAGTTCACAGTGTGCTGCCTACCCTGGCCTCTGCTTGCTCTAACTTTAGTTACTACTTCTTATTTCAATTAGGCAGGAGATTGGTGACCATCCATGCTCCTTTTCCTTCACCATTCTCTCTTTTCTATACATATGTCTCTCTGCAGCACCAGCCTCTCAGAAAATATGCAATACGTGTGAATTTATCCTGGTTCTGCCGCTCTGTGTGATCACGTTGACATTGGGATGG
The DNA here is from genome assembly GCF_000699105.1 of Pygoscelis adeliae. Lineage (NCBI taxonomy): Eukaryota > Metazoa > Chordata > Aves > Sphenisciformes > Spheniscidae > Pygoscelis > Pygoscelis adeliae. The sequence continues at coordinate 794,930 of NW_008824247.1, read as the reverse complement.
TTGTGCTGGAGGTTGAAACAGGTCTGACTTTGCGAGCAGGCTGGCAGTGAAGTGCAAAGTGGCTGTGTCACACCTGAGCAGATAATCGGGTCATTCACGTGCACAAAATCTTCGAATTGAAAACCTCAGTGACAAGAAGATACTTGCTTAGGTAAATATTTGCCAGTTATGGCCTTAAGTCAAGAAGTAAAGGCAGTAAGCCTCAGGGCACAACTTAATAAATTTAAGACACAGGGATTCTGAAAATGTCCTGCCTCTTTGGGAGCTGTGTTCTGATTCATCACCTTGTGGTTTTTATTTCATGTAAGAAGTGACAGCAATTTTGCACATTTATTTGGAAAAGAAATCTTTTTTCCAGTGACTTTTATTTGACTTGGTTGCTGCACTTTTTTTTCTTCTGAGTGTCATATAATTTCCCACCAGCTTTCTTTTCCGTTCATATCTAGTTCTTTCCATCTTTCTGAAGAGGATTTATCCCCTACTCTTTTTATCAGAGCCTTTTTATCATTTTCTTTGCTCATAGCTGGAATCTCTCAAATTTCTTCTGGTTTATCAGTATCCTCCTGCAGTCAAGTGCCTAGAAATGCATGCAGGTATCCAGCTGCAATCTTTCCTAAAGACATATAAGGAAGAATAATTACTTCTCTGGCCTTATAAATGATACCCCATAGTACAATATGCCGAAAGACTTTGTCTTCAGCAGCAGAAATCACAGTGCATACTCATATTTAGCATGTTTAATTTGTTATCTACTATCAACTCCAAAATTAATGTTATTAGTAACTTTGCAGCTCCCTGAACCCTCTGGGAGTTTTCCCTTTAGATATAACATTGGCCTCATTAATGCCATTATAATTTATTCATCACTCTCTAATGTTCTGTTAAATTCCCCTCTACTTTCAAAGTTAGAATTAAATATGTGTATGAACCATGTTCATTTCTGATTGAGTAGAGGCCCTCCAGGAACTGATGAATTCAACATTTAGCTGACGAATGACAGTCAGTCCCTTGCAGCAAGCTCAGTTATCAGTTAGATTATGAATTTTGGAGGGTGGAAATTATTGGTTGTTTTTCTTTTTCTTTAGCATGATCTTTCACCACTGATGTCAAAGGGTGTTGTGCATTTGGTATCAGTGAACTGATACCAGGAATTCATGTCATCTTTTAGTTTCAGAAATGAACCTTATTCACAGTATAGCAGGAGATGCAGTAGGTCCCATGTTGTTTGGAGTCATTAAATCTGCTCTGGCTAGTAATATAACAGACGTTATTGTTCAGCCACAACTTCTTAGGCTGGATGGGAAACGTCCATTGACTCTCCAGCTCCTCTATCAAGCCAAAGATAAGAGGACATTATAATTCATTTAGGGCTAAAATCTACCCAAATAATAAAGTCTTAGATTGTTTTTTTTTATTAGGAAGTACTTCTTCATGCAGTTTGGAAACAGACGCTCAGCTACTGCATGCCGAAGTCAGTGGCTCTGGCCGTCGACAGTCAGGGAACAGCAGAAACCCTGTAGAAGCACATCTGACTGCAGCTTGGATTTCATGGCCAAACTTCACAAGGACCAGTTAATCCTCCTTTTGCCCTTGTGTCTAGAGTCCACATTTATCAGGCATCTCCAATGGTGAGGAGGTGTTGGGTGGGATGAGATATGGGGAGAGCCTGGCTGGCATCCCTCTACGATCTGTCTGCAACTGCTGCAAAGAGAGCTGCCGCAATGTTGGGGGCTGTCAGCACGTGCTGCTGTGGGGCAGTGGCAGGTTGCAGTGCCCCTGATGAATGAGTTTCGCCCCCAGACACAAGGACATGCCACCCTGTGGCAAGAGAGGACTGTAAAGATGAGAGGTCTGCCATCTCTAGGAACGTAATTTTTGAAGTGCTGAGAGAAAGCAATTGTTAGCAATTTTCTGGGAGAGAAACAGAATGTGAGTTAGTTATTGATTGATTCTTATTGTCAGGTAATCTGAGTGCAAACTTTCTGTGAGGAAAGGCCAAAGTGTCAAATACATATTTCACCATTTTTGAGAATGTCTACATCAAACTGGCAATGGGCAGAACTAGAGTCCCATCACTTCATGTAATATATGCTTCCAAAGTTCAATAGCATTGTCACATAATTCAAGTGTTTGCTTCAATCATTATTCATATCTTCTGTTAGCACTGGCATTGGGAAAATAATGAAAATATTATTCATAGAATGTATTAGTCCCCAAATTCCATGAATCTCATTGAATAAATTATTCAACCATTATTATCTCACTCTTCCCCCTCACACCTCCTCCCTCTCCCAAGGGATTTTCAGACGACTACCTGTAAGGAGGAACAGGCACAGCTGCAGGTGTTGGCCCAAGGTGGAGTTGCTGCAGCTGTCTTGTATGACTCAGGTGGATGGCATGAACATGCAATGCACAGTGTGCATGGCCCCTCCATTTCATTTTTTGTATGGGATCCCAAAAGATATTTCTGTACAGAAGCCCAAAATCACACCCTGAATAATATTTAAATAAATACACTTTCTTCAGAGGCATGTCATGTCTGAGATGGCCCTGCTTGTCACTCCCCAGGGACTGACGGGGCAGTGGCAGCTTCTGCTTGGTGTCTGCAGCTGAACTGTGCTTTTGTTGCTTCTGGGAAGGCATCAGGCAGAAGAGGTACAGTGCTCTTCCAAATTTGTCATGGCAGTACCAGAAGCTTGTGCTCTCTAATAAATGGTATTTATTCAGATAATTTTAGAAGCTCAGAGCTTAATTTTAGACTATTTGCAGTTATTGGTATTAAAACTGAATTCTTTATCCCCTCCAATGAAGGAAGCTTTAGCACAGGGCTGCACCCTGCAGTCCCAGGTGGAAGTATCTTGGAGTTATGGGCTTCACGTGTTTGCAACCAGGAAGGTACTTGCAACATTGCATGCCCTGTCTGTACTTGCTGAAGTGCAGGAAAAGGCCGGAGAGCCACATGTACCTTATGCGGTAGAGTACAGGATATGATCAAGAAGGCACTGACCTGAAACTCGTAATGTCATTCTACCACAGGCTAGCTCTATGGGCAGGTTCTGGCACTCTTCGTCTTGCCTGTCTAGGTGTCAGGAGGTTTAGGTAGATACTTCTTCATAGCATCTTGTACAAGGTGACATACTGACAGTTGCACTGAGTCCTGCTCCCTCTCACAGCTCAAAAGGAAGGCAAGACAGGAGGAAAAGATTCATTTTCCCTAAGTCTGTATGTCTACAGGGCAGGTGACTGCAACCCAAGCTCCCTTTGGAGCTCAGTGGGGTTCTTACCTGATGAGAGAAACTGGAGAGCACAGGGCCTCGTCTTACCCTTTCCGAAAGGTATGGAGAGGACAAATTGCATCCCTGTGGCCCCTGTTTCTCTCTATTGTCTGTATGGAGACCAGATCAGACACAGACACCCACACATGCTTTGTGGATATCAACTGTTGATCCCATAAAACCCACAGATGTATGGCCTCAGTGGTCCCAACACCACACTGAGCCCTGTGTGTTCATGGGAGTATCCCCACACCGCAGGGGAGCAGGGAGCTACAGGAGAGCCCATAGCATCTCTCTTGAGGGACTAACTCCATTTAGTCAGGGCTACTGTTGACCTACCCTGCAGGCTTTGCTGTTTGCAAATGAATCTTTTTACATATTTGCCATAGTCATTACCACTGAGATGGAACTGTCTTGGCAGAAAAAGTCCTTATTGCTCAGGTGATAGTTTCTGTGTTTCCCCCGCCTCTGTGTGAAGCGTGTCAGAGATGACAGCTGCCCAAAAGCCTTCTCTATCTCTATGTAATCATCACTAGGTTCCAGTGTCTGTTCAACACTGCAGGCGTCAGGCTTGCAGGAGCTAAGCCATGTTTGTGGACAGGAGTACCAAGCTGCAGGAGTTACATGTTGCCTTTATTGCTCCCCCTGATCATTTACAATTTACTTTTCGAAGTCTGTCTATAACACGTGATGTTCACCTCGTCTCAGCTCTCTGTAGCCTGATCCACTCCCCTGCCCCTTGCCCAGCGAGCAGGGTATCCTCCTTACGCCATTTCCCTTGGCGTGGTGAGAAGTGAACATAACTGCTGCTCACCCCAAGGCACTGAGCAATTTATCTGAGGGGAAAATATTGCTGAGGCCATTTTCACCATCCAACTTGTAAAAATGTTTTTTTTCCAAAGGCTTAGTTATTCATTATCCAACTGTCACAAATATTTCCATTACGCCCTTCTGCAGGTGGCTACTCTTAGGCTTTTGTCTGTCTGTTTCTCTTCCTTCCTCAACTCTTGGTTTGCACGGGTTGCTTCGGAAACTCCTGACCTTTATAATGCCAAGCACTGGTTCAGGTCAGTGGAGGGCTGGGGGAAGCAGTGTTTGCATTCAAAGACGCGTAGGCATGTGTTTTACTTGTAGTCTTATAAATGTCAGCTTGCAATCTGCATGTAAGCGCTTCGCAGAAATAAAGCTGTAGGACAAAAGCAAGGTGAAGTGGGAGTTATGAGGCTGTGGAGATGGTGCAGCAACCCAGGTCCTCTGTAATGTGGTGTAGCCCAGTTGTTTTGCCCTGAACGGAGATTCGTCCCAAGGAAAAAGTGAAGCCAGTCCTTCATGACATGTGAACCAAAGTACAGACTTTGCCTTTCAAGCTGTGATAGACTAAAATGAAATGGGCAGAAAACACTCAATAGACGCAAACTCCTTTGAGTTTTCCCTCCCAGGCACTGCAAGTTTTCAAAGAGCTGTTGGTGGAGGCTCTGCTGTTTAGCTGTCTGTGCTCTTGCTGTCATAGAAGTGCACGAGAACGCTACGGCCAGTGGTATCTTGTTTGCCAGCTGCACAGTGCTCCTAGCCCAAAGACTCAGGGAACCTGCAGAAATCAGGGGGAAATGTGTTTCTTACCTCCTTTATAAATGACTGCTCACTTCATAGCAAGCCCTGCAGCTGCTTGCAGAAGGTGCACAGGAGGAGCAGTGCCAGCTCACACAGTGGGCTCTTCGGTCGTGTCCTGTCAGCACAGGGTAGAGTTTGCTGAAATGCTTCTCTCGGGCACAGCGTGGGCAGAATTGCTCATCACGTTATTCATTTCAGCCAAAGAAAGGAGACAACTTGTCTGGCGACGCCTTTGGTGATGAATGTCTGCAAAGGGGGCTGCAAGCACAACCCCTGGAACGGCAGCCATCTTTTTATCTCATTGAAGCTCTGCATGCTTCAGTGCGTGCCTGCAAGCTTCCTTCATGCTCTGACTAAAACCTACCAGGAAGCCAGTTTGAGCACATTACGGGTGCCTCTTCCTTCATGAAGGGATTCATTAAGGGAATTCATTAAGGAAATTAGCCTTACTAGGGTTGCAATCTGGACTAGAGGGCTGCATATGGGCCCAAGGAGGAGATAAAATCCCCTGGCTGACCTAAACGGACCACCATCTGAATCATGGGTGTGAATGCAAGTGTCTTCTCACCCATGTCATCCCATCACAGGATGAGGAGCAGAGCCCACCTGGACCAGGGGAGCTGCAATGGTCCATATTTGTCTTCACTAGAGCATGGCACAGTGCACACAGTGAAAGAAATGTTTCCCGCGGTATGGCTGTCTGTTCTGCCCCGGTGCAGATCGAAAGCATGTTGCAAACTGCAGGTCTGAGAAACAAATTTCTGCATGCGTGCAAGAGCAGC
>NW_008824247.1:781342-789211 GCF_000699105.1 Pygoscelis adeliae | reverse complement strand
CGGAGCGGCTCCTGGGAGGGAGCTGCAGGCGTGTGGTTGGTCCCAGCCAGCCCCAGTGAGCCATGATGGCTCTCTCCCTCTCGCAGCCTCACCCCAACTCATCTAACATCGCCCCAGCCTGGGATCTGCCCTCACGCTGCTTGTGGATCACCTGTGGCTCAAGGAGCTCAGTGTTGCTGCCCCTGCCAAGTCCTGCGTGAGAGCTAGGGCAGCACTGAGGCAGTTTGTACCCTTTCTGTTTTCTGTAAGAGCTCCTCTGTCCTCTGTCATAGGGAAAAACTGCTCAGCTCATGTGGTTTAAATCAATCAGGATCAAAGCAATTTTTAGATTTTTTAATGACATATAATTAACTGGCAATCAGTGAACTGTACATGCAGAATCAATATCAGTAATATGACAGACAAACCACAGCACTGGATGCTTATGAAATGTTAATAAACACCTACAAATTTCAAAATAGCCTTCATAACTAATCCCGCAAAGCTCTAATCCCACAGTGAGCCACAGTGGCTCAGAAGCCACATGGGCCAACAGCACTCACCCCTCTCCTGGCAATGGGGGCTCCCCTACTCTCGCACACCCCCTGTGAGATGTGGGTGCTCCCCATGTGCACACCAGTGACAAAGGTCCCCCAGACTCACATACAGGCACCCCATCCTGCTTCTTCTCTTCCTCTTTGGGGAAGGATTCAGTCATAACCATATAAAGGTCTCTTGGGAAAGGATGAGCTAAGTATGTCCCTCTCCTGGAAGATGCCCCAAAAATACTTTCCCCTTCCAGACTTACAGCCTTCCAGATTTCACAGAAAACAAGGTAGAGTTCTGTCCATTTTTGCACAGAACATCCTCTTTAAAGTTGTGGAAGACATGGAAACACTGTTGAAAAAGTAGTGTGTCATAGTCAGATAGAGACCAGAGACTTATGGCCGGAAAAGCACCATCAAGATTTGGCAAACTCAGTCAGTTCCTACAGTTTCTCTCCTCTTGGACTCCCCCCCTCTCTTTAGCTCCAGTTCCTTCAGACTGGGCTGATTTTCAGAGGGTGCTTTTGTAATGCGTGTGTGTGTGTGTGTGTGTGTGTGTGTTTGTGCATGTGTGCATGTGTATGGTTTTCTGTAATGACTGCTGCAAATGCAGTCTTAAAGAAACCAGGACTACCATTCAGTTATATACTGCTAGGCATTTGACTGCAAAGACATACAAGGTCTGCATTTCTCATCAATACTTTTTATTATGTTTTCTTAGCCTTATTCCCAGCCATGTGCCTTAATATACTTTGTTCTTTTTCTGATATTTTTTAAGCAAATCCCCAAAAGCAAATGATAAGGATGAAATCAAGTTAGGTAGCAACAGTAAACTGAAGATATTAATAGTCCTCAGCTTGGTGTTTGTAAGAGATGAGGATTATTTTTTTAAGTGGTACCCATTGAAGTGAATGGTCAGAACAGCTGCTTAATTAACAGTGTTAGGAGAAAATGCTGGTTATTGCCATGTGGTTTGATTTGTATAAATGGGTCACAGAATGGTTTTTCTGTAGGTCTCTGCAGCAAAAGGCGTTTGCTGCACAGCCTACTGCTCCTCCCTCAGTTTCAAATCAAGCAGAAGACAATTCAAAAGACAGTTTTTGGGCTTACCCTATTTTTGGATTATATCCTACAGTTTCACACAATTTGTATTCAAAGGGGATGGATATCTCCTATTTGCATAAGTGAACACTGTCTAACGTTTGTGGCCTTCTGCAGCAGACGTGTGACCGATTCCCATGTGCATCGCAACAGGCTAGGTAGGCAGGCCAGCACTGGAGACTGCTGCTGCTGCCTGTTATTATCGGTTGCACTGGGTAAGTTTTTGTGAAGCATGTTCATACTGCAGCTGAGCCATCCGCCTACCTCTCCCTCCCTTTTCATTTCCATCTATTTTATTGTTCTGTCTGAAAGGCCTCGGGCCCTTGCCCCAGCCCCGCTCCTGGAAGACATCAATTGCCCAGGGATGGTCTGGAAGCAGCGCAGCAGAGGCTGAGCACCGTGGCTGGCACAGGCAGGTGTCAGCTCACCGGTGGTGAAGGTGCCGTGGTGTCACCCCATCCTCGGTGGCAGTACCTGCCTGCGTGGGCTCCCTCTGCCCGCAGCCGTCCTGCTGGGCACAGCCTCACACTTCACTGCCACTTCTGCCTCAGCGCCAAGGAGAAATAGTAAGCAGCAGGAAAACAACCCAGCTCACCCCACACCCTCCTGTGCACGGACCCTACGGCCCATTTACCTCCCCTTTCCCCCTCCTTTATAAAGGAAGGTCTTCTTCAGCTATGAGGATAGTCCGAGTGACATTCCCCTGCTGGAGTAAAGCCCATTATTTCATACAGTCAGGGACAGCTCGGGCAAGAAAGAGCGTTTCAGTTGTTAATTGTTTATCCTTTCTGCCACTGCAGCAGGAAAATCCTATCAAAAGGAAGTTAATTATTTAAATGCCTCCTCCATTTGAATTGCTCATTCAGAGCTGTTTCTTACACCTCAGTCACCCTGAGGCTTTTCCTGCTTTGAGCAAACCTGTCATGGGTTTATATTATTTACCAAATAGCACTGCTGCTGACCACAAATTTACTAAAGATCTACTGGAGACAAAGCAGCCACTGTATTACAACACAATTTTAGTCTGCACTGACTTAAAAAACATTGTATTGTGCTGAAGATAATCGCATAGAGGGCAATTATAGAAGCTGGAGAGGATCAAACACAGTAATAGGGATATAAAAGGAAACCTGCATTCTTTATACGTTACTCCCCATGCATGCGAATGCTTCTCTTTTATCTTTCTTTTTACAGATGTTTCAAATTACATAGTAATTACAAATTCAAACGGATTTTTTTTCACACAAAACCATCTGATCTTAGCCACTCTCCTGAGTAACATTGGAGCAGCTTCCCAAGGCTTGCAGTTAAGTTATCCATCACTGCAAACACAGGATGGCTTTGTACAAGATATGGTGTAGCTCTTTCGGGGCTCAGGTCTTGACCCAGAGCCTTCTGCAGGGGTCAGAATAGATGATCACAGAGGCTCCTTCTGGTTTTATTGTCTACGAAGAGATAAATAATATCTTGGGCAGAAAGTTGATTGATCTGAATATTACTAAAGTATCATTATAATCTAAATCAGTAGTCAACTGACTAAGAGTGCAGTGAAGTGTCAGGATAATAATGTAAGTTAGTTATCATTTATAGCTGCCCTAGAAGATTTGTCCTACTAGCTAGGATAAAAAATCAACACTAGTGATTATGGTGAGACTTTGGGAGGTGCAAAACGGTGGATCGGTGCCCAAGGAGTGTATGTGGTGGCAGCTGCAAAAAGACTGCATGAGGAGAGGTGATTAATAGACACAGGGAGAGCCCTCAGTTTAGATCTGAATCAATTCTGCTCAAAACCTGTAGGCAAGTAGGCAAGTCTGTGGAGCACACAGGACTGCATTTCCTTGTAAAACTTGCATATGGAGGCTTCCAAGAGTGCATGTCTACGCATTATTGGAATTTGGTTCAACAGACAGATAAAAGCAGAGAGGCAATGACAGATACCATTTCCTTGTGAGCCTCTTCAAGGAGAACTCTGTTGCAAAGGTAGTCAAGGGATTCAGTCCAAATCACCTTGAAATGAGAGGTTTTCCATTTGCTTCAATGGGCCAAAGCCCATTTATCATGTGCACTGAGAGCCACTGAAAGGGAGGAGGGCTGCCCATGTGCCCTGGTCCAGAGCAAGCTCACACAGGCAAGCAGTGCTATTGGAGAGAGGGAGGAGGAAGGTAGTAGGTAAGGTTTAAGACCCCTAAGTCATCCTACTAAATTTATCCCTGTGTACTGCATTTGTAATTAAATTCTTCCAAAACCAGCTGTTCTGAAAAACACTGCCACATATTTTCTTTGCAGATTCTACAAGACTGCTATTCTTTCTTTGTGTGAGGAGTTATAGGAAGTATTTGCTCACTATTATGCTGCTATTTATCAGAATATTTCCCAGAATTGTTTTGTACCATACCAAATAGAAGTCGTCATAACAAAATGCCAATCTTGCACCTTGCAACTTTTACCTTGCTTGTTTGTCAGGAAGGTCAGCACACAACCAGAGTCTCTTCAAGCTTGCATCAAGTCGTGTTCTTGAGACTCACTTCCGTGGCCTTTGAGATGCCTAAAAACTTGAATTTGCCTCTTTTTTTTTTTTTTTTTTAGCATTCTTAATCAGGTTAAAGGTTCAGCTTTTTGGAGTATCATATTCCATGAAATAAGAATGGCCAAGAAATTTCTGTTCAGGAAGTGTCTCCCTCTGCCTATCTCTGGAAGCACATTTATATGTCGTATGTGACTTCTTCGAAAATATCATGGTCAGAAGATAATATTGCAAGAAAGAAAACCCATTGTTTATCATACCAGTACACCATGTAACACAGGCAAATTAATTACCTAAACAAAACAAAAATTTGAATGACATGCTAGCATTAATTTCACAAATAGGTGCCTCATGATCCATTTTGAATGATGCTTTTGTGCTTCTGATCACATGAAAAAAGGATGTGCTTTATGTCTTCTATGATAAAGGACAGTATCTCTTGAAAGATCATTGGGCATTATACAGAACATGATAATATGCCCATAGCAAACATGGTGTACAGCAGTCATAAATACAGGATGAAGAGCCTTCCCTGTGTTCAGCTACCCTTGCACATCCTGAAGGGGACGGCCCACCAGCTGCTGTGACCCATGGTGTCTCTGCAAGCACCAGAGATGCCTTCTGTTTGGCTGATGAACTCTTCTCTTTCTCACTTCCCTGAAATAAAGTGTGTGTAAGAAAAAAAGAGGAGAAAGATAAAGGAAAAACCCAAACTTCCCATCTTCATTTGTCTTCTAGTGATTTATGTTGCTTTGTTTCTAATATTTCTTCCACTGCCAGGAACTGCCTGAGGGTAATGATCAAACCAGCAGACACTCTTGTAGAAGAGAGTGATTTGGTGTCTTCACTCTCTGTAAAGGTATGTGTTGGTCTGGATATGTACTCCCATGTATCAAAGCCTTCTGGGCATTTGATAGAATTGAGTTTGAAGATGTAGCAGTCCTTCATTATATTAATACCATCAGTCATTAATTAGGAACATATTTTTCTGTTTAAAGAAAGGGATCGGAATATATGGCATAAGCTTTTGCCAGCTTATGGTCTTCCTGGAGGGTCTTTTTCAGTGCGATTTAGTTTACAAGGTCTCTGGGGTTCTTTCATCATCACCAACTGTTTATATTTATGCTGTAAACAATAAATTGTATAAATGTCTCTTTTGCTGTTATGCCAGAGAAATCTTGACAATGAGCAGGCAGCCGTGCACCAAGACCCCTTCCTGACAGCCTGATATTGCCGTTTTGCTCCACCATGTGTTGCCTCTTAATTTATAAATAGGTTGTTATTTGTTTGAGACAGAGGCTTTTCGTACTTGCTTTTATACAGTACCTAACACAACGAGGTGATGGTCACACTGAAGAAAGATGCACTACACCATGCTCCAACTGGAAAAAGGGGCAGGAAAATGAATTGGTACTGTTTTGCTGGGATTTCATCTGGCTCCCTAATGACTCACTTCATTAGGAAATAAGGCACTATGACTACACACACACACATGTGAACCCTTGGATTAATAGAGGATGGGTTGGCATCCAAGGTATGTACCAAGGATGCTCACTGGCTCTGGACCATAGCAGCTGTGGTGATTTATTATCACTAAGCAGGGTGCCAAGAGGTGATTCTGACATACTGGGAGCTGGGGACATACAGAAGAGTGAAGAAATTACTATTATGCATCTCAAGATATGTTGTGTGTAAATGTATTTGCGGGTTGTCTGGTGTGCATTTTGGTTGCAGTAATGTATTTCTATTGATATAAAATACTCAGGGTAGAGTTGGACACTTACAAGATTAATCTAAATGTATTTTAAAAGAAAGCAGCAGCAGAATCAGCAGGGAAAGCACTTGGTTTCTTCTTTTCTCCCTCTCTGTACCACAGAAGAGTAACCTGTGCACAACTGTCCTAGCCTTTGCTCCCTATCATGCCAGACTAGCAGCAGAGGAACTCCAGGGTCGTGTTTCTGGAGACCGTCAAAGGCCAGTCTGTGTTTAGCAATACTTACCATCAGTTCTCTCAGCCGTGCTTTAAAGGCCTGGGCTTTCTGGGTAGAGACCAGCGTGATGGAGACGTGAGCACACAACTCCACAGCTATGGCTCGATCAGGCTTTGAATGGAAATGTTAGGGCACAAGATATGGCCCAAAAAACAATAGTGCCTGAGACACAATAATGTTTTTTTCTGTATTAGCCTCTAGCTGGAAAACAAGGCATGTGAATTGTCTTTGTGCTAGGAGAGACTTTTGCAAGATCACTTGGTTGACCAGTGGTTGACCACTGTCAGTGGTAACACTGTCAGCAGTTGACAGTGGTTGACCACTGTCTTCATCCTTTCCTGGTGGATTTGCTTATATAGCGAGGCTCTTGGGATCCACTTCTTTTGAAAACGAGAGCCCTCAGCTAACGCAGGGCATACATGAACAGTCCAACTGATGTGCCTGTTCTGTGTTGTCTCCTATTCTGTGTTCTCTGCCCTGTGCTAAGAAAGAAATACATTACAAAAATAAGCTGGGAAAAAGTCATGAAAACACCAGAAATTTCTTCTTTTCTCTACCACCTTGTCCTGAACTCAATGCAGAGGTGTTCACAACCTGGATCCTTCAGTTTGTGATGTCTGATGCAGCCATTAACCACAGCTCAAATGGAAAAAAAAACCCAGCCCAAAACACAAAGATCCACAGGATTTTTCTCCTGTGCTTTCTAATCCCCCACCAGCATGCTGTGCAGTTCTGCCATCTGCCCTGTAGATTGTATCCACATGTGTCACTATGTCCACGCTGGGGGCAATTGCATCACCAGTGGTGTCACTGAAAAAGGAGGAATTAGTGCACACCTGCAACACATTCCAAGTTAGACAGGTAAACTCTGAACACAATAAAATGGTGGTGAAAGATATTGATCAGTTATTTGGTGGCAACGTGACTTATATGCCAAATCCATCTGGTGATTAGCACCACCCTTTCTCTCAGGAAGGAAGGCTACACTTTATTTTTCAGGCTTCATTAATCATAGAATCATAGAATAGTTTAGGTTGGAAGGGACCTTTAAAGGTCATCTAGTCCAACAACCCCCTGCCATGGGCAGGGACATCTCCAACTCGACCAGGTTGCTCAGAGCCCTGTCCAACCTGACCTGGAATGTTGCCAGGGATGGGGCATCCACCACCTCTCTGGGCAACCTGTGCCAATGTTTCACCACCCTCAGCATAAAAAATTTCTTCCTTATATCTAGTCTAAATCTAACCCCCTTTAGTTTAAAGCCATTCCCCCTTGTCCTGTCACAACAGGCCCTGACAAAAAGTTTGCCACCATCTTTTTGATAAGCCCCCTTTAAGTACTGATAGGCTACAAGAAGGTCTCCCCAAAGCCTTCTCTTCTCCAGGCTGAACAACCCCAACTCTCTCAGCCTTTCTTCATAGGAGAGGTCTTCCATCCCCCTGATCATTTACATGACCCTCCTCTGGACGCGCTCCAACAGGTCCGTGTCTTTCTTATGCTGAGGGCTCCAGAGCTGGAGACAGTACTCCCGGTGGGGTCTCACCAGAGCAGAGTAGAGGGGCAGAATCACCTCCCTCGACCTGCTGGCCATGCTTCTTTGGATGCAGCCCAGGATATGGTTGGCCTTCTGGGCTGCGAGCGCACATTGCTGGCTCATGTCCAGCTTTTCATCCAGCAGTACCCCCAAGCCCTTCTCAGCAGGGCTGCTCTCAATCCCTTCATCCCCCAG
>NW_008824247.1:773117-778258 GCF_000699105.1 Pygoscelis adeliae | reverse complement strand
TTTGCGGCCAGGTCTGCTGCCTGTCCCTACCCCAGAGGAGAGGTCCAGGCACTTCCTGCAGCCTGAGGTCTGCACCGCAGCCTCTCCCTTCAGCAGCTCCCTCTGGGTGGAGGCATCGGCCGCCGCTGGGGTAGATGGTGCAGACCCCCCAGCTGGAGCCGCGGCCTTTACCCTCAGACAAGTGCCCACCATTCTGCCTTGAGGGTCGGGTAGGATGAGTGCCCTTGACCTGTGTCCGCTTGCTGGGTTATGTGTACGCTGAGTCCCCCACTTGGCCCGTGGAATTTATTTGGCATCTGGAAGTCACAGCAAAACAGTTCATATGGAAAGGGAGGATGTAAATTGTCTGCCTCTCCCAGGCACTACCAGGTTATTATTCACAGCTAAAATACTATTTGTAAAATATTTGTGTATTTAATATTTTAAAGAGCAGCTACGCTGAGTCCCCCACTTGGCCCGTGGAATTTATTTGGCATCTGGAAGTCACAGCAAAACAGTTCATATGGAAAGGGAGGATGTAAATTGTCTGCCTCTCCCAGGCACTACCAGGTTATTATTCACAGCTAAAATACTATTTGTAAAATATTTGTGTATTTAATATTTTAAAGAGCAGCTCTGGCATTTGGGTTGATTTCAGCATTCTGAAGGTGGAGGGGGCTTTGTGTGTGCTACAGATACTGTCATCTGGAAGATGTGCTCTCATCATCAACTGAACCAGCCAAAAGAGGATTTTAGTATGCGAGGGAGCAGGCACTAGAATAAGGGGAGATTAATGTGAGCTTAGTGCCTTTTGAATGAAGGTTGTCATCCATGGAAGACAAGTGGAACCTTTCCAAGCTGGGACTCTGGTAACACACAAAGGGCACACTCTGCCTACCCAAAACAGGGCATTGATGGAGCTCAGGTCAGAGCATATTAAATGCAAGAAAGTTGCTGACAGATTTTACAGCTGTACAGGTGATACATTACTGTCTTTCTGCAGGTATCACTCAGTGATGTCCTCAATCAGGTTGTGACAGCTTCCCCAGTCACCCTCTAGGAATTCACCTGCTAAAATACATAGTATTTTAACCTACTTCTACTGCCATGCCACTTACTCGCTGTATGATATCTGCAGTATTTCTTCTCAGAGTTGTAATTCTATTTACCAACCACAAATTCTCACAAGTTGCTAATAGCTTTCATTGTCTTATCAAGAGGTTTCTAATAGAGGAGGCCACTTAATCAACTGAAAAGGGAAAGAAAACCACTAAATGCTGTGTCATAGTCAAGCTACAATTCTTCTTTTTTTTTTTTCTTCCTTTTTAAGAGATTGAAGTTGCAGTAGCTAAAAAGGGGTAGCTGCTGTGCTCATTCTTGGCTTTCACAACCGTGACGTTCAAAGAGTGCCCAAGTTTATATACCTAAATCCACAACTTGATCTACAACAGTAACAGAAACCAAATATTCTCTTCTGTTTATTTGACCCTGGCATGTGGACCGTACGCTCGTTATTATTGTTTACTACTTCCAGGGGGCAGCAGCCATTGGGTCCAATCCAGACCAGCTTTCCCCTATGTTACACTCTGCACATACGTAGTCCAAGATATTGAAGAACAGTTTGGCTGGGATGGGAGGATGGACTGGATGACCTCTCAAGTTCCCTGTGAAGACTTGGTGTGCAAGGTTGGTGGCTGGGGACAGTGCTGACCTGAACAGCAGTGTGTCCAAACGCACGGCTATGTTGTGTGAAAAACTGTACCTTGCGGTGGCAATCTTAAAGATGTGAATTACAGATGCCTAAACAAGCATCTGGACCCTAGGCAGTATCCCAGAAACAAAGATGACAAGATGAGAAAGAAAGCCAGTAGGAGATTGTTCAGCCTAGAGAAGAGAAGGCTTTGGGGAGACCTTCTTGCAGCCTATCAGTACTTAAAGGGGGCTTATCAAAAAGATGGGGGCAAACTTTTTGTCAGGGCCTGTTGTGACAGGACAAGGGGGAATGGCTTTAAACTAAAGGGGGGTAAATTTAGACTAGATATAAGGAGAAATTTTTTACGCTGAGGTGAAACACTGGCACAGGTTGCCCAGAGAGGTGGTGGATGCCCCATCCCTGGCAACATTCCAGGTCAGGTTGGAGGGGGCTCTGAGCAACCTGATCTAGTTGGAGATGTCCCTGCCCACGGCAGGGGGGTTGGACTAGATGACCTTTAGAGGTCCCTTCCAACCCAAACTATTCTATGGTTCTATGAAATGAGCAGTGAGATTGTGGCAGAGCCAAGACTTACCAAGCAGCCTGGTTGCTATTCATTTACCCACGCTGCCTCTCCTGGCCAATTTGGTGGCCTAAATGAAATTGTCGGTGAGGAAAGCAGCGTGAGCATGCACAGTGTGCTGTGATTAGAAGGAGCACTGCTGGGCAGAGGAGCATCAGAGCAGCCAAGCAGAAGTTTTCTGTGTATTCTCATTGCCTTTTCTCCTGAGAGGTACTTGCCTTTTATTCCCAGCTCCTTCACTTTCAGTTCTGTTGTTGCAGCTTGCACCTCTTCTCTAAAATGTAAAATGCAGTTGCATTCAGTGCGATGGAGGCAAAAGGAGTTAATGTTCCTTCTACTCCTGGGTGGATAAAAATGTCACAGCACTGTTTCTGCATTGCAGGGAGGGGACAACCTAGCTCTCAATAACCAAAACAAGCCACACGGTTATTGAAATATTTGGGATCACTTGTTATCAAGATTTTTTTGCCAAATTCTCCCCATACAGAATATAAATGCCCCGTAAAAAAATTACTGCATGTTGACATTTGGCCACATTTTTAAGTCAGTTATCAGTAGCTAAATCAAACCAGTGTTGGACTGATTTAACCCTGAATACAACAGAATGTACTGGCCTTTGGCTATTCCACCCTGCTTTAAGAAAAAAAGTAATCCAAAGGTTTTTCCTAGCAAATCGGAGATGATGTGGGCTTGTCCATCCCTTGCTGTAACTGCTTAGGAGCATGAATTAGAGCTGTTGTGTACTGGAAGAGGGAATGCAGTTTGAGCAGGGGCTCCCAGAGCCATTTCACTTTGGCAGGTCTGAGAGTTGCTGGGAAAATATGTCTGCCTTGCTGTGGAGGAAGCAAGCAGGGCTTGGTAGCAGATCCAGGACAGTTTGGTGGCATATTCATTCTCTGTCACTCCCAGGGTGCAACTGGGGATCCCAGTCAACGGCCAGGATTTGGTGTCCCTGACTCAAAGTTGTCCTATGTGCTGCCTAGGGTCAGCTCATCTCCTTGTCACATTCTTGGAGTGCCATCACCTTTTTTTGTTGTCCCCTCCTTAGTAACAATATGTGGGCTGGAAATAGAGGATTCCTGCACCTTGTCCCTCCCCATTGCACTGGCTGGGCACAGATGTGAGACTTAATCTCATGAAATCTCCTGCTGTATTTGAGGGGAAAAAAGGAACCAACCTTGAAGAATGGGTAACCTGCAAAGGTGCATAAATACATTCAAGAGCTGCACACAGCACTCACCCGGCAGTGTCTGGATGGTCAGTGGGGAAACTAGGTGGAATTTGTTTAGCTTAACACTAAAAAGCACAAGGTTGAAAAACCACATCCTGTCCCTGTTCTTTTAAGGATCCAAATTCCTTTTTTTGGTGGCAGGAGAGAAAGAACTTAGGAAAGAAGAACAAGATTTATATATTTAAACCCTTCAGCCTGGTGAAGGGATGAGCTATACTCCAAAGCAGACTTTCAGAAGCTGAAAGCACAACAGCGATTGACTGCATATTAATCCCCAATAAATACTTTCCAGGATGAATGGCACAGTTCAGAAGATATGAAGAGGGGCAACACCCTACAAAGCACTAAGAAGCAAGCAAGCAAGCAAGCAAATATGGCAGAAAATGCTGTGATAGTGAAGCCAGCTTTGAAAAGAACACAGTCCTTACAAGCCAGGGTTACTTTAGCCTGCAGTAAGGGAAGATTAATAATGAACATAGATTGCTCAAATGAATTATATCATAATGGATGCCCTGAATGCCTTGTGATGGATGGCTAGACAGCATTTAGTGCCACCAACACTGGTGATTGAACTGGCATACAAAGCAGGTAGGAAGGAGGTTTGGGTCAGAGAAGGGCAGAGGCAACATCTGTCAGTAGGAGGGCAAAACCCACCTCCTGGGGAACAGCCATATCCTCCAACCTATGGTACGGGGGAGAAAACCAATGAAAAGGGAACAGCCATTGCTTGGACAAGCAATGTCAGGCAGTGCAGAAACTGATGGATGTGTTCAGGAGCAATCTTTATCACCTGGAGTTTCAGCATGGATAGCTGCAGAGTTACATTGCATTAGGAGCTTGCGTGAAACTGGTTTTCTGCCCTGTGCTCTGCTCAACCCAAACAGCATTTTGAATTTGCAGTTTGGGTAGAAGCCTGACCAATTCACTGTAGACAGAGATAAGACTATTAATAGATGCTCTGTATATAATATCTTTTTCCTAATACAGCAGTGGATCTTCAATTTACTGGCAAAGGTAGCAGAGTTTGCAAACTGGCACCTGATAAATGCCATGTCTGCCTCTCTGGGACACCCGCCAGTAAATTCAGTGCAAGCTATTGAAACATTGCTAGATGGTGAAGACATGTCATGCAGGGCTGGCTGGCTGGACCAGAGGAGCCACAGAGTTTCAGAGACTGTCCCCCACTACACACCACTACCAGCCCCACTGGGGCCAGTTGTGGTCTTCTCTCATGTCTATCTTCCCCAGGCCATGAAAAGTGTAGCTGACCAACTGGAAAAAAGTCAGAGCCTGTGGAACTGGTAAGAGCTACAAAAAAAGAAGAAGAAGAAAAAAGAGCATAGCAAATTGTTTCCTGCACTGATGAGAGGCACAAGCTGAAAAAAAACCCAGAAAACCAAACAGAAAGAAAGAGGCTCTCATTACCTCCCTTGCTGGGCAGAAGCAAAACTAATTAAAAAAGCAGCGGGAGAAGGGGCGTGCCACAAAATCTCACTGCAAAAGTATGGCCCCTTTCTTCCTTTTTTTTGCCAATTTTTTAATACATTTTCAAGTTCTGCCCATCAGAAGTTGTACGTGACAAACTCAAATAAGTTGCTAGACCCTGTCTTGTCTTCTGGGACCAAGGTTTCTGCAAGACAGAAGGGAGGGAGGGA
>NW_008824247.1:768434-772961 GCF_000699105.1 Pygoscelis adeliae | reverse complement strand
GGAAGGAAGGAAGGAAGGAAGGAAGGAAGGAAGGAAGGAAGGAAGGAAATGTATTACTGTACTAAAGACATGGGAACTGTGTGTTATACAGTGTCATAGATACACCAGTAAGCAGCATGATTATAAGCAACCTATTGCCCTTACGGACTCTATGATTAACAGAAAGAAATTACCAGTTATATGTAACTGCCAAGCACCAATTCCCCTGTTAAAAACTGTCCAGGAAGTGTATGACCAAAGTCTCACTGTGGTCCTGTAATATGTGTGAAGTAAACACAGCCCTTCAAATGTATTGTTAGTCTGATGCAGCCTTTCCTTCTCCAGGCATTGACTCTTTGTCATGTCCGCTGTATTGAAGGTATGAAACAAAATAGCAGGTGGAAATAAAAGAAAAAGTCTGAAAACTTTGCTCTGAAAAGCAACACTACCAGACTATGCACTCCTATATTCAGCAGATCTGTCTCTGTGTCAGTCAGATCCTCTCTTGAGTGATTAAAATGAGCTCTCATTTGCAGAAGAGCTGACACAGCCCAGAAAATTATTTACATAATGCAGAAGGAGAATTTATTCATTATGTTTCTGCTGCGTAATATGAGCTGACCACTCAAATTTTCTCCCCCGAACAATCGAGGTCTGAGCCTGCACTCTCAGCTCGGGGAAGGGGCCGTGGTGCCTTGCTGCCCTGCAAGGTACCACTGTCATGTATCCTCTGGCTGAAGGGCCAGGCCAGTGCATCCAAAACGTAGGGTCAAGAGAGGGAGAAAGGGCACAATAAATACCTGTGATTTGGGCTTGGATGTTGTAAATGTGGGCAAAGCAGTAAACACTGTGAGCATCTGGCCTGGTGCACGCAGTCTGGCCATTCTGTGTATAGTTAAAGGGCACCTTTTATTCCATATACATCAGGGCTACGCCGCAGCACAGGAGCTGCTTTCCAGGTAGCACTCCAGGCCACTATCTTTCCTACAGCAGCAAACAAGCCCATTTGCCTCAGGGGAACAGACAGCAGTGCTGGGAGGGACAAGCACACAGCAAACTGTCTCACCCAGATCATAAGTCTTTATTCATCTTCAGCTCTGCTTGACAGAGCAGGTGAGTTTCACATCCTTAAAAGCCCTTTGCTTCAGTTACCTTTTATGACTCTGGATATGTTTACGAGTTTCCTTGCTCCTTCTGTGCACACTTAAATTGAATTTATTCCTGTGTTCCCTCCCTTCTTTCCTCCCACTCCTCCCCACACCTTCCCCTTCAGCAAGCTCATCCTGAGGAGACACATTTTGGGGAAAAACCCTTGTCTGATTTTATGAGGATGTTTGTATGTATACACAGTCTCTGCAAGTCTCGGTGTGTCGGTGTGTTCTGTATGTCCTATTTTATTGATTTTTGAAGCTTAGATCTGGGTTTCCACATCCTCTTTTGGGATCCTAATGTGCAGTCTGAATTTCAAGGTTGTAAAGCTCTCTATAGATCTCACTGAGATGTGAAATAAAGCCCCCAGGAGCATGGTCTGGGAGCAGAGGTATAACAGACGAGATTTTACCTCGGACTCATTTCTAGGTTTGAATTGTTTAACTGTAGCTGCAAAACACTGCAGTAGGGCCTCTGTGAGCCTCCCAGCTATAAAAAAAACAGATGATGCTTGTTAGTGTTGCTATAGAGCCAGAGTGGCATTTTAGGATTTAAAGAGATACGTGATATCACAGACATTTTCTGTCTGCCCTAGGAAGAGATGTGGGCAGCGGGGTGCTGGAGCCCATTGCCAGGGATGAGAAGGGTTAGGAGTACAAGGCTCAGGAACATGCTGATGCTCCTTTGCTGGCCTCGGGGTTTGACTTCAGCTATCTGGCAGCACCTCATACCGAGTAAAGATGAAAACCCCAAGGTTCAGGAGACAGGCTTCCCATGGAGAGAGGTCATGGAGGGTTGCTGAACACGTACAGAAGTCCTGGCTTAATGAAGTGCTGCCTAGCTTTCAGTATCAGAAGAGACACCCTAGGGAGAGCTGCCCAACAAGTAATTGCCTGGGAACAGAGTCTCTGTAAGCACTTGGGGGTAGTCAGACAGAAAGGAAAGAAGGGATAGAAGAGATGAGAAAGGTCACTGAGTGTATGAAAACCAGTGCTTTTTGACACACAAGATTTGCATGTCCCAGAAACTGACAATGTCTAATGAGGCAATCCAAAGGTTGAACAGGGGACTGAAGGTCTCCTTGAACTATTAATTACCAGTCACTGGGATAGACTCTTTCAGCTCCACTAAAAACATAACTGTCCTTTATTTCATATTGTAATAAGGCTGAGCTTAATACTCTTGTTCCTGAATTACTTTACTTGGCTTTGTTGCTTTCACATTGTCAAGACTTTATTTCTGTTCAGGAGCATGTACTCCTCACCTTGTTGCATGCTGTACTAATCATGCTTTTATTATATATTTTTAGGTCCTTCTCACAGTGTTCAGAGATCTCTGGGGCTTTTTTAGCCCAGAACATCAATAAAGCTTACTGCCAAAGCTCCTGGTAGAGGTACTGCATCTACTTATTCTGATTGTCCCTTGAAAAAATTAAATTATTGCAATGTGAGTGCAGAGCAGGGTTCAAGGTCCACTGCATATGAAAATGGAATTGATTACTCCCAATGAACAGAGGCTTGCAGCTCTTAAGAACATTGTTGCCAACATAAATATGTTGGCACATACTACGCATTTGGCATGCTAAGTAGTTTACTGAACTACTCCCTGCAGCATATTTTAAGGAAATGCTGACAGTTTGGCATCTTATTGGATAACTGCATTCAGTGGCTTTGGTCACAAATGACAGATGTTAAGGAAGGCATACAAAGTACTCCGTAAGACAGCAGCTCCTCCATGACTTTCTGCTCTGTCTTGCTACACTCTTGGAATTTATCTTAGCCAGCAATAAGAAATCAATAACGAGCACATGGCTTTCCTCCAGTTTGGCATCTAGAAACTTCTGTCTCTAAGCTCCCACAAATTGCATGCAGAGTATTTTTCCTAAAGAAGTTGGCCTTATCTTCTAAAGGGATGCCATTAGCATCCCATGCTAGATGAGGCACGAGAAAGAGCAACTTGTTGATGGAAGGGGCTCTGCCTCTCATTCAGGTCCTGCTTTGGTGTCTGGTGCACAGGGCAATGCAGCCGAAGATGGAGGGAGCAGGGGAGCTGCAAGGGCTAATACTAGCTCCAGCAATCTCTGAGACACAGACAACACTGGCACAGGGCCTGGGACCGGCCCTACCTCTCCACTGCTTTTCTGTCTATTTTTTTTTCTGTGCCTGAGGAGAGGTTTTTTTCATGACAACAAGATTAAAAAAACTTTAATCAGAGGTGGGGTTTTTTTTAGCTGAAATAGTTCCACAGTGGAAGTAATCAAACTGTACAGACAATTCTTCCTATCTTATATCCATACCTGCTGCTAATCCTACCATTACCTGAGGTCTCTTGCTAGAATAATGTTTTTCTTACATTCACGGCGTCAAGACTATAAACAAATAAACTGATAGCACCTCACCTCTCCCAGGATCACAAACACCCTTTGAACAGGAGGCGGCTAGAGACATGGCCTTGATTCTTTATATTGTTGGTGCCACCCAGTGTTGAAAGACTGGAAGCGGCACTGCAAAGGCACGCGCTTGAGACATCACAGGTGACTGATACCTCTGGCGCGCATTCTACAGCCATGACCACGCTGCCAGACCTACTGTGACCATGCGTTTTCTGAAGACCGAAGTGCAGGGAAGAACCAGGAGATGAGGGTGTTTTTTTTTATTTCAGATGCTGATTGAGATCAATTGGCATGAAAATGTATATGGGTGGGCATCTAGGTATTTAGTATCTACAGTAATTGGAGATCTCTCAAGTTATTCTCCTCTCAGTGTGAAACTTTATGCATTGGGATGCCTGGCTGGAGCACATCCACTACACACAGAAACATAGTGACACGTGATGAATTCACAAGTGTGCCTGGTCCCACATCTTATGCTTGTACTATTACACTTCATATCTGCAGCCCCACACTCCCTGCTCAGTGAACTGAGTGAAGGTCTCCATGTTGAGGATGCCTCGTCATAGGGGCCCCCTGCATGTAGGTCCCTGCCACCAGGCACAGTCCTTCACTGAGCACTGTGACCTCTCTCCGTAGGTCTTCCCATTTCCACGTAGCTGATGGGCTCATCACACTGTGGCCTACTGTGCCCAGCAACGAGGAAGGGGCTGTCCTGTCATGCTGCCAGTGTGAGAGGAACACAGTGAAGAAGGAAGGAAGGAACTGAGCATCTCAGGCAGAACCTGTGAGGTATTAACAGTCCATACTATCGTCATCTATCTGGACTTCTGTAAGGCCTTTGACAAGGTCCCCCACAACATCCTTCTCTCTAAACTGGAGAGGTATGGATTTGATGGGTGAACCGTCCGGTGGGTGAGGAATTGGTTAGATGGTCACATCCAGAGGGTAGTGGTCAACGGCTCCATGTCCAGATGGAGGTTGGTGACGAGTGGTGTCCCGCAGGGGTC
>NW_008824247.1:758345-768007 GCF_000699105.1 Pygoscelis adeliae | reverse complement strand
GAGACCCCACCTGGAGTACTGTGTCCAGCTCTGGAGCCCTCAGCATAAGAAAGACACGGACCTGTTGGAGCGCGTCCAGAGGAGGGTCATGTAAATGATCAGGGGGATGGAAGACCTCTCCTATGAAGAAAGGCTGAGAGAGTTGGGGTTGTTCAGCCTGGAGAAGAGAAGGCTTTGGGGAGACCTTCTTGCAGCCGATCAGTACTTAAAGGGGGCTTATCAAAAAGATGGGGAAGACTTTTTAGCAGGACCTTTTGCGACAGGACAAGGGGGAATGGTTTTAAACTAAAGGGGGTTAGATTTAGACTAGATATAAGGAAGAATTTTTTTATGCTGAGGGTGGTGAAACACTGGCACAGGTTGCCCAGAGAGGTGGTGGATGCGCCATCCCTGGAAACATTCCAGGTCAGGTTGGACGGGGCTCTGAGCAACCTGATCTTGTTGAAGATGTCCCTGCCCACGGCAGGGGGGTTGGACTAGATGACCTTTAGAGGTCCCTTCCAACCCAAACTATTCTATGATTCTATGATTCATACAGGGCCAAACAATTAATGCTTAGGTCCCATTCCCAATAACTGATGTACCTTTCAGATAAGCTAAAATCTTTTAAAAGGACATGGTGTCTTTCTACACCCTCGTTAGTGACCACTTTTCCCATGCATCAGCCAGAGATGTGCTTCAAGTAGGAGTCTTTTCCAGCCTACTTCCACCCACATCTCTTCATCAAAAGGCTCATCCTTTCCCTGATGCTTTCCTAGGTGTGAGGAGAGTAACTGTGGGGGACACCAGTTGGTGTTCCCATGTGGTGTTGAATGGATTTTGAGACCCATTTTGACAGGAAAGGCCAAAAGTTCAGAAGCCCACGGAAATAGGCTCAGGACTTCTGGTATATAAGTCATGCCCATTTTGATGACTTATCCCTAAATCCAGCCTGGCCTAACTCTGTGAACACTTCCATCACCTGCAGTGCATGCACTGTCACAGATTCAGATTAAAGGAAAATGGAGAACATCACCTCGGCAATGCAGAGCAAGAGTGCTACCTTCGTTCTTTTAGAAGTGCAAGCAGCGTATTTCACTTTTTTAGTGGCATTCAGTTCACTGAGCAGGGAGTGTGGGGCTGCAGATATGAAGTGTAATAGTACAAATACTGGTTGCAAAAAAAACTGATGCTAAAAATGTTATGACCTCTTTATACAAAAACTGTTTCTGGGTAGAGTCTAAGTCAGGCTATGAAAAAAAAAAAAAAGGGCATCTGCATAAGAAAAGAGAGGGAACGATGGCCTAGTGATAACCTGCAACTTGCCACTGAATCAGGTGTGGATGATATTGACAGTGGTCCAAACAGACCAGTCCCCCATGAACATGAACCTGCCCCAGCACAACATGCATTCCTATCTTTGATGGATCATATCTATTTTTGGTAGATACCGGAGGGTCTGTCTCCTTTCTGATGGTGGCAGCATTGTGCAGGTTGCTATGCCAATTCACTTCTCTCTGAATCGAACTGAGCTGCCCCCATGAGACATGCCCCTTAGACCATGTTGAGCCTGGGAAGTTAGTTGGGCTTCAGATTTATATCCAGCCAGAAAGTGAGGCATTTCCTGCCTCAGTGTTGTTTTGACCTTGAAAGACAGCTGTAAAGCCACTCTCACAGGGATGAGTACACAAATGTCTTAGGGAAGAAGTGACAAAGAGGGCATTGAAAGACTGCGTCCTTTCCCAATGGTACTTTGTCTGATTTTGGTGCAACTGCTCTGCATTTCATCCATCAGAGAAAGGAGCCAAGATCACTGTCACCAGTACTGGAAACCAAAGCTGCTGAAATAAGGCCACAGAGCAAATGCATTATACATCCGTGTTAAGAAGTGATGTATATAGGAGAGCATGAGAAAATACCTGAGCAGTAGTGAAGGTGGAGATTCTTCTGAAATGCCAGCTAGAACTGGAACTGCAGCTCTGAATTAGGGTGGTTCTAATATTAAGGGCTATCATTCCCACCTTCTGAAGACCTCCTCATCCCCTTTTTCTTAGTTCTTCCATATTACTTCCTCAGTTCTGACAGATGGAGCCATCCACTGTGTTCACCGTCCAGACAGAAGATCCCTCTTCTCCACCTGAACTTTCTGCTGCGCTTCCAGGTCTTCTGGATACAGATTGTCCATTTGTCACTAACTTTGCTAAACAGTTTGCACCCTTAGCTCCACCTTAGGCCTCTTCCTTTTGATCAAGAAGCCATAACTTTCCTTGCGACCCACAAAATCACCCCAGTAGGTTTCTTCTCCATTTTCCAGAAGTCCTGTACTTGGATTGTCCTTGCTTGGATTCCACTGGTTGAACTGTGATCCTAAAGCAGCTTCATCCACAGATGCCATGACTTTGACTTTCTCTGGTGGAACTAGGCACCTCCAGTAGGATATAATTCTTCCTCTGAGGTGTTCTTCTCTTCTCCTGATTAACACTAAGAGGCAGATGAAAATTTTCCCTTGAGTGTTTCAAGGCTCCTGGTCCCAATCATTAAGAGGATGGTATCATCTGTCTCTTTAAGAACGATTTTGGGGATCGGTCATCCCGGATGCAATGTTACCCCACTGTGGTTAATTACCCTCATATGTAGTTCCAGCCAAGAGGAGTAACACAGTACCTCCACGCACACCATCCAGAGCTTTGCATCGTTAGTGTTTATTGATAAGAGACAGAGAAGAGATGTGGGTCAGTGCATGTATATATGTTTCAGAGTATCATGGTGACTGAGTCACTAGAAGAAAGTTTATACTTTCTTGAGTGGTCAGTTGATAACTTCTTGCCTAAAAGTATGAGAAAAGACATCTAACCTGAGAGAGGAACGTGAGCATCTCTAAGCTTAGTACTGCCCACTCCCCAGATTCCAAACCTAATTATTCCTCACCTTCCTTTTCCTTTGTTCCATATGGGTCTCTGCTCTTCCAGTGGCCATCATCTGCTCCTGAACGCCAGGGACTATGGAAGACCATGCTGTGTAACAGTGTTACATAGCAGTGACAGAAGTTAGAGTGGCTCTTTTACTATGTTTTACAATACATTTTCCCTGTTTCATTTATACTGCTTTTGACACAAGCCTGTCTCAGCAGTAACTCGCTGCACTGCCAGCTGGCAGTCTTACAGCATGTATAAACCTAGATTTGCAATCACAAACCCTGGGCAAATGGACAGCCATAGCTTACAAGGGATGGTTTTGACTAAAATGCCTTACATGCAGTTTGTTAATGCACGGACACTGGCATAAGCTCTCAGCTGCAGAAAGTCCTTTTCCAGTCCTGTTGCCCAGAAGGACGCCGGCAGCAGTACAAAGCAGAACTAAATCAATCAGCCAGCCAGTCTGTAAGTGCCTTGCATAACCGGGTAAATAAACAAGTACTAGAAACAATAAAACACTGTAGCTATTTTTACCTTCTCAGGCTGAGCCATTCTAGACAATCAATAGGGGGTATAGGAAAGGTCACTGACTACCTGAATAAATCTCATCAAAAAACAATGGCTAAACAGCAGTAGCTCCCTCTGAGAAGAGAAGGGCATGGCCTTTAATGGAATAAACCCAAGATTACAAAGTGGCAGTGAACAAATATTAAAGCATAAACACTACAGACTATGGAAGTGTTGTAGAAAAGTAGGATATTCAAAGCATTGATCTTTTTTCTTGGTTTCTTCCAGCTACAGAGGTCTCTTTTGACACATGGAAGAGGAGTTTTGGAAGAAAACACTTGCTGAGCTAACCTGATGGATCCACTTGTAAAGTAATAGCTTTACATATATTTTGATGTTCTGGAGAGTTTTTTTAGTTAAAAAAAATCTGAATACATTTAGAGCCCTAAATATATTGCCCAGACTAACATATTTTTATGTGGGTTAAGTGCTGGTTTTAAGCCACTTCAGGACAGATTTTGAAGTCACCAAAGTCACTTTCACTGAAGCAAATCCCTCAGGAATCAAGTACTACTGAAGTCAGTCTCCTGCTCAGTGCTTAATACTTATCCCCTGCCCAGAGATGCTGATGCTGTCCACACAGTCACACACCTTGGTGGACACACTTGGGAAGGCTAACATTAATAATAATGCTAAGGAAGCTACTACTTTCCAGCCTGTGTTGGCTGAAAATGTACAAGCTTCAGCTGTCAACCATTCATTGCTGATCTTAACCTACTGTCTGGCACCGTTATCATCTGCTGTTCCATGCCAGTCCAAAGCACTGAACACTTATTTCCCTGCTATGTGTTGTGCTACAACCACAGTCCAGTAAATCTACAGCTTTATGGAAAGCTTTGTGTCACTGTGGCTCTGCATGGGCCACACAAAGGCCTGCAACATGGCAGCAGATACTGCTGTACGACCATTTACATCTTCCAAGCATCCTCCAGCAGAGTCCACAATTCTACTTGGGTGTTTGGTAGTAGCCACCAGCTCTATGTCCATCTGTGCTGCTAAAAGCTAAAGTGTTTGTACATTACACTCAGAGGTTTGTTGATAGTTATAGACAGGGATTCCAGTTTCTTTATGTCCATAATTGTGCAGACACCAGGTCATCCATCAGCTCTGCCCACGCAGTGTGCTGAGCCAACGGTAGATTCGTATCTCTGAGTACTTGGAATAAAACAATTATCACAGCTGCTTTGTCTCTCTCTGTTGACATCAGCAACAAATAATCACTCTCACAGGGTGAAGCCCTGATGAAAATCTAGAGGGGAAAGGGGAACCATACTATCTAAGCTAGGTGTCCAGGTGCTGTGGTTTAACCCCAGCCGGCAACTAAGCACCACACAGCCACTTGCTCACTCCCTTCCAGGCTGGTGGGGGAGAGAATAGGAAGGGTCCATCACGCATAATGCCATAACTCCAAACGTTCCCCCCTTTCCTTCTTCTTCCCCCAGCTTTTTATTGCTGAGCATGACATCATATGGTATGGAATATCCCTTTGGTCAGTTGGGGTCACCTGTCCCATCTGTGTCCCCTCCCGACTCCTTCCACACCCCCAGCCTAATCGCTGGCAGGGCAGTGTGAGAAGCAGAAATGGCCTTGACTCTGTGTAAAGCACTGCTCAGCAATAACTAAAACACCCCTGTGTTATCAACACTGTTTTCACCACAAGTCCAAAACATGGCTTCATACAAGCTACTATGAAGAGATTTAACTCTACCTCAGCCAAAACAAGCACACCAGGAGGGCTCAGTACTTTTAGTTACCTCATTAAGTATCTGGGTTTTAGTAAAAAGCTTATGGTAGGAATAGCCAAAGCCTCTATAGCTGTGAAAACAGGAGTTAGTGAGAGTAAATATGGCCAAACCCCTGGGCTTTATTTAGGTACCTAAATGGGATTTCCTGCCCCCCCCTTCCCTTTATTAGCAACATTATATAAATAAACAAGTAATTAAGAGTAAATTACAGGAGTACACCTGCAAGGCACCTGAAGATAACATGCACTAAGTGAGAAATAACCTTCACAGAGACAAATTGAATTAATTGAGGTGGTCAGATATCCCAGGCACAAAATAAGGCATGGGCTGGACTGTAGTGGTTGCTTTGACAAAGAAGTTCTTACCCTGCTGTCCTGTGACTGTCCATTGGACTGAGGCACAGGCAGAAGAGGTGTTTTCAGCAATGCTCACCGAAGTGCTGATGATATTTAAATAAAGTACCTATATGAAACTTCTGAAGTCTTCATATGAGGAAAGCCTTGGTCCTTACTGAGTAACAGATAAGCTGCTTGCTGTCCTTTGTCAGCAAACCCTCACTTGTTCTTGACAACCTGCAGGAAGGAGACAGCGCTATCTATATCTGTGCAGGCTAATGCCTCCCTACAGAAAAACTCACTGAGCCTTTGGGCTAACAAAATGTTCTACTTGTCCTGTCTGAAACCATTGGATGAAAATCACTAAGGAGATGTACCGTTATCTACACAATGGCACTAGAGGCCTAGTGGACTCTGGATGGGTCAGGGTCAGGATCAGGAGCATCTTATGCCCCTCAGGAGAAGGGCACCATGGGCTGGGAGGTTGCCATAGCAGGGTAAGTCATGTCACCTGCCCAGTCATGATAGAAATGGTACTATCTGGCGAGTGAGCAATTTGCTGGGTGGGGGAATCTCTGTTAACCTATAGAAAGTGCAACATCAGGCAACAGTCGGATTTGTTATTTGTATGTGAGCATGACTACGAACAAGGTGAGCAGGTCCTCAGCTACCTATGGACCAGCTGCGTAGCTCTGATTTACACCATCTGGAAGGAACTGAGCTGGGCAGCACCAGCAGTAACCATTCACTCTTTTCTTCAGGGAAAAGTAGTGCCAGGAATGTAGATTTGAGCAGTCACTTAAGATTAAACATGGAGAAATATTAACTGTACTGTAAATCCCAATGACAAAAGGAAAATGTGCCCAAGTATATTAACATAAACATAGCCCATGTGCCCTCCAAGTGACCTGCTCTTTGAAAAGGTATTTCTTTTTGCCATCAGAAAAAGATCATCACACAGAGACTACACCAAAAACGCTCTAAGGGAAGGAAAAGGCACATTGGTCAATGGTACGTGCTGAGATAGATAGAATAATTCAGGTAATAATAGAAGGGAAAAAGAGTTTCACTGTTCTCCTGATCTATTCTTAATATGCCAAAATGATTTAACAGAGACTTTAGTTACATGAAGGAGTGAAAAGCTTATTTCTCTTTCTTAAGAAAGAAAGATTACTCATGAGATGCAGCTGGGGGAGCATGCCACACGAAGACTATAACCTTTGCTAAAATACTTGGCAGAACAGAACTACAGGTTGAAATCTGCCCATTGAAAATACAATTAAAGGTTATTGCTCATTATAACTGCATGGTAAGAAAACAGAAGAACTCGTGTTGATATTCACAGGGCTAAAAAATGGTTTGCAGAATTAGAACTTGAGACTTCTGTAAGTTTTATGGCAGTGAGGAAAAATCTACATGGCTATAGACCAAGCATAGCTCTTGGGTCTCTGTATGTGCAAACAAATAAGTTGCACCCACAATTTATCATATTAATCCCTAAATTTGGCATATTAATTTTGCTGATTTCATTCTGAATATTTTGCAAAACTTTAGGTAGTGTTGTAAAGCACAATGTCAGTGAAGAATTAGGAGAGAAAATACTGACAATTAAATAAGCTTCAGAACAAGCTATGAAAATTGCGTAGCACAGCCTGCACAAGATTTTTCAGAAATAGTGCCTAAGTCTCTCCGTTTGAGCTCTTGTAGTGCTTGAGAGGTGCCTTAGTGCACATGAATGTATGCACTACTGCATTACTTGCATGTGCTGTCAGTCTCAAAAGTGAGGGGCCACAAACCAGCTACAGGGATGCTTAGCTCCATCCTCTAACCTTACCCAAAGGAGGCAAGAAGCTCTAGAATTAAAATGTGTCCTCTGTGGCTACCACGTAACTCTCACACAACCTGCTGGTACAGCTGTGCTGTGGGGCAATTGCAAATCTGTAATTTCCTCCTGCAGATGAAGCCCCTGGGACGATTTACAGAGCAAGCAACTGCAGTTGCTTTGGCTTGCTTTCAGCATTTTGAATCAGATCCTGTCATTGTTTAGCACACATCTGTTTTGTGCAGCACCAGGAGTACAGTGTCTGATGGCCTGAGGCAGAATTTCTAATTTGTCCAAATTACATTCAGCATAAGCTCCATATGATAATTAATCAGCGGTCACTAAAGCAAGAGATACCTATGATGTCTCTGATGTTTATTAAAGCCTTTTCATGGCACTTTAATTACAGTATTGCCATGACAGGATTTCCTTTTATTTAAAACAAATGTTGTACCTTGCAAAATGTTTTAGGGTGGGTTTTTTTCCAGATTCCTGAGAGTCATTCCTAATGATTCTCTCTCTTAATGGCTTAGTAAAACAATTGTGAAAGCAGCACTGTGATTAAAATAGTCCATAGATCAGGAGCCTCATACATCTCAGATGCAAATGTTTGGGTTTGCTTAAGCTTTGGTACAGACATTAGGCAGCATCACTACACCAGAACATTCACTCCCCAGAAAACGCAACAGGACTAAGGCTCTCTGAAATAAGAAGAGATGAAGTAAAATAAGACAAGAAAAGCAAGGAGGTGAGGAGGAGGAAGGAACAAAATCAACCACCTCGGGGAGAAAAGAAGGAACATCAGATTTTCCAGAAGTGCAAACTCATGATTTAAAGCACAATGATTTTGAAGTCTACGCCTATATTGAATCAAGAAGGATTTGATTTTTATGAGGAAAATGAAGGGTTATCCTGCTGCATGTTTCAATGTCTTGAACACCAGTTTCAAAAGTTCATTTTCAAGAGGCATCTGTGGATTTGGGACCAGATCCTCAATGATATTGAGGTATGAAACTTTGACTGAAATCACCCACAGTGAAGGGAAAGGGAAGGAAGCTGAGCAGTTGGCTGTAGTGACTCCTCAACCCCCTCAAAGACTGGTGGGACTAAGAGGGGCCTGAGAATTGTCTTTTCTAGACCCAACTCCTGACTGGTGAGGACAGGGAATATTTAAGATGTCCGTGGTGCATGGGGCAAGACCTGGGCTATTCAAGAGAGCAGAGGGTAAACTTTACAGAAAGTTTAAACACGGTATTTTGTGTTATTTTTGTCCTGTCAAACTCTCTCAATTTTTCCTTCAGGAGGTCCTATGTTCACACAACAGAAAGTGAACACAGACATGAGTTAATACCACTTCATTACTAAGTCAAAGCAGTTGCTCTCCATCAAGGGATAAAACATAGCCACAAGGTCAACTTTAGCTCATGACCTGTCATGTCATGATAGTACTCTTTAGCTTTCTAACATGGCATGGCAAAGTAAGATGTTAATTGCAGTGGCAAGCTAAGGGGAAAATTTAGGAACATATCAAAACATATATATACTTTCTACACATACATTTTCACCTTTACACATTCATTTTTTTCAAGCCTTTCCTGATCTAGTTTTTCCTTCTGCACTACAGTATCTGAATTTTACAGGTTAGCCATGTCTCTCACATACATCATACCAGCTTCAGCGCTTTTTGATATTATAGTAGTATTACTTTACAGCTTAAAGCTTGCACTTGGTTGCTACCCAAAACCAATCCTCCTAAGTAAGCCCAAGCATTGTAACTTTACAGAAATGCCATGTCTTAAGGAGGGATATTTTTCTAACAAACAAAATCACTTCAATCTTTTCTTGGTAAAGAACTAGCTGCTGCATATATCATCCTATTTGCAATTCATAGAATCACAGAATCATAGAATCATTACGGTTGGAAAAGACCTCTAAGATCATCAAGTCCAACCGTCAACCCAACACCACCATGCCCACTAAACCATGTTCCTAAGCGCCTCATCTACACGTCTTTTAAATATTTCCAGGGATGGTGACTCAACCACTTCCCTGGGCAGCCTGTTCCAATGCTTGACAAGCCTTTTGGTGAAGAAAGTTTTCCTAATTTCCAATCTAAACCTTCCCTGGTGCAACTTGAGGCCATTTCCTCTCCTCCTATTGCTAGTTACTTGGGAGAAGAGACCGACACCCACCTCGCTACAACCTCCTTTTAGGTAGTTGTAGAGAGCAATGAGGTCTCCCCTCAGCCTCCTCTTCTCCAGGCTAAACAACCCCAGTTCCCTCAGCCGCTCCTCATAAG
>NW_008824247.1:743646-757478 GCF_000699105.1 Pygoscelis adeliae | reverse complement strand
CTGGGCGAGCTCCTCCGCCAGCTCTCTCAGCACTCTCGGGTGGATCCCATCCGGCCCCATAGGCTTGAGCATCCAGGTGGCATAGCGGGTCGTTAACTGCTTCCTCTTGGATTATGGGGGGTTTATCCTGCTCGCCATCCCTGTGTTCCAGCTCAGAGGGCTGAGTACCCTCAGGATAACTGGTCTGACTGTTAAAGACTGAGGCAAAGAAGGCATTAAGTACCTCAGCCTTTTCCTCATCCTTGGTGGCAATGTTTCCCCCCGCATCCAATAAAGGATGGAGGTGGTCCTTGGCTCTCTTCTTGTCATTAATGTATTTGTAATAACTTTTTTTGTTGTCTCCAACGACAGCGGCCAGATTGTGTTCTAGCTGGGCTTTTGCCTTTCTCATTTCCTCTCTGCACGACCTAACGAGATCCCTGTACTCTTCTTGAGTTGCCTGCCCCTTCTTCCACAGAGGATTACACACCCACAGCTACAGCAGCCACAAGGTATCCTGTAACTAGTAACCAACTAGTTTTGTTGTTTCAGTCTCTATCACTTTGTATAAAATACTGGAATAGTTAGCAGAGCAGAGGCTACACAAATATCATTAACACGTGAGTTCCACAGAAATATCAGTATTTACCATGTGTAGCAAACCCTTGGTGGTGAAAGGATTCACATGAAGTGATCTGGGGTCAGTTCCAGTCCTTTTACCTCCATCTCAACAGGCAGTCTATCCAGGCATACATACTACATGAGAATCCATTTTTCTTTGTTCCCTAGCTCTCTTGAGTGGAGATAGGAGAGAGGGAGAGTACAGGGGAAGAAGAAAGTTTGTCCTCAGTATTCAAGAAAATATGCTGTAGTGGGTTTTCTGGAAGTTAATTCCCCTCTCTATTTAAAAAGTGTATTTCTTCTCCACAGTCTAGGTGTGCCTGGTCTCCTGGTCACATTCAGAGAAGCAAAAAAGAGAAGCTGTTTCTTTGCTTTGTTGCATTTTGATGGTAGATCTTGGGTTTATTCCTCCCTACAGAGAAGCTGTTGCATG
This sequence comes from Pygoscelis adeliae, assembly GCF_000699105.1. Classification (NCBI taxonomy): domain Eukaryota; kingdom Metazoa; phylum Chordata; class Aves; order Sphenisciformes; family Spheniscidae; genus Pygoscelis; species Pygoscelis adeliae. Next base: position 756,445 of record NW_008824247.1, on the reverse strand, counting down.
TCACAACAAATTCAGGAGGAAATGTAACTCCCTCTTTGTGAGTTTGTCACCACCTCTGTCTTGGGAGACAGAGGCACACCATCCCCAGAAGTCATCACTCAACTGATCCAGTTTGTGGCCTGCAAGCCATCCAGCCCTGAGCACCAGGCAGTAAAAAGGGGTAAGAGCCTGACTTCACTGGGACCCCGAACTGATCTTGTACTGAAGAAAAATAATGAATGCCATCCTTCATTTTTAGTGTGCAAGTCAAAAAGTGAGCCGTCACCTTTGAAGAGTGCATGGACACCAGTCCAACAATCAAGTCCTCCCTCTTGCAACTGCTCCTGCGACATGGGTTAGCATGAGCTAGCTCCCAGACTGATCACTGCACCACACAGGCTACATGGATGCTCACATCCCATGTCTTTTTTTATCATAGGTTCAACAACATAAAGGTTCACCTAGAAAAATAGCTTTCTGAGATGGAGGAAAAGATAACCTTCCACAAAAGGAACTGGAATGATTTCTACTTCATGGTGGTGCATTGTCTGGAGGTAAGTGCAAATATCCTTGAGTTGTTCCTGGAATCTGTACTCAAACTAACCATCATTTCCTTTCCTGCCCTTTGCAGATAACACTGTTCTCTCTTTCCCCCGACTGGCTCCTGACACTGTCTGGAACAGGCTGCTGACCTCCCTTGGTTATGTGCCTAAGCATAGTCTGGAAGAACCCAGGCCTGAGTTAATAATGTCCAATATACAGTCTGAATTTTGGAGCTGGAGCTCCTGGAGTCCAGGGGTGCCCATGGCCCGATTTGTAAGCCACAAGAGCCTCCCTTGAGTACAGCTGATACTCTGAGTGGAACTGTCCCTGGTCTCTGCTCCACTTTGAACTGGTGCACTACAGTTACACTCAAGCACATCTGTTCAACATGTGATTCTCCACCAAATGAATCAAGAAGGGAGGCCGTCCTCTCCTGCCAGAGAAGCAGAGTTGGGGCTACTCTCAAAGATGATGAAAAATAATCCACCTGCAGCACAGGTCATTGCTGGGGACTTGAGATTCACAGGGTGCAGCATCACAGCAGAAATGAGCTCTGCACCTGGTGAAAAGGCTTAGGAAAGAAGGGACTACCCAGAACCTGGGGCAGCTTTGGACTCTTAACTTTCCCTCTCTCTCTTTGTCTGTTCAACAGGATTTTACATTTCCTTCTTCCCAAGACGATGTCAATGAGCTTGCTGAAAGCTGCCTCTCTACTGCAGACCTTTCTGCTTTCTGCTCATGCAAGGCCTCAAAAATTGACACCTTCCAGTTCATAGCCCGTCTCCAGTTCTCCATCAGCCACATGGCCACTGTGCTTGGCAAACGGGTGCTCTGCGGTGATTCCTTCTGCTAGCAGCAGAGAGCATGAGATTTTTGTTTTCTCATAAGCAGGTTTAGAACAAGCCAAACCTTTGCTAGTATAGGAGGTATCTTCTGGGGGGGGAGGGGGGAAGGAAAAAGAAGAGAAAAAAAGACAAAGTTTTGTCTAAATTTAAGGGGTTTAACAGATGACTTTTCAAGAGGTGATTCAGGATCAAAAGGGCTAATTTATTTCTTTTAAATCTAGATAATTTTTTAACCCTCTTGTTCTCATACTATAAAACTATTTTTTGGCAATATTGAAACTGAATAGGGTTAAAGTTGCCAAATTTTGTATATAAACAGGTTGCATCCAAAGATGTGTATGTTGCACCCAAAATGTGTATATTACCTAGAACTTGCTCTGAAACCATTTTCATTTTTCTGGATTATTTTCTCAGTATTGAAACATCTAATTTTTGTTCAGAGTTAAAAGAAACTTATCTGAATATTGGCATTTCCCCTGAATAAATAGTTCACCAGACTTAAGGGGTAGTGTGCAGCAGTGTATCACAATAATCACTTAGGTGTCTACAGGTAGGTGCATGTGCTGGGACTCTGTTCTCCCATTAGTCTGTTGAGAATGACAGGTAGAGTCAATGGAGTTCACGCTGAATGCGAGTAAGTCTCTTGGTTTAGAAGAGGATGTATTGCACCTTAAACTCTGTTTAATCACTTCCTTACGTCTTTGTCAGCTTTGAAGCATGTCCAAGTAAAGTCTGAGTAAAGAGACCAACACAATCTTACCTCAACCCATATAATCAACAGAGATACAGGAGAACCTTTATAAGGCCAGATGTAAAATAGGCCAGAGGATTCCCACTTCTCTCAGCTACCAAGAATGGAGCCATGAGATTGCTCTCTACCTTCTGGACAGCCTTTGAGAGCTTTCCTCTCTGACCTAAGATAGATGCTAGAGAAGATTACCTGACCAAGATCCTATAAGGGCCAAAAATGGGAAAACAGTAGGCCATTCAGTCCCCATATTCACTGCCTAGTATTCTACATCCCTGGATGCTGTATGTATTAAGAAGCCCAGGATACTATGGTTGCAGGCCATATTTCTACTCTTGGGGAAAAAGTGTTCTTGCAACCTAAGCAGGTGGTGTGCTTGCAAAAAGGATCTATGATATATGACTGCATGGGAGTGAGCCTAATGAGAAATCTCACTGATAGCTGCAGATCCAAACGTACCATCTCCTGGTGGGAACAAGAAAGAAGAGCAAGACCTGGTGAATGCAATGAAGAAGCTGGTGGCAAATGCACAGACACCATGGCCTCAAATATTCCTCATTAGAAATCCCTGTAACAACTATGGGTTCATCCCAATGCAGAAGATCCTTCAAGCAGAAAAATGGATTTTACCCAGAGGGGTTGAAATTTCACAGGTGAGTGTCTTCCAAAAGACCATCTACAGGTCACTGAAGTTGTGCCACCCAAGCACACAGATGCACACAGGCTTTTCTTTGCAGCCAGCTCTGAGGGTGTACAGCTGGCTAACTTGAGCCCTGCCTGGTGAAATATGTCTTGTACTGTAGCCTGTGTGCCTTATCAGAGCAGATGGAATAGGAATCGCTCAACTTAAGTAATGAAAAATTTCTTCTTGGGGGCTTTCTTCCAGTCTTGGGGGGAGATATAAGCTCCTGTAGAGAACGATTCATCCCTCCTTCATACCTGCTTAGCATGTGACTGTTCCCCTGGAGGCACCTATTCGTGTATTTGGAAGATTGCATAAATGAAACAACTGCACAGTAAAACTCAAGTAGAACAGATTTCAGACCCCATATCTCTACAGCACCCCAAGCTTGCCCCCATGATACAAATACAAATTTTAAAAGATGCAAAAACAGTTTGTAATATTCACAACACAAAAATAACATGATCATTTGTGAGAGGCCCATCTGAATGCTTCAGTGGGCTTGAGATAGCCTTCTACATCCTGGTGGCATCTTCATTATGATAACGTAACTTACATCTGTATTTCATAGCATATGGGTGCCTGGTCAAATATAACACTGATGTTTTCAGTGCTGGACAGAGCAGAAAATCAAATAAAAAACAAAGATCGCCAGGAAGTCCAGAGACTGATGGTGAGTATCCATTGTGTCTCGTACAGAAGATTTCTATGGCGTGTTTGTAGAAAGCTATAGGAATTTCCTCCTGAGTTGGAAGTTAGGAGAGCAGGAGACAGGGCTGCTTACAACTCAGGCACTGGCCTGAGCTTACATGTGTCTCCTGGGCCCAGGGGGAAGAGGTGAGGTGGAGTCCCCAGGTCAGGCTGCTCAAGGCTATTAAGGCTTATTAGTGCCCTCAGGGCCCTGACACAAGCTCACAGTGGTGACTCTCAGTCATCTCCCTCTTCATGGCCATCTTTGGGGTTTGGGGGAGAGGGTAGAGGGAGACAGTCTTGGGCACATTGCCTCCCACCCTCAGAGTAGGTATAGCCAGCAGGATTTGAGAAACTTGTAGAGACTTTTCCTGCTATTTTACCCATGAATGGGCAACACACATGAAACAGGTTTTTAAGACTGTAAACAGGTGTATTAGCATGGTGCATGTGAGCTGGAATTCAGCACCCCTTAATACCAGATATGATATAATATGGGCTAGAAAAAAATTAGCTCTGGTTAAGCTTGGAGCCACAGCTGTGAAAGGCAACCAAGGCCCAGCCTAACACAATTTACTGAGCAGTTGAACAACTTAAGTTATATCCTTCAAGGAGACAAAAATAAATCTTTTTCAATTGTTTCCTCTTGGGAGTATGCATTGACACTGCTGTTTTTCTCCTCTCTCTGTGCCTGAAGAAGACCAGTGTTCAGCTTTCTGCCAAGCTATAGGGACCATCCAGAAAGTCTGGAGCAATATCAGAATGAAACCACTGTACTCAGGTATTTTGACTTCCAAAGTATTGTTACTTCCCTTTCCTAAGCCATTGATGAAGGCTGGAACCCATGCCAGTTGCTGAGCTTGCTTTGTTTTGACCCTCTAGCTGAAAACAAATTAAAAACCCTTCCAAAAATACAAAACCTAATATAAAAAAAAACTCCAAAAAGATTTTAACAAAAGCTAGCCTGAGTTTCCCCCTTGGGATAATTCTTCCTAACACCACATGAGGCAGAAGAGAAACCCTTAATTTTGTTACAGATGTCAGAGTCCCTACAGACCTGTTGCCAAAGGACATCAGTGTCAACACTGCTGTCTTGAAACTCCTCCTAGTTCCACTTTCTATCGGTTACCTTGTGACGAGGCTCCTCATACAGCTCCAGAACAGTTATGTGGACCAACTACACAGATCACAAAGGAAAAGCAATGGTACATTTCAAACCATCCCTCTGGAGCAAATCAGGACTTGTCTAGAGCTGCATGTGTCACTGATTGCAAGTGCGATGAGGTAAGAAGCAAGCTGCTATCCTTAACAGCAAAGGATAACTTCTCTCCCAGGATCATCTCTGCAGAAGTGAAACCATCTTCGGTGCTGAAGATAACTGAGAATGATCTGATCACTGCGACACTGGCCAACTCCCAGTATGTGATAGAGGAAGACGGCACCAAGACAACCCATTTTGACTTCCAGACACTGTAGTGGCAAGTGATCCAATGTTTTATCAGTGGGAAACCTATCATCAAAGCTCAGGTGAGCTTAGCACAACGCACTTTCAGCACAATCCAAGTTGTGGTTCAGGCCAGCAGAGGGTGTAGGATTTTATTTCCAGCACCTGGTACGTACCTCTCCAGAGCTGGTGCAAACAGACATGAAGGTGCTTGTACGTTTGTCAGCCCAACACTCTGCATCTGTCTGCATTCCTTGGATTGTAACAGTTGTGTGGCCAAAAACCACACTGTGCTCAGCAAACCTGTGTTTGTTGACCTGTGTTGTGAAAGGCAATGTGAGCCTTTCTGTTCAAAGCCTGAAGGGGACGTTGGCCTGGATTTTCTTATAACCAAGAAGGAGTCAGACACCATCTAAAAAGACTCAAGAGAGCTGAGTTCCTGGGCATAGTACAGGGCTGGAGTCTAATGTGGGTCTCTGAACCACGTTGGAGAAGCTGGTCTTCTGCTGTGGTATTCATCTTCACTTACTCACATTAGCCTTTGGTTTTCCTCCAGAAGCTCTCAGGGGACCAAATTTGCAAATGGCTATTCCCATCTGAAAAGGAGATACATACCTCAAAAATTGTCTTGCGGGACAGCAATGAATTTAGGTACCTAAGTCCCTTCAGCCCCTTTAAAACTTCCCATAACCCTCAAGTGGTTACGTAGACTTCTCCTGGGGCACTCCTATGACCACTGGTTGCCCCAGCTATTTCCTGTGTCAGAGGAAGGGCCTACTGGGTGTTTGGATTTGTGAAATGTGAAAATCCGGCCACGAGGAAGTGGGAAAAAGGGGTTCAAGGGCATTATAACTTGGCTGTCACGTAGTGATTCAGGTCCACATGCTTGTCCAGTAGTAGAGTAGGATAAGCAGAGAAACTGACACACAGTCACAGAGAAACTGAAAGAGTTTGGCTGGAGGGACCTCTGGATGTTTCTAGTCCAACCATTTTCTCCAAGTAAGGCTAACTTCAAAGCAAGAGCAGATTGCTCAGGGTGTTGTACAGTTGAATTCTGGAAATTTCCAAGGATAGAAATTCACCACCTTTCTGCCCCTCTGCTCTGACGTTTTAGCACCCTCACCATGAAAATGTTTTCTGCATGCTTAGGTAGGACATCTGTGGTTGCCCCTTGTCCTTATTGCCTTCACTGCGATCCCGCTTTTAGTAGTGTAAGAGCAATTAGATTCTCCCCATAGAGTTCTCTTTTACAGGGTGAATAATCCCCTGCATCCTGTTCTGCAGCCCCTCAATCATCTTGTTGGTCTCTGCTGGACTCACTTCAATTTGTCAATGTCTTTTGTACTGAGCAACCCCAAATTTGACACAGTACTCAAATGTAATCTCATAAATGCTGAATAGGTGGAAAGAATCACTTCCCTCGTCCTGCTGGGTATACTTCTGCTAATATAGCCTGGTGTGCACATGGCCTTTTTCACCACAAGAGCACACTGCTGACTCCTGTTCAAGCTGTCCACCAGGACACACAGGTCTTTTCTGCTCCAGAGCTGGTCTGCTCTCAGCCTATGCTGTTGCATATGATTATTCCATCCTAGATGCAGGATTTTGCATTTGCCTTTGTTGAACTTCATGAGGTTCCTGTTGGCCCATTTCTCCAGCGTGTTGAGACCCCTCTGAATGGCAGCCATGCCCTCCAGTGTATCAGCTCCTTTCCCCAATTAGTATCAACCACAAACTTGCTGAGATGTCATGTCAGTTGTTGCTGAAATATCTTAACAACATCAGCCAGCTCCCTCAGCACCATCATGGAGACTTAGGTTGGGAGGGCCCTCTGGAGGAGATCTCTAGTCCACCCCTTTGGTTCAAGCAGGTCTGACTTCAAAGCTACACCAGACTGTTCAAGGTCTTGTCCAGTTGTGTTCTGAATATCTCCAAGGATAGTGCCACCACCACTCTGCATTGTCCCAGGGCTGCACCACCCATGTGGAAAATATTTTTTTCTTTCTGTTTAGTCAGGATTTCCACTGTTGCATCTTGTGCTTGTTAATTCTTGTCTTTTCACTGGGCACTCCAAGAGGAGTCTGGCTTCATCTTCTTGACACCCTCCCACTACGCAGTTAAAGACCTTCTCTGCTGAAGGCTGAATAACCCAGTTCTCTACCTTGTCTTCATATGTCCTGTGCTCCAGATCTCTAACCATACTGGTTGCGCTCCACTGAACTCACTCCAAAAGGTCAATATTTTTCTTGTACTGGGAGCACAAAATCAGACACAATCCTCCAGATGTGATTTCACAACTGCAGAAAATCACTTTCCTTAACCAGCTGGCTACATGCTTGTTAATACAGTTCAGTATGTGTCTGGCCTTGGGGGAAAAAAAAGGGGATCATGTAAGGGAACAAAAAAGGTGCCCCCTATATAGGACCAATGAGAAACCCCAATGTGAGAATATGGCCACACCACCTCCCTTTCCCTGTTTCTTGCATGAGAAAGGTCTCCTAATGCCACAGTGACAGCATGAGAGACCCCATGAAGGAGGGAGCTGGGGATATATCGAGATGAGTGCAGAAAGGTTCGGCATGCTGTCTTATACCTGAGATGGGAGAGGCAGTCAGTGAAGCTGAGAGAGCTCAGCTTTGAGGACCCCACAACCTCTATTTGGGTGCTGTTGACAATGTTGACCAACAGTTGCCCACATTGTTGTCTGATACCACCAGAGATACCCCAGAGAATACTGCCTGGCTTCCAGCTGCAAGGCCATCTCAGGGGTACCAGCGCGGAGTGTTATTGACTGCCAGCATTGCCTGCTGAAGGTCAGGGCATTTGGAAACCCAGCAGTCCTCCAGACACTTAAAATTATGATCTGTCTCACCCACAGGCTAAGGGAAACTTTCAGATCCTTCCTGGAAGATAGGCAAGATGATGCCTCCATTGCAAACCTGACAGGCACTTTGAGTCCAGACCTACTACTGAAGGATGTTGTTTCCATCTGGAAGATAGCTGTGAGGACCAGCAAACTTCATAGCCCTACCTACATCCAGGAGAGACCAACCTAACTCCTGCTAAGTCCCCCAGGAATTAACTCACCTGCAGCTTCTCCAACCCAGTTGCCAGCGCCCTGAGTGCCTTAATTGTCCTGACCGACCTCACCCAGGATTTCCACCCACACACCCACTGTCCACTGGTCCAGGAGCTCCACTTAAGCTCAGCCCTGTGCCTTCTGTCCCTGCCTGAGCTATGGTGTAGGTGCATTGGTGTCCAGCCCTGTGCTCTGACAACCCTGATTTGCTCACTAGTCTTCCTGCATTACCTTGGACCTGTCTCATCACCTCACCTTGTTTGATGATCACTGGGCAGTCAGTAGAATCTGGCTCTGCACAGGTTCTGTGGGACTGTGCCTGGTCAGTTGGGGACACTGTCCTGCCTCTGCTGGGGTCACCCTCTGCTCCCAACTCATTTTCCTGTGTGGAACAGCCCCACGCCTGCTGCTCCCTGACAAAAATCTCCCCACCAACCATTCCGTTTGTTGCCAATTTATTGCATCTAAGTTTCAGAGCAGGTTACCAAAAACCAATCAACTGGAAAGGGAGAGGGAAAGGGAATCTCATTTTAATGCTTAGTACTGTATTTGTGCGTTTTTCTGATAGCTGTGATAACATATTCAAGGCAGCAAAAGCAATGTAAGCAAAAATACACCTAGAAATAAAAGCAAAAGCAAAAGCAAGAAACTTACAGGAGCTGCAGCACTGCTGCATGGATCAGCAGTGGTACTTCCACAATAAAGATACACTTCACAACTGCAGTGAAGACCCATTTTATACCCATATTTGGGGACTCCGCACCTTGAAAGAGATGATAAGTCGCCCCTTCAGTTGGTCCAGATCAGGTCTTCAGTTTTGGTCATCCTGTCCTAGAAGTACATGCTGTGCTTCCTTGTTGGTCCTAACTTTGTTTTCTTTGGTATCCCCAAAATTGATCCCGGTTCCCAAGATTGAATTCCTCTGGTGATGAGTGATTGATGATTGGTGAGAGGTTTATAGCCCTGGGGTTTCGAATATCGTCTTGTGCCTGTATTTTCAAGGCCTCCACTCTCATCCCATGCCTGTACTCCTCTTTGCATTTTTATTCTAGGGTCATACATACTTTATTCTGCATATAGTAACTGCTCATTACTAGTGTTAGTCACTATATATGTGTGTACGTGTGTATATACAAAACCATAGATGTATATGTACATATGTATATATGTGTGCATGTATTTATATATACACACACATACATGCACATGTATAGATATATATATACACACGTGCACACACAAAAACTATTGTAATGGTAGAACACAGAGTTGTACAGCACTAAAGCCCAGACAAGTTTAGGTGCTATAAGCTCATTGAGAAAGGAAGGAAGAGATGGGTCTTCCTGGCCCTCGTGCAAAGCGAAACCTGGGCTTCCCCCTCTCCCCCCAATCTTGTAGTTGAGCAGCAAGAAATAGAACAACTGGCTCATCTCCTTCCACCAAGCCAGTGGACGACGACACAGGGAGGTGAGCCAGGCCTCCGTGGAAATAAACAAGCTGGGCTTACTCACAGTGATGTCTTCTTGGAGCAGCTCTGTGGAGACTTGTATGTGGGGTCTGCTACAGGGCTGGGGGTTGAGACCCAGGGGCCCTACTGGGACACCAGGCTCCAAAACTGGCCAAGACCTCTGATGGGAACAGGAGCATACTGAAAACAGTTCCAGTACAGAGATAGGATGTGAGAACAAAATGCACAAATATTGTTGCTGTGGTATGCAAGCTCTGCGCCTGACATGAGAAACTGCTTTTGCTTAATTAAACTTAGGTAGGTGAGTAAGGCTAAAGTAAGGTAATTCTGCCCCCAAAAGTATAAAATGTAAATCAAATGTACCAGTGTGGACCATACAATCAGGAGGGAGTCTTGCAATGTAAGACATCCTTTATCTAAAGAATTGTATCAGTAATACCATAATAGGCCTAAAATGTAACAGCATCAGAAACACTGAATTTGGGTATGAATGTAACAGAGTTGAGACCAATGAGTAATTAAGGATTGTTTACGTGGGAGAAGTCCGAAGGGCAAAAAAGAGATGCAAGGGAGGCAAAAATGTGGACTCAGGAAAAGGAAAAAAATGGGCAATGAGGTATAAGATCAGGTGGAGAACAGAGAAGGGTGAGAAGCTTCTGATGGAAGGAGTGCAGATGCCGAAGCTGAGCTGTGGACCCAACACCACCAAGGATGCTGGAGGGAACCCCCCTTGGAGAACATGCTGGTCTCTCCACCAGACTTGGTGTGGGATGGTGCAGTAAAGATGCATAAACTTACAAGGAAGGATTGACTTCGTACCTTAATACTAAGTGCAGGAAGAAAGGAAATAGAATTGCATCTTAATAAGTGCTTGATTTATAAGAAGATTTCTTTCTAGTAATATAATTATGTATCAGTACTAATACTAGTAATAAGCAATAGAATTGTCACTCCATATTACTTGCAGTGACATAATTGTGAATTATGCTACTAAAAAGTGATGTGTTTGTAAGGCAGTTAGGGTGTTATGAGCTTTTAAGAGGTATGTTTTGCTTAATTAATAAACAACATTACCATCTCAGTCCGCTACCTCTCAAGCCTCCAATCGAAAGGAGAAGAGCTGGACTCGGGGAGTAGCTGCTTTCCACCCTTGGGAAGAACAGGAGACAAGGAGAGGCAATTTAGACACACAGTGGACCTTCCCTCATGGAAGAAGAGTTTTTAATAGGTCTAGGGAAGTGTAAACCCTTCACATGGGGCTTCTGAGAGCCTGTGGCCACACATACCCCATGGCATAGCGGAGTGAGCAGGGATGATAGGAGCTGCTCAGCACAGTTAAAGGCATGTGATGGGAAGAGACGATGTCTCAATTTCTGAAAGAGAGAACAGTGCCGTGGTAGGGTGTCCTGTTCTCAGCAGGGATAGAGTTAATTTCCTTCCTAGTAGCTGGTACAGTGCTGTGCTCTGGATTTAGGGTGAGAACAATGTTGATAACACATTGATGTTTTCAGTTGTTGCTAGGTAGTGTTTATACTAGTCAAGGACTTTCCAACTTCCCATGCTCTACCAACTGAGAAGGCTGGAGGAACACAAGAAGCTGGGACGGGGCACAGCCAGAACAGCTGACCCAAACTGGCCAATGGGATATCCCATACCATGTGACATTCCATACCATGTGACATCATGCTCAGTATATAAAAGCTGGGGGAAGAAGAAGGAAGGGGGGAATGTTTGGAGTGGTGCTGTTTGTCTTCCCAAGTCACCGTTACACGTGAGGGAGCCCTGCTTTCCTGGAGACAGCTGAACATCTGCCTGCCGATGGGAAGTAGTGAATTAATTCCTTTGTTTTGCTTTGCTTGCGTGCGTGACTGTTGCTCTACCTATTAAACTGTTTTTATCTCAACCCACGAGTTTTCTCACTTTTACCCTTCCAATTCTCTCCCCCATCCCACTGGTGGGGGGGTGAGCGAGCGGCTGCGTGGTGCTCAGTTGTCAACTGGGGTTAAACCACGACATAGGGCCATACCTGCCCCTCTGCTTTTCCTCCAACACAAAAATAAAACTCTATGTCCAGGTTCGGAGTGGAGAGTACATGGGGTGGTGACTAAGCCAGCACGTTTGGACTGCAGCACTCCCCAGGCTGTGGCCTTGGCATTTGACCAGTCATTTCCCTCTCCACTTGAATAAGAAACTCCTTTTCCATTCCCTCCCAGCAGAAGGTCTCCCACATTGGTCAGATTCTCCTTGGATGAACCTTGGTGAAGACAAAGACTGACCTTATCACGTATGTTGCCCAGACAGCTAGCTGATGGCATCTCCATCCTTGGAGTCATTGAACCCTCAGTTGGCCACAGCCGATGCCAGCCACACTCAGCTGTTGGAGGCCATCAGGGCAACAAGGGATGGAACTTCATTCTTCAGCCCCATCCATCCATCCGTCCATGGCTTCATGCAGAGCTGCCACAGAGCCCTAAAGTGCCACAGGTATTGCAGGGTGCAGGTCAAGGTGTGCCAGGACAGACTGACAGGTTGGGAAATGGCTGAGCCTTGGACATCACCTACTTCAAGGCCTTTCTCTGCAGCCAGGTGTGGGTTGAGGAGGAGGAGGAAGAAGAGGGAAGGATGGAAATTTATATCATCTGTCAGAATTCACCCAAGAGGAAACTAAATTCTTCCAATCTCACCCTAGGCAGACAAGTTTGTGTTTACTAATACATCAAAACTTCCGCTTTTCACTTTGTGACACGTTCCCAGCAAAACATAAAGCCATAAATCACAGAGCAGTGGGATGATTGATTTAAGTTAATAAAGGGAGATGGTAGGAGGAGAAAGTAAATCATACAGATGGGCTTGATTTGTGGCTACAAAAGCGATGTGCCAGCCTGCATACACAGACAAAACATACAACTTCCAGTTCCCTCCGCACCACTGCAACTCAGCCCTGTTATTTACCACACTCCTATAATCACTGCTGCTCAAACATCCTGCTGATACATCCCAATTACTGCCAGTTCTTTTGCTCTGAAGAAACCTTCTTGTTCTGTGCAGGAGTGAAAATTCTTAACGACATTCCTAGTGTTCACCAGTGTAGGTCTCTGCTCGGTGTGTTACAGCTTGCACGGTAGACCACAGCACCCATCCTAAAACCAATGTTGGTGGAATCAGGAAGGAGACGTTGCAGTCCTGGAGACCTGATACCAGCAGTCCATTTGTTCACGTGAGCTGAGCAGGGGATCACCAGAGTTCCCCGACCTGTGGCTGCTGCACTGGCTCCAGCAGCAGCTGGGGATGTAAACCGCTGTCTGCAATCCCAGTTGTCAC
>NW_008824247.1:731134-743574 GCF_000699105.1 Pygoscelis adeliae | reverse complement strand
TGTGGCTTAGGCTGCTGATGGTGTTGCACAGTCATCAGGAGTAGCCATGAGATGTCTGTAGAGCAGAGCCAGGCAAGGACACCACAGGCAGAGGTAGGGTGGTTGAGATGGCACCACTACCAGCTCAAGGATTCATCAGAAAAAAAAAGTTGTGGGAAGGTGTAAAACCCTCAAGAAGCAAACAGGGAGGTGAAATAGGGCAACTCTGCACCATCGAGGATGTGACCAACTCTTCTCCCCCTGAGGTGGTGCCTGTGCAGCCAGCAAAGGTGCTGGGGTGCCATATGGGGGTGGTGAGCTCCCTGTGCTCAGCTGGGTAGCTCATTAAGCCCCAGCTATCCTGTGTGTGTTATCCAAAACAATAGTAGGAGACTCCACAAGACTCCCACACTGTGACAGAGCATCAAACCTTTATCTACGGTCGTACCTAAAATTCAAAAGATAATGTGGTTGATTCCAGCAAGAAACCCAAGCAGACCCAGTAACTCAGTGGGTACCAAGAAACTACTTTGCAACATATCAAGTAAAAATTATCTGCAAAGAATGCAAATTCTTCATCTATACGCATTCAGAAGAATGCAATTTGTGCTCTCTCAAATGCATTTGGCCAGTGATCTGTGATTTTCTCTGCCAGAAGCTAGCTTGCAGTAACCACCTCTCCTGACATCTTGCTGCCCTCCGGAGACGAGTGCAGACCTGCACCTGCCCCGTCACTAAGTGCACCTCGGCGCCAGGCAGGCAGGGGTAGCAATGCTCAGGAATTTCCCAGGAGTTGGTAGACTTCTGCCTGGAATTTGCCATAACTGTGCTAATATATTAAGTCCTAAAAGGCTTGCAAACCTTTTTTTTTTTTCTTTGGAGCTGTGTGTGTCCTGTTTCCAGCACCTTCTTATATCTGCTGAAGGGTGCCCAAAAAGAGTGACCCTGCGGGGAGGCTCAGATCTCACTGGGGCTCCTGTACTAAGCACCACAACCCAGATACAAACAAGACTGCTCGCAGGGGGAAAGACAGACTTCCCCATCCACAGCAAAGTTTAGGATCTGGGTCATGTGGTATGAGCCCAGCCATGGCAGCTGGTGAACTGCATGGGCGAAAGTGCTCCAGTGAAGGCAGGGAAAGCATTCACAGTCTGCCAGGAGAGCACTAAAGTCAGGACTTGTTAAGGTTGCTGGCTATGGGCTTTGTGGAAAGTTGCAGCTACGTCGGCTAGTCTACTAAAAGTGGTAAAGGGAAGGCTTGGAGAGAAAATTGCAGGTCTAGAAAAGGGAAAGATGGATTTAAAATAAGAGACCGAATTGCTGAAGGAACTGAGGCAGAAACGTGTGTGCCTCTGCAGCAGAAAGCCTGCCATCCACACGAGTGGCGGAGCAAGCCCAGGCGTGATACGATGGACGGCTTACAAGAGCTAATACAGCAGAAACTTGAGATCAGGATCCAGATTGGCAAAGGACACCTGTGAGGACAATGGCAAAAGACACTTAACATCATGGATCTGATGCTTTGGTTTGCCAGAGGACGACTGAGTCTTTGGAAGAGCCATGCAGCAGCAGGCTGTGGCTGCAGCCATCCAAGAGGGGTTCCTGTGGGGACATGTTGTCCCCTGGGCTGGGGAGGGGGCTGGCTGGTCTGATCCCGGGCTGGCTCATGCGGTTACTCACCAGGTTACTTGATCAACACCTGCCCCTCCCCTCTGACCGCTCCTCGGCAAAGCGCTGGACCCCCGACCGTCCACAACTGCTGATGAAAGGATGCAAGAGCAGGTTTGAGCCAGACCGGAATCAGAGCCTGGAACAAGCCGGAACTGTATGACAGCTGCTAGTACCCTGCATGGATACTGCTGTACAGGGGTGGTGGGACTCACAGGAGCCGCAGGAATGGCCATGAGTGATCATAACCCCACCGCAGCACCGTCCAACATCATCCCAGTGGCAGCAGCACCAGGGGAAGAAGCTGGGAGAGAATGCCAGGGCCTGCTGCAGAAGGCTGTGGAGGCACTGCTGCTCTCCCTAGCCATGGTGTGGTTGCTTGGTTTGGAAGAAGAGAAAGCTGAGGAAGGAACAGAGCCGGGTGGTAATCAAGAAAGCAGGTACTGAATACAAGATCAGATTTCATGCAGCAGGGACCAAGACAGCAACCTAACGCTGAGATTCAAAATTAAACCTGCAGTGATGGATGGATTGGTACCAGCTGCTAGGGCAATTACTGAACCCGTAAATCAACAGCATTTGACTGAGCTCTAGCTTCAGAGGAAAGTCATTCAGGCAGAACAATTTTACCAGGCACAGATAGATAGAAAATGTAAAGAGAAAGAAGAAGAGGGTCTGTGAAACAGTCCAAGCAGTAACATTTGCCACTATTTGTTTGCTCCACAGAAAACAAGGTTAACAGAGAAAAGCCAGTATTTCAAAGTTGAGGCAAAGGCCAGTGATTTTGCTGGAGTACCAGAGACAGAAATGGAAGAGGGAATTTCAGCAGGTCACGGAGCTGAGGACTGAAGGAGAAAACATAAATGCTGGGAGAGGGGCACCCTTTAGCACCTTTTAAGAACAACAACCCAAATTAACTAAACCACAAAAGCTGGAAAAGGAACAAGCAGTAAAGCCTGACCCAGACAGACCTGATTCTGCACAGTAGGGATGCCCACCTCCTCAAAACCTCCAGCTGCTTCTGCCCAGACCTGTCCATACTTTATGGGGGCAACCAGCAACTAGAGCCCTGACCACAACAAAGAGAATACACATGGTCCCAAAATGATAACAGGTGCGGGAGCCTCAGTTGGCTCAATGCAAGAGGCCCTTGGGGACCCCAGACAGCCACCAAGCAAAGCAGCCATGACCTATACTGGGCATGAAGTAGAAACACAGATTTTAGGACTGTTTCATACTCAGATGGGGCAGACAGTGCTTTAGGGATCCTAATGCTCTGGCAACCTGCCCTCTGTGTGTTATGGAAATGTGCAGAAGTTCTTGAAAACAGCCAAGCTTCAGTTACGCCTTCTGTAGATGGTATTTTGATCCATGGACCCTCTTGTGTGGCCATGAGAGCAAATAAAGAGATAGTGCTGCAGGTAACAGAGGAAACTGGGTTTCAGTATAGGTGACCAAAGACCCAACTGGTACAGTGGGAACTTAAAGAGCTGGGCATAATTTTGGCTCAAGACAATAATTTTGGTTGCTGATAAACAACAGGTAGAGCTCACTGAAACACACACACACGCCCAATCATATCAGGATTATGGGCCTTGCAAAGAATATTTAACTTTCCAGAAGTTTTATTCCAACGTTAGCAGGCAAAAGCCGGATGCTGACCATGTCCCTCAAAGAGAAGAGATGGTGGCCATGGGGCCCAGAGCAGGCAGGGACACCAAGGCAGCTGAAGGAAGATTTTGCTCAGGCTCCTGCACTGGCATGCCCCAGCGTAGGAGACCCGTTGCATATTCAGTGAACCGTCACCGACAAGGTGGGGGTAGTCTTGACGCAGAAGGAAAAACTATGTGCAGGGCAAGAGCTCTGACAGCCCCGCAGCCAGCTCTCAAGAGAAACGGAAGAGCACGCACGGGCCAGGGAACACAGGGAAGTCACCCCTGGCACAGACCTAGCAATCGCACAGCACTGGGAAAGCTCGAAACGGCAGGTAGTAAACCACAGCTAGTGCTGCAGATGCCAACCTTAACAAGTCAGGGGAAAACACTGTGAAGAGGAAAGGTTTTTGCACCTCTACCAAATATGAGGATCTGAACATGAAAATATCAGGAAGCAAATTTTGCTGTTAAATCCAGACTTGGACTTAAAAAAAAGGAGGGAAGAAAAATGGCTAATACTGTTTACTGATGGATCCAGTTACCATAAATATGGGGAAACTGAAAGAGGATTTGCAGCTATTTGGATAAGCACAAAAACATACACAAAAATGAAAGTACTCCTCCATTCAGCTCAAGCAGCTGAAACGTGGGCTGCTAAAGAGATACTATAAAATGGGGACTGGGAGAAACTACTTGCTATTTTCATAGATTCGCCAGGCTATTGCTGTCTGGCTGCCAACATGGGAAAACAAAGGGACATGTTCAGGAGATGGCAAGCTAATACTACATGTTGCCCTCTGGGAACAAGTGGCCCAAACCCTAAGGAAAAGAAATGATGATAAACAAGTAATGTATGTGAAAGCCCACCAAAAATCAGATAAAAAGAGGGGACTGAGGTAACAAAGTGGATGCACTAGCAAAGGCTGCAGCCCAAAAAGTCATGGAGTACACAGAGACACAGAGATAGAGCAGCTGCTCCAAAATGGAACGATGTTTTAGGAGTCAAGCAATGATTTCACATAAAAGGACATTCCCAAAGCTCCCACTCAGTGAGCAGAGTGAACTGAACATTAAAGGAAGCCTTGGGAAAGACAGTCAAGAACACAGGAAGAAACTGGGATGAAAAACTTTCAGTCACTCTAATGGTTTATGTTCTGTCCCTGTCATACATGGATCCTCTTCTCACATGGCAATGACTGGCCAAGAAATAAGACACTTCATTCATAGTGCATTGATAATGAAGTACCAAATGAATATCAGCTAAAAATACTAAGTATTCAATAGCCACCTTTCAATTAAAAAAAATTTTAAAAAAAAAAAAAAAAAAAAAAAAGATAGCTATCCAGCTAGGCTGCAACTTAAAAAAAAAAAGGAAAAAGGAAAAAAGACAGGGGACTTGGAAAGCCCCAAAACTACAAACAGTGCAATGCAGGAGGGCAGGCTGTGTGCCAGTGCTTCAAGTGAAACCCCACAGGAGCTTTCTAGGAAAGGGCAAGATCCAGTTGTAACCTTGGAAGTTGTCAGTCCTACAGTGTAGCACACAAAAATACCAAAACAAAGAGCACACCATCTTGGAAGATGAGATTTCATCAATCTTAGTTCAAGCTTTGGGAAAATGCACTCAAAAATATAATAACCATTTTGATGGGTTTTGTTGGGTTGTGTTACAGGGTGGTCCACCACAGGACGAGAACTTGAAGGGAAGCAGCTCAACTTACTGACATTACTCTTGACTCCAGTAAGTCCTATCAAGCAAGTGTGTAAGTATGGAAAGAATCTAGGACAGGTGAGTAATAAATAATAAAATACTGTGATTGAATTGGGACAGAAGTAACACTCTCAGATTGTACAGATAGCTATTAGAGGAAATTTATACCTGTCTAGTAACTGGGGCTTAACCAAGGCAATTTACATGATGGTTCAAATGCAGATGGTTAACTGAAAAACTTAATTGGTAAATGATAAACTTAATCCTTAATTTTAAATCGACATCTCTTTTAGAGGGAAAGAAAGAAAGGTAAAGACACTGAATTTTAATAGTATTGAACATGCTGGCCATTAAAAATCTCTTTTTCCATCCAAGCTGCAATAAAGCATTAAGGAGCAATGTTAAAAGACCTCTGCAGTAAGACTGACTATGCCTAGAACACACAAGTATTTCAGTAGCTGTCATTCTGCTGCACTAGAATGTCACCCTGGTGTTACTGCTTGCTTATTTATGCCAAATATAAACAAAATTTGTTTACTAGTGGAAAAAGATGGAACTGATGGATATTAAGCAAATAAAGAAGAAAAGCAATCAAAAGATCACAGAGAAATAGTGCCTTGTTGGCTGGAATATTAGCTAATATATTAGACTAAGATATTTGCTTTGCTGCATGAATCAACTTACAATAGAATAACTCGCTCTATGGATGATCAGTTCCAGTGCCATCCCCTGTCATTACAAGCTACTGGAGTTTATATAGATTACTGACGCTTGCATAGATTATAACAGGGTGAGACAAATATATTTTATATATCTACTAGAAAATACACAAATGTGAACATTGCTGTCACTGAAGGACAAGTATTAAACATCAGTGAAACCCACTTTTATATGTCTGAAGTTGTTATGCGGTATAATGCTGTGCGATATGCATACTTTGGTTTGTGTATGTTCAAGCTGGAGAGAAAGATTCACAGTTGATATCTTCACATTGCTAGCACTAAGGTTGCACTGTCAGGTAAAGAAACACTGTCAGGTTTTGTAAACACTCCCCCAAAGAGCTAACGCGACTTTCAGCACCATCATCCACCATGTCACAGTTCCTTGAACATCGCAGCAGCCGCTCGTACTGCCGGCTGGCTGCGGAGAGCACGACATAACAGCACAGCTCCAGGCCTGGGAGCAGAGCAGCATCACACCCTGCATGGGCGAGGGAGCGGGGCAAGGCTGGCTCCTGTGGACCTGCGGAGACCCTTATCCCAGCCGGTGGCTGCAGCCCATTAGGCAGAAGTGCAAGCGGAGGCTCAGCCTGGTACCAAGCCCTAATACCACACATGGGGATGGCATCTATGATAAAATGACACCAGGTGCTGATGGCATCCACGGTCAAACGCTATCAGGCCATCAATGACGGGAGCTGCAACCTCTGTCCACAACCCTGGCTGTCACATCCTGATCCCTGGCCAGGGCGAACCGCCTGCACCACAATGACCAGCTCTGATACAGCCCTTGTGGTTGCACAGCCACAGCTCAGGCTGCCGTGGTCATCGCACAGTCATCAGGAGAAGCTGTGAGACATCCGCAGAGCAGAGCCTGGCAAGGACACAAAGGTGACACCGCAGGCAGAGGTAAGGTGGTTGAGATGGCATCACTACCAGCTCAAAGGTTAGGGGGAAAACCCCAACATGGAAAGATACGGAGCTGTGTATGTCCTGCTTGCAGCTTCTCTTCGCGTGTGCCAAGTGCTGCCCGAACAGGGTGAGTCGGATGGATAGTAACAGAAGCCAGCAGAAGAGGCAGCTGGGCTGAGGTCACTCTCATTGAAGCCCAGGTCCCCTGTCCTTCACGGCACAGTAGATCTGGTCTTGAGAGTGTGTTGCTGGGGGAAACACACTTCAATTCAGCCTTGACTTGCACTGGCCTTTGAACCTGCAGAGAAAAGGAGAGGTTACAGATTTTGTTTGAATTGGGAGATAATTCTGGATATTTTTTTTTTTTGAGAATACAGAAGTTTCCATTTCTGCCCCTACACACCATGTTCGCTTTGCCTCTGTCCAACATAACCTCTTTTGAACATGTATATGGGCATATATCTTGGGCATATACAAAGGTGCCATACGTATCCCGCTGCAGCATGAAGAAAAGACACTATCCAGTTAGCAGTGGTGTTCATTTACACAATAGTGGCCAGAAGCCAATATTCTAGCAGGTTACAACAGCCCTTTCCCATGTCTGGGAACTATCCACAGAAGTAATTTTAGTCTGTTGCTTAATGGGAATGGTTCAAAAGCCTCAAGACTATCCCTGGCCATCTCTGCACTGTTGGTGAACTGTTCACAGTCACTCTCACCCTGCCAAAGGCTGTCTTGTCTTAAGCCTGGTCTTATACTTTCCTCTTCAATATAGTATGTGAGCTTCTTGTATCTAAGTGCGGTAAAAAACTGCTGTGCCAGGTGCTTTGATCTTGCTTGACCTCCAAGATTTCAGACCTTCTAGCCATGGTGGATTCATACCCTGGAGATGGTGCCTGAGATGTCACAACCCAGGAGGAGCCAACACGGACCTGGCAGGGCATGCTCCCATGCTCTCTGCTCCCTGTCCAGGATGACACACAGCTAGAAGGAAATCAAAGCAGTTTGAAGATGGCCATTTCAGGAACCTTGGAAAGGTTTTTCACTCTGCATGAATTGATTTCTGCAGTGGTGGCTCCAGAGGTCTCAGAGTTGCTCTGTGAGCCCCAGAAGCGCACAGGTAGAGACAGCCCCTGCCTGCAACAGTCTATGGTGTAAGTAAACAAGACAAATTACAGATGACAAGAAGGAAATATAATTATCCAAATTTTGCACAAGGAGAATTGAAGCTATTTCGATACATATAGGGCAAAATTTTTCAAAGGCACAAGGTAGGATCCAGCACCCAAATTCTGATGGCCAAGTGCCTGATCCAGTATGTGCTCTAAAACACTTCCCCTAAATGACTTGCTCAAGGTCACAAAGAAAGTTTGCAACAACACTAAGTACCTGTCCCCGAGGTCCTGAGACATGGCACTTAATCACAAGGCCACTCTGCCTTCTGAAGAATGGCCTCTCTGCACCACACTTGCATTCAGCTGAGCACAAATCATTTATATGCACATTCTCAGAACACCATGAAAAAGGAGAGTGAATACCAAAGCAAAAGCACAATTTTTGTTTGAGCTAACATTAATGAATACTTCTTTGCAGAATTTGCCAAGCTCTACTATTGATTAAAAATAATTAAATGATACCATTCATTTCACATTTATTCTGCTACGGTTGCTGGAGTGTTTCTAAGTGGGCAAACTTCCCTGTGATCATGTCATTTGGTTCTCATAGTGCTGCAGGCTAAACAAGGGTATAAATATGCAAAAGCTGCTCCATTTCACTGTTGCATGGATACGAAGCAGATGGATAGATGAACAAAACTCCTTCTTAGAAAGCGAGTGCCCTTGTCAATACAGACTGCACCCATCTGGCTCAGCACTGCACCCGGCTTGATGAAAAAGAAGATGAACATCATATTTAAACCCTATCCCATTTTTCTGAACATGGTGATAGTATTAAGAGCTTGGTGCGCTATTTCTGTTTCTGCAATAGCACACACTGCATCCCATTGGACAATCCCCTCTGGAGCACAGAAAGACACTATCCCACCACCATCCATCCCCCTTCTAAGAAAACTGGGTACAGCCAACCCGTGCGCCATGTCACCACCACAGACCACATCTGTGGTGGGGTGGCTGGGCCAAGACTGCACCATCCAGCCACCTTGGTGCTGAAGGCATTGCTGGCCCAGGCATCGACCATCCCTGTTCAAGCAGTGCGACCAGACCTTCCTCTAAATCCCTACTGCCCAAAGCACCCATCCACAAACCGCAGCAGAGACCAGGAGTCAGTGCTCAGACCAGTGCCCCGCTGGCAAGTGACTGGAGGTGGTCTGGGCTGTGTCTCCCCACTGCTGAACTGACTCAATGCCTGTGAGCAGCAGAACCAGCGTGTCCCAGTATCTAGCATTTCCCTCTCAATCCCAGCCACTGGGCTGTGTTCTCTGGTGTCCGATAAGGCGGGACCTCCTCGTTTTTCCCTCCATAAGAAACCATGCTTCTCCAGCTATTTTCGCTCAACACATGCTAACATTTCATATTATTTGATACATCTACCCTCCCGTCCAGCTTGGTTCAAACTGGATCCAAAAGTTACTAGGGGGAGATGAACAGAGGGGGAGAGCAATGGCATGATCCCGTAAACCTCACTTCCTGACGAAATTAAGCCAAGAAACAGTGATTCATAGTCTCAGTGTGGATCCACTGGCCTTGTCTCCTACATCAATCCTCCCACCATCCCATGTGAAAATAAAACAACAGCAAACGCAGTAAAAAGACCCCAAAAGAAAAACCAAATGCATTCTGAGAAGACCGAAACTCTGCCAGAATGGATGGAGAAGAATTTGTCTGATTACAGACCCTGCTTTAATGCAGGTCACAGCTCTGAAGGAGTGATCAGGATGAGCATCCTGTGGGAGCTGTGCCGGCAGGAACCAGAGCAGGGGGTGCTCCCATGGCCAGCTTGGCTCCAGGATTCAGGTGCTGCCTCCCCAGGAATCAGCGGGAACTCAGGGCAGGTATCCAGCTCAGGTTTAAGTACACACTCCACTGTCTGGGTATCTTCATTGGCATCCCCCATCCCACAGATCTGACCAAGAAGGACTTGATGCACACTCACAAAACTGTGAAGCTCAAGCAAAGGAGTGAGCATGAAGTTATTTTTCCATCAAGGCCAACTGCCACTTTTGGGGGGAAGGGGGGAAAATCAACCTTTTTGTCCAGTTCTCACTTCCAATGAAAAAAGAAAAAAAAAAACAACTTCAGCTTTGAATGTTTATTTACTATTTTTTCTATCCACTCATTTGGTTTCTTTCCTTGACTACATGCAAACATGTAAAATCCTTGTTCTTAACTTGCAGAGCACTTGCTGACGCCTTACAGACCGGCAGAGCTCCAGGACCCCCAGCTGTGAAATGCTGTGTTCGACTATGCAGATGCTTCTCCTCTTACAAGGAAAAGGAGATCTGCACCTGGGAGCTGGCTTGTCTGGAACCCGCCAGCAACAATCAAATCATTCCAAGGCAGGTAATTAATTGTGGCTCATTCCCAAAGGCAGGGCATCATTATCATATTCTAGAGCCCCTGAGTTACAGTTGTCCCTTAATCACCTTTTCTGCAGAAGATATGGGGAACTTGTGTGGAATAAGCACTTTCTTTCAGTGACTATTGGCTTCAGTTTAAAGCAATGAATGCTCAAATCACTGGTATTGAGCTGTTTATGAACAGACAGAAAGGCGCAAGAGACATTACAGTAATAAATATTCAGCAGGTGCCTGGAGAATGAGAGTATAAATACTCAAAATTGCTCTGCTTCATGGTTATGTTAGAAGGCATGGGGGAGTGCAAATCCTTTTCTTTATATTGCTTCTGAAGGGATTTCTTTTTCTTATTTCAGTGATTTTGTTTCTTCTCAAGCTTTCAGTTCAGCAGCGCACAGAGTATAAGGGACCGTGGCTTGTGTAGCAGCGGGTCCAGCGCTGCCGCTGGAGCTGGGAACCAGGGACCCAGGTACCGGCTGCCATCTCACGCTAGCCCCTTCCCTGACACCCTTCTTGGGGGGCTGCTCTGCCCTGGGGGGCACACAGGGGGATGCTATGGAGGGCATGTCACCCCAAGGAAAAGCTGGCTGCTGGAGATGGGACAGAGCCAGCGGGTCTGAGGGGTCCGGTGTGGTCCTGCCTTGATACTTACTGTGGTCTCACATCTGGGCACCTGCTGTGCCCCAAATCACATTAATCTCTGCAAAGCTCATCCTTTTCTTCCTAAGCATTTATAATGCAGAAACTACTGAAGGGCAAATGTGCTTTTAGTGAGCAGGGAGTGCCACGGCTGTGTAATGCTGCAGACAGCTGCAGACGTGGTCTTCCTCTAGGGATTTCTTTACCCTCTCCCCGCCCCACATATCTTGGTTATGCAGAATAAGCACAACGGTGCCTTTTTCTGTTGTGTCTATAAACCTAAGCATATGCAGCTATTCCAAATCATGCCTGTGAAATGGGGGGGAAGCAGTAAACCCCATACCTGCTGCGGGCACGGGGGAGGACAGCAGGACTGAGCAGGGCATCCTGACCTGTGCAACATGGCCCAGCTCTATTGCCATTCGATCTCATTTGCTTGCACTGATAGCTATTTGGTCACTGCACCTTCAAAAAACCATGTGTAACCCTGAACCCTGCCAGGGGACAAAATCACCAGTAGGATCACTTCTCCAGCAGGGAGGGGACACAAACAATGTCACCCCAAATTTGTGCTCTCAAGTCCAGCTGATTTCAAAAGTTAACTAAGATTTTCCTCTACATGCTGCTTGTGCTAATAGAAGGCATTAACTGAACTTCAGTTTTTCTTTGGAAATTCAACTATTACTCACTTTAAGTGTTCCTGGAACATGCACTTGCTGTCTTCCTGGAAATCTGTAGGTCTTCTTCCTGCTTGTATGGAATAGCGTTGCTGCTACAAACTCTGCAGAGCTGGGAAATATGCATTGGGTCCTTCTCCCTCAAATCTAAAACGTTTCATTTCTGCCCTGCGTAGGGCCAGTTTTGTGATCAGCAAATAGGTTTCTCTACTTAAAATACAGTTTCAAGAATGCAGTCAGTGTACAAAGCCCTAATTTGACAGCTGGACCCTGCAGTGTAGTCTTTCTTTTCTTTTCCAAAGCTGTCAGAAAACGTCCTGTAATTCCAAGGAAGGGAGATGACCCCAGTAACATTTGAAATGTGCCCATGTTGCAGACAGATGTCAGTACTTTAGACAAGAAACTGGTCAGTTTTATGAGGTTAATGCCAGTAATATGATTCCCAAAAGACCCAAAAGACATCATCAAAGGATTTTGTTGTTTTAAAATGCAAGCATAGAGCAAAATTGTAGAATCACAGAACAATTTAGACTGCAACGGACCTACACTGGTCATGTAGTCCAGTGTCCACTCAAAGCAGAGACAACTTCAAAATAATATTAGGTGGCTCAGGGCTTTCAGAGTTTGCTTTTTTCACTGAGGCTGGAGTGAGTAGAGAGGAGGCCCCAAGAACAAAAAAAAAAAAAAAAAAAAAAAGCATGACTGGGGAGAATTATTAATATTGCCCTATGCCAGTTTGAATGATGGATTAAAATCCCCATCCTTTCCCTGAGGATATGGGATACAGGGAGCAGTGAGCCCCACAGCAGGCTGGGGAACAGTGCTTGCGCTGAGGCCATTAGCTGGGTTTGAGGCCACGAAGCCCCCGGGCCAGACCGCAGCGTCCCGGGGGCTGGACCGCAGCACCCCCGGGCCGGACCGCAGCACCCCCAGCCCGGACCGCAGCGCCCC
>NW_008824247.1:728540-730929 GCF_000699105.1 Pygoscelis adeliae | reverse complement strand
CCTCCTCCGGCATCCAGTAATACTCACACAGCCCGCTAGACGGTGCCGTCCTAAAAGCTGAAGAAAAAACCCTGCTAGACACCAAATATGCTTTTTCTGCGAGATGCCATGTGCGTGCACAGCAGTCCCGCCGCTGAGCAGCGGGACCAACGCGCGGAGCCGCAGGAGGACCCGCCTTGCCGCCCCCTTGGCCGGAGATCCCCAGAGATGCAACCCGAGCACCCACCCTTGAGACCTGCCCAGCTGCAGAAATTCCCCTGCTCCCACCCCAGCAGGCCCAGGGATCCCGGGGTGCACCCAGGAGCAATGCCGGTCCCGTGCAACAGCATATGGGTGCAGCTGGGTTCATGCTTTCTTACTGTCGCGGTTTTAACCCCAGCCAGCAACTAAGCCCCACACAGCCACTCGCTCACTTCCCCCCCCCCCCCCCGGTGGGATGGGGGAGAGAATCGGAAGGGTAAAAGTGAGAAAACTCGTGGGTTGAGATAAAGACAGTTTAATAGGTAAAGCAAAAGCTGCGCACACAAGCAAAGCAAAAGAAGGAATTCATTCACTCCTTCCCATCGGCAGGCAGGTGTTCAGCCATCTCCAGGAAAGCAGGGCTCCATCACACGTAACGGTTACTTGGGAAGAGAAACGCCATCACTCCGAACGTCCCCCCTTCCTTCTTCTTCCCCCAGCTTTATATGCTGAGCATGACGTCATATGGTGTGGAATATCCCTTTGGTCGGTTGGGGTCAGCTGTCCTGGCTGTGTCTCCTCCCAACTTCTTGTGCACCCACAGCCTACTCGCTGGTGGGGTGGGGTGAGGAGCAGAAAAGGCCTTGACTCTGTGTAAGCACTGCTCAGCAGTAACGAAAACATCCCTGTGTTATCAATGCTGTTTCCAGCACAAATCCAAAACATAGCCCCATACCAGCTACTGTGAAGAAAATTAACTCTAGCCCAGCCAAAACCAGCACACTTACGGAGTGCCACATACAAGCAAAAAGGAATAACCCGATGAGTAAACTGCAAAATTTCCAAGGGAGTGCTGCTGTATTTTCTCACCTGACTGCCCCTGCATACCACGGCTGTGAGCACATCCCATGCCAAAGCCAGCAGAGCGCAAGCCCCTTGGAGAGTGCGGAGCTCAGCCCCGCATGCAGCCCAGCCCTTGACGCAGGGGAAGCCAGCCAGCACCGGCAGTGTGAGGAGACACCCAACCTGTCTGTCTGCTACACGCCTCCTGGCATCTTATGCCATCTCCCCTTCAACCAGGGAAATGAAGGGCTTTCCCTCCTCACGCAGGGTCTGGCTCCAGGGCAGGGAAAGGGTTTCACCTCCTCCTGGCAGCACCTCAGAGCTGCAAGCACATGAAACATGGTTATCAGCCGCTCCACACCAAGTATTTCCTACTTTGCACCAAACAGACACACCAAGATTTAACACGACCTTGCCCCAGATGAAGGCCCTCTGCTCCCTTCTCCCTGAGCCCCAGGCTGTTCAGAGAGGCTGTGTTTCCTGGGATGTATCACGTCTCTTTCTCGATGGCAAGCGGACGTGCCACTGCCACAAGGCCTCCCAGGAGATGTGCTGCCCTGGGAAGATGTCACTTAGCCAGAAAGCACCACCTGAGAAGGAAAATGGAAGGGTTAGTCACCCAAATTGCTACTCCCATGAGGCACAGGTAATGTGCCTCAGGCAATGTTTTGGAACAAATACGTTCAGGGTGGGGAGGGAGGGATGAAATAAACAAAAACAAACCCCAAAAGAAATGGTTGTTCAGCTGTATTTCTAGACCCTCAGAAGATGCGCCATCACCACTGCCAGCAAAACCTACCGGAGCAGGAATCAGGGAGCTAGCACACTCATCGGGTTATTTATTTTCACTCATATTTGGCACTCTAAGAAAATACGTACCATTCACACGAAGCTTAATCAAGTTACGTTAAATTTATATGCTTTTACGTGGTGTAAAGGTCCTTTCTTGCATTTTTATAAGTTTGCAATTCACAGAAGTAACTGCTGTGCTCTGTACCACACACCCATCCCAGTTACAGCAACTTACCCTGTTGTCCAAAACTCCTAGGTTTTTGTTTGTTTGTTTGTTTGTTTGTTTGTTTTTAACACAGCACAAGCAAACAGTGGCAGAAACACACTGACCCAATGAGTCAGAACATGAGGTTTTCTCTCCATACCAGATCTTCACATTAGTTTCTAGAAGAAAAACACCCTTCTATGGCTCTTCCAGTCCACATTACAGCATCACCCCATGTCTAAGGAGGAGCCAGCATAGCCCACAGCTTTTGCTCAGACGAGGCACGGACACCTAACAAACACGGTCTCCAGGAGGGGCACTGACAAAGCTGTGTTTCCTGACTTCAGCCAATATTTTCCTCTTGCTTTC
>NW_008824247.1:725221-728515 GCF_000699105.1 Pygoscelis adeliae | reverse complement strand
TTCCCTCTAATATTCCTTGGCCCCAGCCCAGCCACAAGCAGGATACTCCAAGCTGCTGCATGAACCAACCCTACAAGAAATGGCATTACTGCCATGAGCACAGGGCACACAGCTCTTGAGGTGGAGGAGGAAGAAAACCTTTTTGCTCAGCCAAGGACCTATCAGTTCACATCCCCTTAGACAGAGGATTGAAAGTGAACTTGGGTCTTACACGCCCTGAGTCATGCCGTAGCTAGTGAGCTCAGAGATCGTAAATAGGAAACCGCCTCATCATCAGGCCCAGAAATTGCTTTTCAGGGAAAGCATTTGGCAAATTGGGTCATACTAATAGTCTGGCGATGACCAACACTGTACTGTTGCAAATTAAGCATTCACCAAAAGCAGTTCAGCCAGCGCTACTGACAGGTCCGAACGGAAGATCAGGGCCTGAGGCTTTGTCTAAAATAAAAACTTTCTGTAATTTAATGGAATTCAATTAACAAACCAAATTAATTAAACCAGTGCAAATCCCTGAGCAGGCCATCTTAATCTGCTGTGCCTTAAGGCTTGTTTACAGACAGTTTTATGCTGCATTGGCCATTCCTGTATAGCTTCTTTATATCAGTGTAACTCATCTGAGGAGAGACCTCATTACATCACACCAGGGGATGCCCTGATTTAGCTAGAGTGATTTCCAAACAGAGTTAATGAAAACAACACAAGCATTGTGTGTGTGAATTCAAACAACTACCCATTTGATTTAAGCTAAACTAGGTTTAGACAAAGTTAAGCTGTCCCTACAATATTGTGCTAGTCTTAAATCACTGCATATGCTTTCGCCTTCTGCAGCTGAGAAACAAGTGGTCTCATTAGTAAGTGAGACTGTAGGACGAGAGGTGCGTTAGCTCTAAGCTGCCATGAGTAGGCTCTGAAGGCAGCTAACACGTTAGCTTAAGCTGAGTGTCATCAGCACAGCGTGATTACAGCACAAATGCACTGAGGGCAAGGCCAATTCTGCGTGTCTCCTTATTTTAAATCATCCACATACTCGCCTCAAACCACTTGCAGTTCATTGCTGAAAGGCATTATCATCAAGCAGCAGCACCTCTTATCTTTCCTCCCCTGGGGCATCACTCCACCACCCCGCGCTAACAGCCATAAGCCAGCCACTCCATCCAGCACAAGCAGGTAGGAAGATTAATGCAGAACCATGTCTGCTTTAATGGATTCAGCCTCTCCCAGCACAGGCACAAGCTAAATGTGCCTGAGTGGTCTTGGCACCAAAGCTATGAGATGGTCTTCTTAACTGTCGCATGACTGCATGCCCCGATGATAGACACCACGCCAGAGAGAGGCCTGCCTACAGTGAAGGGCTGCATAGCTGTGTTGCTTCCGGAGAAACTGGAAACTACATAAAATCGGTGTCTACAGAACAGTTTGTTGACTTCTGTTGACTTGACTTGAGTACCACAGATCAGGCCTTTGCTTCTGGTTCTGCCACCAGCTCTCTCTATGGCCCTAATCCCCTCCTGTGACTTGGCTCCTCTTCTGCCTTTTTGTCTCTCCTGTACGTGGAAGGCACAGGGGGCAGGAACCAACACTTCATCCTCGGAGGTTTTCAAGCTGCAATTGGATGAAGCCCTGAGCAGCCTGGTCTGACCTCAGAGCTGATCTGCTGTGAGCAGGAGGTTGGACCAGAGGCCTCCTGAAGTCCCTTCCAGCCTGAGCTATCCTGTGGTGCTGTGATTCACAGCAAATAGCACACGGAGTCAGTGTGGGGTTGGGAGAAAGGGGATGGAGAAAGGCTTCAAAGAACAAGTATTTTTGGTTGTAAGGTCATCCTTACTACAAAAAATACCTTCTGCATCCTTAAATATATGGAATTCATCAAATTAAATGGGAAAGTCTACCAGGACATTCAACAAGGTATTTATCTCATGGAGTGCTTTGGGGAACAATAGTAAATGAACAACAAATTCTGTCTTCTGGGAGTTCAGGCCAAAACTTTCAATCTTGTCTGTTAGAGTTTAAACTTCTCTGTACAAAGACAGAAAAATGAAACTACAGCTACTTCAGCTAAGTGCAGATTAGGCCATTAAAGTTTGAAGTTAGACCAATATAGATGAAACCATCATGAAGGTCAGAGGTTATCTCCTGTATACAGCCTCCTCCTTAACACAATCGATTCATTTCCTCTGAAGACTCAGAATAATAGTATCAGTAACCGTAGCAACACTGAAATATAAGTGTAATTTTTAGCTTCATGATGTAGACTGCACAAAATAAGAGAACACATTCTGGAAGTTTTTGTCACAACCTACTTTAATTTTTCATGGGTTTATTTTAATAACAAAACACGTATCTGGGTTTTTTTTAATAATTCTTAATATTTTCATTGAGAGATGATTTGTTTGCATTTGTCTGTAGCTTGCAGTGAGGAAGTCAGTAGAGCCTGAGTTCTTCTGCCTCCCACTGCAGCCTCCTCAGCACCAAGGAGATAACTTCGGTCCCCTGCCCTCATCTTTTCTGGACCCGAAGCAGAGTTTGAAACCCCTGTTTCAACCTGTGGAAGAGGCCTAAATGGTATTTCTGAGCACTGCACCACCAGCCAGCCCAACACATCTCAAATACCCAAATCAGTGGCTTCCTGCCATTCCTCCCACAGCTGGAGGACAGCTTGGGTCCACGCATGAGCACTTGTCCTGTGGGCCCTGAGGCATCAGGATGTGGCCAATCAGACCTCAGTGCCAGGGGCCTCTGTACCATGTCCCCATAGTGACTGGGGCACGATTGGCCCTGCCCAGCACAGCACCAACCTGAGAGGAGCCCCCGCAGTGGGATGCCCATCACAGCAACCTCTAAACTCCATGTACACCAACATGTTGGACACGGTCTCTGGGAGATCAGTGTGGGCCTTGGGAGACATCAGGGCCCAAGCACCCTTCACGCAAAGGGGTGGAGGCCACCAGAGAAGGTTGCAGCAGAGACCTCCTCTCGAGTGGAGCTGCAGAGGCGATGGTGCTCTACAGCTCCAAGGGCTGTCCTGCAGGGTGCTTTCCTGTCCTGAGATATGGGACATATCAATGCATGCTTGTTATTGCAATCCCCAACCAGGTCAACTTTTAGAATTATTGTATTTAACTTCAGGAGCCTAAATAGCAGCAAAATAATTTATCAGCCATCCTGGCTAAACAGGGAGGTCCCAGTTGACTGGAGGTTAGCAAATGTGACACCCATCTACAAGAAGGGACGGAAGGAGGATCCAGGGAACTACAGGCCTGTCAGCCTGACCTCGGTGCTGGGGCAGGTTATGGA
>NW_008824247.1:695886-724091 GCF_000699105.1 Pygoscelis adeliae | reverse complement strand
CTGCCCAGGGAAGTGGTTGAGTCACCATCCCTGGAAGTATTTAAAAGACATGTAGATGTGGCACTTAGGGACATGATTTAGGGGTGGACTTGGCAGTGTTAGGTTTACGGTTGGACTTGATGATCTTAAAAGGTCTTTTCCAACCTAAATGACTCTATGATTCTATGAAAAGAGTTTCTTTTTTCAAAATAAAAGCCTCTTTAATCAGTTAATTAGCCAAGTACACTGAAAAAAAAAAAAAGGGGGAATGAAGTAAAGTTTTTAGATGGCAGAGAAGAAACACCAGTCTTCACAGTGCAGAATCACTTTCACCTAAAGACTTGACTGGACCGAAACTGGAAAAGAAGAAACTCAATGAAATCCTGTGAGGTCCTGACATGCTACTGCTTTTATGCAACTAAGAGACATTTGTTTCATTTGTCACATGTCACTCAAGAAGGAGATGCTATTAAATGAAACTACAGCTATGACCTTCCCCAAAATACTTCTCTGATATTTCCCCACCTCCAGCAAGAGATTTAATAACTCCCACAGAAGCTTCAGAAGTCTTTGCAATACCTCTATATCCATGGCTTCATTTTTCCCCATCTTCTAGTGAGTTACTAATCCATGAGCAAATGTGTTCCTTGATGCTCGGCAACTTACTATCTTTGAGCCTTTACTGATGGATCTTCCTGATAGCCTTCTGGAAACCCAAGTACCTGAACCAGATTGCCTTAGCTCCCATGCTCACTGGCTCTTATCTGCGAACTCTACAGAAGACCTGCTGGTCCTCCCCGAGTCCATGTTTGTCCATGTATCTGCTGATCCTCTTCATTACTGTAGTTCTCTTCAGTTTGCTGAGGGTGGCCCACAGATCTCTGACTCCACCTGGAAAGTCCAGGTGGAAAATCAGAGCCACATCTGTCATCTTCTGGTTCTCTGCCACTAAGGCAACTTTAATCAACAGGGCATTCATAACAACTTATTATTTAGCAACTTCAAAATGTCCTTTAAGTTCTTTCACAAACACTAAGCTACTTCCACTGATTTAAGCACCATGTTGCAAAACTTTCTCTACTAATCTTAGAGTAGATGAAGCCCTGAGCAGCCTGGTCTGACCTCAGCAGGAGGTTGGACCAGAGACCTCCTGAGGTCCTTCCCAGTCTGAGCCATCCTACGATCCCGTGGTGGTCTGGTTTAAGAGTGATCCTCCAACATTCATGCCCTTACAGAAACACCAGCCTCCTCCACTAACACAAACAATAATAATTCATGCTTTTTTCTATTATAGATTCATACTCTTTCAGAACTTCTTCAGCAGTTTGAGTGTTTATAGACTCTCTGGTAGGTTTCTTGCTTCACGTGTGTTTAAGAAAGGATATCTTAATTTTATGCCTTAAGCTCTGTGTTTCTTTTTGGACTGCCTTACTGTGGTTTTATATTTTGCTTCCCAGAGTTAATGTCTATTTCTACTTTTCTTTTTCACTAAGTTCAATTTTTTAAGGATGGCCTTACTTACCCTGCTCTTGAACCACAATAGTTTGATGGTGGCTTTTTTTGTTGGTCTTCCTACAGATGCTCTTGAGAGGGATCATGCATTTGCTCAAGCGTCTGGTATTTTCAGACAGTTCTTATGTCACCTGTGAACACTTCACTCTCTTGTCTGTTTCTTTACAGATTTATTCATATTTATATTGTTATGGTTTGGGGTTTTTTTTAATTGAACATTGTGGCTTTGATGATAGTAATATTTTAAAACCAGGCCTGTACACAGCTCCAGATTCAGTGGAGAGCTGCTGCTCTACCTGTCTTTTCCCTGACTAGCTCCTCTGTGGTGCAGCCTACAAATGTATTCCCAGCATCATGTTGCAATCACACTGCAGGTACTTAATTTATATAAAGCAACTCATGTATCTCATTCTTACTGGGTTTTCTGCATTTGTCTTCTCTCTAATTTCTATTAGTACATTACAGTCATTCTTTCCATCCATCCTGGTCTGAAGTCTTAATGTTTCGTTTTTGCTGTTTAGATCTGGAGTTTTGATCCATGGTGACATTATGTTTCGAATCACACACTTATTTATCTGATTTGACTGCATGTCTTCTTTAACATATAGCACCACTGTTAGAGCTGGGCAGCCACTCTTTTTTTTTTTTTTTTTTTTGTAATAATTTTTTCCTAGGTGTTACAATGTCCCAAAGATTATCTTTTTTTCCTTTCCAGTTCTGATGTGTCTGCTACGTCAACTTCCAAATTTAAAAGCAAATATACCCATTCCCTGATTTCAGCTTTTAGACTTCTAGCATTTCAATGTAAGCACACACCCCTTGATAGAATAACTTGTGTGCATGTGTGCATGCACCTTGTTTAAATAGGACTTTTTTCTTCAGACTGATCTTCACTGTTTCTCTCCTGGGTTATCAGTCTCTACACTATCACTCAGCTGAAGATGTAGAGTTTTTCATGCCTTCACCCAGGAGGACATGCCTTTCCAGATGCTATACCTCTTTGCTTTCTCACAGATCTTTATTAATCTCCCATACAACTTTTTCAATTTTGAATGCCACCTTCCATTTCTAACATTTCTAAATGTAGGACCACATTTCCTAAACAGGATACCTCTCTTTCAAAAGTTTGCAATGAGTGTGAACTCGACATAATTTCTTTTTCCCATTTCCTAAATCACAACCTGAGACTGATATTCAGTCACTCTGTACCGTCACGTGGCGCTGGGAGCATTTCAGCTAAGATGGCCATGGGGTCCTGGTGCTTATCCTCCCACCTAACAGCTTCCATTTCACCTCCAATGCTTCTACCCCTCCTTCATAACTGGGCTCGTGACGCTTGCTGGGTGCAGTGGTGGCAGATCCCACAGACCTCCAGGGAGACTCTTGGGTCATACTGGGAAAAGGCAGACCATCGTGCAGGTACTCCCTACAAGTCTCTGTAGAGGTCTACGAGATCTCCCAGTGTTGCATCCAGCAAGCATCACAAACCCAGTTATCTACATGCTTGACAGCCAAAGTATCTTCCATTTTAGCTTGCCTCTTCCCATCCATGGGGAGAAATTCCCCATGGCACTCCCAAAGGGAGTATATCTCCAGTGCAAGCGGGTACAGAGTCTGCACTGGGTAGAAGGGGTCTACCTACAGGATAATTTCTCCTTCTGACAGCTTGCTGCCTTTCTGCCATTAAACTGTTTTCTCCTGCAGCAGCCTGGGTCTGCTGGCCTAGAAGTGAGATTTTTCTATCATCATTTGCCTCAAAGTCTTGATGATGGACCTTTTTCTTTATTCCCAGTTTTAGTTTTTCATTAAAATAGTTTTCTTTTTTTCCCTTAGCCTCACTAGAGAGCAGTTTGTACTGAACTGAGCCCTTTTTTTCCTAAATGGAAGAATTCTCACCTCTGATAAACTAGGATCCTCCATGGGGATTTAAATCTGCAGCACAGTGAAAGTCAAGGTATATCAATTACGTGTTATCCTACAGAAGACTGTAGGATAAGACTGTTCATGTACCTGAACAAAGAGAATATGACAAAGCCCTAGAAGTGTTTATCAGATTTGAGAGATTGTGTA
This sequence comes from Pygoscelis adeliae, assembly GCF_000699105.1. Lineage (NCBI taxonomy): Eukaryota > Metazoa > Chordata > Aves > Sphenisciformes > Spheniscidae > Pygoscelis > Pygoscelis adeliae. The sequence goes on along the minus strand of NW_008824247.1, from coordinate 720,530 downwards.
ACAGCGAGAGGTGGTGAACAGTGGGTAGCATTTAGACGTGTCCTGTGAATCATAAGCTTCTTCAGACTAGGGTTTAACACTGGAAAGTTATCCCAAAATACTGTCCGCTTGTCGTCAGAAGCAGGGAAGGGGCTTTCTTCAAACAGACAGCTACAGACCCTTTTATTTCACTAAAGAAATGACGGGAGAGAAGGGAAGAGGCACAATTTTTGTAAGGCATTGTGAAAATGAGTAGAAAAAACATCTCTCGGCCCTAACGGACAGACAGACCCATTATCTTGTTGAGATGCTGCCAGGATATGTTGAGTTTGGGAAGTTCATCTCCACGATCAAGGCCTCCAATAACAAAAAAGCTGCAGGAGTGTCTCTGGTGGGTGCCTGCTGGCGGGCACTCATCACCCCCGGGTGACGCCGGGGCTCATGCCCACATGCCAGTGCAGGACATCAGGCTCAGTGGGAGGCTTTGCACCGACTTCAGCAGCTAGAGCCTGACTCGTTGTCAGCCTGTACAAAAAGTATGCCTATAAGCAACTGTCTCCTCTACAGTATTGGCTCCTTTGTGATTAAAAAAAAAAACAAAGAAAAAAAAAGGTTCCATTATTACAAATAGAAAATTGCTGAAAATTATGTGGGAACAGCAATTACACTCCCACTCACTGTGGTCCAAAGCAGAGAGGAAAGTTGTTTCATTTTCCTCCAGGAATTCCTGTCTGCCATTTTGGGGTGATCTTGAAGCACTGGACTGAGGGTGGTGAAACACTGGCACAGGTTGCCCAGAGAGGTGGTGGATGCCCCATCCCTGGAAACATTCCAGGTCAGGTTGGAGGGGGCTCTGAGCAACCTGATCGAGTTGAAGATGTCCCTGCCCACGGCAGGGGGGTTGGACTAGATGACCTTTAAAGGTCCCTTCCAACCCAAACTATTCTATGATTCTATGACTGGTTTGATCAAAGGCTTCCTACACTGTCAAACTTGCTAATAATTCATGAAGTGTAAGGGACTGAAATGTGTCACAAAGTATGCTGTAATGGTACATTTTTTAAAGATGTTGACTACATTCTTTCTATCAACACTTGAGAATAGGCATCTATCTCTTAATTGCTTAGCAGCTGTCAGTTTAATGCTTAAAACATAATATGTAATTCAGTGAGTGAATGAATCGATTCCTGCACATGTGCTCATTGCAGTGTCTGGCAAGCCATTTCTGTGACCTCTTCGTTCACATCACGATGCAAATTCCACAGCTAAGCTGAAACTATAGGTCCATTTTAGTGATGCACTCTGAGTAACAGCAGACAAATCCAAGTCATCTCTTAATCTCTTAATATTCATGTCTCTTCCACTGAATCTCAGTTGTGTATACTCCGATCTCAGTGTGAAGCATTTGGGATTAATGTCCACATTTTAAAGAGAAGTCACTGATTCTGGTGACCTCAGTATCTGAAGGCCAACTTGAGAAACTGGACCTGAAACTGGATACAGGACCTGATCTGCAGGTGGCACAAAGCCTCTGGCTCAAAAAATCAGAAAAAGTTATTCTTGATTTTCCTGATGGGAGACTAATCCAAGAGTAGCTATTTCTGACTGACTGTTCCTGCATTGTCACTTTTATTGCAGGATGGGTTACAGGGCAGTGGGAAAAAGCAGGAAAGTTCAAGAGGAGAAAGTGGCCTGCTTTTACCTACCAGCCCTTAAAGTCTCTCACAATCTCCCAAATCTCATCAACCCTTTCAAGCTCTGTTCACTCAGAAGACAGCAGAGTCCCTTCATGCCTGAGGGCAAGAACATTGCCATGTCTGCCCTCCCCACCAAGCCATTCTGCACCAAAAAGGCCCATCAGCCATCACCTCAGGTATGCAAGGGAATGGCATATAACGGGAATGCTGCTGCTTTCAGTCTTAGAGGGAATAGCGGCCAGCTACAGGCTTTGAAGCAGGCAGTAAGCTGTCCATGTCCTGAGCTGTCTGAGGTTCACCCATAATCAAAGGAGAAGAAAGTCCTCCTGCCAAAAACTGAGCATGGCTTCAGAAGATGAAGTTCCCATCAGCTACCAGCAGCAACAGCGAAAGAGAAAGATGTGGTGTCTGATGGAGCTCTCAGACTTACACGTCAAAATAAGAAGAAAGCTAAATAACAGGCCATATGTCTTTCCAATTACAGGTCTTTCTGCTAAGAGATACTGTTTGGAGTCACGAGCGGTGGATTTCCTCTTCCTCTCATTGAAGAAAAACTTAAGCCCTGGATATGAGATCAAATCATAAGCAGCCTTAATCAACTTAATATCACAACTCTATTCTCTGAACTTGATAATGCACAGTTTGTGAAGACGAGCCACCTGTTTCTTCTGTTTTGAGATAATCAGATTCTTAACACAGCATTTGGAAAATTGGAATTACTTTTGTTGTTGATCGTAAGTGCAAAATTATGTCACTACAACTGGAATGTGAAAGCGAAATGAGCAGAAGATATTGGAAACACACCTATCAAAAGGGAGATCATTCCCTGCCATAGGTAGAATTTTAGATATTCATTGGAAATGAGTTAAGAAATAATTCTGCAATAAAACACTTCTTGGCACCAGATAAAAGGGACAAATATAAAAACAAACCTTGAAATCCCAAATATGTATATTTAAATTCTTACTGGTGTTGCTTTCCAGAGTCAAATTTAATATTCAAGGTCAAAAAAAAACTTGTACAGAAAATCTCTATCTAAACCAAGATTGCTCATTAATCTGATTGATAGAAAAAATAGCATGGGAAGGAAGAAGCATGCCTTTTTCCTCCTAAACATAAGATCAGTACATTTAGCGGTCAATGTTTCTGGAGTTTTAATTCAACTGAATGAAAGGAATTGATTTTTAGAGGTTGGGAGTTGGCACATTTGTCAAATCCAGCAATTTTAGTCAAGGTGTCACGGTGCATACTTAAGAAATAAGATGTCCCAAATGATTTGTCAGCTTTGAAAGGTACTGGCCAAGATTGCATTTTAGTATTTGATCATTTCAAAGACTCCTAAAACACTTTGTAACCATAATGAAATGTAGGGCACAGTTGGTAACAATTGTCCATTTCTGTTATGATTCCTTATTTAAACCAATGACCCTGGTTTTGTAAAGGGAACCCAAAGTGGAAAATGAAGGTTCTTGGTGCCATCAAAAAGAAGCTGGAGGCTCATATGACTGAAAGACAATGTCCTTTTAGGAGACTCAAACCTAACTCTAAAATCTCTAAAATCAGAGGTGATGATCAAAATACAATCCGTTACATATGATTCATTGAACTGGAAAATAAATGTTAAAATCAAATTTAGAAAAAGTTAATACCAGATAGAAGAAAAAATTCTAAGATTTCTGCATTTGGTAATCTGTTTTCACCATTAAACAGTGTCCAGAAATGCCAAAGTCCAAACTAGCCTCTCCACTAATACCTTTAAAACTAAGATAATTTTATGTAAAACCTGGAATACAAGATACTGATACAAGTAATGAAGTACAATTAAGGCAACTGCAGAAAGAGTGGCAGTGATTGATAATGATATGTACAGAGTTACTTGTCAGTCTTGATTTCTGCTCCAGATGAAATGAGTAAGATAATAGGCTGAGTACCCCGCTAAACTACGCAGAAATTAGTAACCAGACCAGCATTAGTTATTCAGTGCACAGATAGAAAGGCATGTAATTTTAAATGGTCTCTCCAGCTCTTACCTTTCATTAACACAATTTTAAATGTCAGGCTTACTACTGAAGCCTCAATTTTACTGCCAATAGGCCTTTACTTAAAACCACAGCAGATGCAGCGATTTTCTAAGTACTGAGCAAAAGGCTCCCGAGCTGTTGCAAACGTTCCTACAGATTTAGGACTTTGGAGGTATTCACGTCACATAACTTCAGCTGTCTAAAAGTTAGGTATCCAGCCTCAGTTAATCATTAAGTTCTCTCCCTAGTCAATGGGGGAAGTGAGTCACGCTTTGAAATGCCTTCCCCTGCCTCTCTGGCCATTGATGGAGGCTATTTCATAAACTTAGCCTGGACCTTACTTCTAGATGACTGAAGTTAGGTGAAGTGAGGTCTGCCTGCCATGACTTTGGTGCTCCACAGGCACAGATCCCACAGAGGGGGTCTCGGAGGTGTGGAGAACATGTCCCGGGTGACGTTGTGCCCTGGTGACATTGATTTCTCCAGCATGTTTGCAGTATATGAGGGGAGTCTGCCACTAATCAGTCAGCAGTTTGGGGTACCTCATCTCCTATATTCGGCACTTCACATAATACCATGTTTCGAACACTGACTTTTCAGCTGTAACCAGCACATGTGCAAAAACCAGATGGAATTAACTGTGTAATGGAAATACTGGATTTAGAAATAACTCTTTGTTAGAAGAAGCCAAGTTTCAGAGTTAATGATATAGAGGGAAATCAACCTAACGAGATACATGAGATACATAATCAGTGAAGTCATGCTGATCAAAACAGCGCTTTAATAACTTCTACTTTTTAAACACTGTCACAAACAAATCAATGGATGTCAGTCAATTTATCATTCTCTGTGGTTAGAGATTAGTTCCTGGGAAATGACTGCAGTATCTTAGCATGATTAAACAGTATTAAATAATTATTCAACATGAAGCAATGCTCTTCACCAGCACTGCCAACAACCCTGAACGTCATTTTGCCTAAGTAAAGAATAAAAGTTCTGGTCCATAATTCTCTTATTTTTGCCTCCTTTGTTCAAATGTAAGGATGTACTCTGCAGTCACGACAGGGTTCATTTAGTGAAAGTGCCTTCTGGGTTTACCAGCTGATGCCCCTGCCTCAAGGTATGGTTAGCTAAGGAGATAAGAGTAGTTAACCCAGGGTAGCAAGCAGTTGCAGAGTATCCATGTACATTTAGGTGTGTACTTAGAGATGTCTACATGTGAGTTAGGCACCCAGGGCCCACTGTGGTCAGTGGAGATACAGGACTCCGTTCAGATAAGTATTGAGTGCCATCTGACATGCCTGGTCCCCAGCTGCTGCTACAGAGGGCGTTAGTCTCCTATAGGTCCTGTGCCACATGCACCAGCCCACATGGATGTCTTGGATACTCAAGGACATCTCGATCAGCACTAGGCACCTATATGCAGACAACTGGATTGAACCCTGAGGAAGCACAGCCAGCAGACCCCAGAGAATAATTCAGTTCACCCTGACGCATTTACCTACTGCTTGATTCAGTTTTCCATACATGAGGATTTAGTGCTCTTTGGGATGCCATGGGACACCCGAGACTTCCAACCGGGGCTGGCAGACAGCCCCATGACCTACAGGGGACCATGGCCTGCTGGAGTCCAAGCAGCTTAAATGACACTATGTTGCAGGCACCCAATGCAGGTCTCTAGTGCCTGGCTGCTGAGCAGCTCCCTCCACCCCAGGGATGTCTCAGCTGGGATGCCATTGCTCACGATGGGATCCTTGACACTAGAGCTCTCAGTCTCCTACATTCAGGTTTCGTAATCTCAAACCGAGTCCTGCCCTGAATGCTGGACAATTATGTCTTGTCTTTTTCTATCTTGCTGAAGAAGCTGGAGTGGCCTCTGCGGATTTTTATTTCTCAAGGGCTTAAGAACACTCACGGGTCCAAAAGGCCTGGAGAAATTCTATTTTCCACTCTTTTCACAGGTGCAGGGAACACTGGGAGAAGTTGAAAGTGCCTGCAGTTGTCACACAGGGCACTCAGAGGTAAACTTTCCCTGGTGCCACCTCTCCTCCCCTGACCTGCCCTCCTTTCCCACAGTGCATTAATCAGACCAGCCTTCACGACCCCGTCCCAGTCTCACCTGAAAGGCGTCTGCTTCTTACTCCACGTGCTGCAAAATCAGGGTGCAGAGGAGGAACTGTGAAATGTAAGGAGGGAAGGGACAGCATGTCGAGTATAAATGAAAGGAGCTATATGAGAGGTTGATGACTCTGCTAAATTCATTCTTGCTGTAATCCCACTACAAGCAATAAACTGCAGAGACAAACTCACCCCAATGTCCAGGGGCTCTCGTAAATTGTCTCCTATGGGCCCGATCCAAAGGCTATGGAAATCAATGCATCTCCTTCCTGTGACTTCAATGATCTTGAAGTGACCTTGGCATCATTTCTTCTGCTTCCCATCTTTTCTTCTCTGTTTTCCCTCTGCTGCAAATTTTTACTGCTCTAAATATGCTGTGAATTATGGCAACCAGCTACAGAGATCTGATTCTTTCAGGAATCTGTATTATGTTCTGCCAGATAATTCATCTGTGTAAATCAGCCTGAAAACAGGAATTTAGCTCTGCTGAAATTAAGCTAAGAGAAAACATAAAGAAACTACCATTGAAATGTAGATCTGCTACTGAATTTTAAAAAGATGTGGCTATGATCTCAGTTAATCCGTTCCACCTGTGACACTCTCCTATAAATAATACCATTTTCTCTGGGTTTGCATGTCTTCATAAATCTACTGCAAGTGGACAGTGTCAAATTTTAGCTACAAATGCTAAAATTCTTTATTCATCTATTGAACCAGCGCCAAGTGCCACTTTCTCTTCTTATTTCAAACTTAGAGTGGCTGGGCCAGGCTTATATCTGAGTAAAAGGCTAAGTCACTTCCCATGTTCCTCCCACCATGGGGGACATGCCAGTGATGCATCCAGCCACAACGCATCCAGCTAATTTGTATTATCCAGGCAACCAAGAGGCATGATAATGGCTTTGAGTTAGTACAGCTGGGGACTTTACTATGAATTAGGCAAACCAAGATGAAAAGTGCTGCCCTTCTTTCCCAAACTCCTGTGTTGAAACACATTTCAACAAAGACAACAAAATCAGAAAAAGCAAAAACCCCCAACAAAATCAGAAAAAATATTTATTTTTCCTTAGCATAATGGATATAGTTCCATACTTCCATAATTCCCATTTACAGACACAGATATACAGAAGGAAAGATGAAGCACTGCTCAGGAAAGGGTATAGTTAGAGAGAAGCACAGGATGAAGAGAAGCCAAACCTTTGCAAAAAGACACAAATCATCCCAGGAGTCAATAAACTGGAGGTGAGTGGGCAGAAAAGCTGTGGAAGATACCCACAACCTGCTCAGAGCACGTGAGGCCTCAGCTGACCCCTGCCCATCCTCATCATCCTTAAGAACATATTGGAGAAACATGTCTCAGGGATGGCATAGATACAGTTCATTTTCCCTTGGGCAAAAGGACAACTGTAGGTGACCTGTAAGGAGCCACCCAGTCCTGTTTTTTCCAGCTATAATTCTCAGCTGCGTAGGAAACAGCACAGGAAAAGGGGCCAGTGTGTCCAATATCACACCTGGATTCCCATCTAGGAATTAGGAGTACGGCATGTCCCGTGACATCCACAGCTTTGACACTGCTAGGAAAAACATCTGTTTAAAAGGATAGTGATTCTGTTTCCATTTAAAACAAATGGCGGTTCACTTCCTATGCTATTTCATACAACCTAACAAGTAATTGTTTAAGTGGCTTCTTCAATAAAGGTGTCAAAGTTTTCTTTGGCTGAAAACTGTTACATATTACAGTCGATTTACAATGAAAGCCATGAGTAGAAAGCAAGCTCTGTTGTACTGATTTCTAAGTACATAGCAAGGAGTATCTCCTATGACCAAGCTGAGTTTGCAGACTTGAGAACTAAGGCACACTGCAGAAATAATCTGCTGGATTTCCTATTCTGCTACACTCAGGTAAATATTTAGCAATTTCACTGACTTCAACAGAGGTTGAAATTAACCTAACTAATCCACGTTAGATCTTTATCTGTGTTAAACGGAAGTCCACTGGAGTCATTTCCTTGTTTTTGAAGGACCACGGGATCAGGCCTTCTTACTCTTTCTGAGTCAGATTCTGGTCAGGGGAGTTAAACTCAGATTTTAAACTCAGGATGTCGCACATAGTACATGTACTGCACATTGGACATCTGGGATACAAGTCTCGTTCTCTTAACAGTGAAGCACTGACCTTTTACTGCCTCCTGTAAAAAATATTGAATCATTTATTAAATTACTGTTATTAGGGCTGTCAGACAGATAACAGTAAATGACTGAGAATTTTTTTTTCACCTTTGCATCCTATTTCATTGCTGCCATGCAACATGTGCCCTTGCATACCAACTGAATGAGGGAATGTTGCATGGTGTAGCAGCAATGAATTGTCGCTTTGTTTAAGGGACATTGCTCAGTGGGGGGACCAGGATTTTGTACGGTAATTAATGACTTTCCTTTACTTTGAGTCCTCAGCTTTACCTGATTGGCCTGGGGAGACAATAAACAGGGCAGTGAGCGTTTCTCTGCTTTATCTCAACAAAAACATAAGTGGGTTCGCTGGAAGGCTTAAATGAAGGGCTTGAGGACTTTTTATCCTCCAAGATGCCCATTTATCTCGGTCCTCTCAAGATGCAGTAATTTTAGAAATGACTACGTTTCCGATCCTAGTCCCACTATTAATGCATACCAATCTGCATCCCAAAAGCTGCCAGCTTCAATCAGCAGGCTGGGACGAAGGGCAAACGGGCAGCACAAGACAAGCATCACGGCTAGCCTGCTACCAGTACCTGAGACGGCTGGCTAAAGCTAGCCCACATGTTTGCCCTGTACGGCCATCACTCCTGAGGTTGTTTGATAGACAGGTTTTCAGACAGACCAAAACCATCACAGCCCCTCCAGAAGGACTCTGTGAAATAAAAATTAAGCCCTATACATCATCTTGTGGACTACGAATTTATATTACTTAGGCTTTGTGAGTAAACAGAGAACATCAACCACTAAACTGTCATTCTGCATCAACTCCTGAGCAGTCAGTGCTTTACAGATTGCCACTCAGTAGGTGAAACAATATTGTTCATTATGTTCGGTGGGAAATGACACTACATTTTTCACAGTGCTTGAATATGATTTGTCCACAGCACAAGTACATGGTGAACGTTGCAATTGCCATTTCTCACTAATTATGTGGAAAAACCCACTGAGGGAAAAAGAAACTCTTGCAATAGCTTCTTAGCTAACAAGAAAAGGAAAAGGACATGAAAGGTAAATGTACATCTCTAGAAATAAATGGAATATTTTCTCCATCCATAAAAAAGCAGAACTACTACGAGCAAATTGTTTTTTGCCCTTGAGGGCTTTGAAGAAAGAAAAGGGAAGGTTAGATTCATGGCGAAGTGCGGGGTACGGAGTCAGTGCACAGAGCATGACAAATCGTGCCCAAGGCACTGCTGCTGAGGCAAAGCTACTGGTATTTAAGGTTGATTGAACAGGGCAACAAACAAGGATGTGTTCAGGTGTTCCTACAACGGGGTATGTGAGCAAAGGCTTTTGTGGGGTTGCATTCAGGAGATTACACCAGAGATGTCAATAGGTTTCAGAAAGGGGACTGAAAATAACGTTAATTAAGGTTTTAGCTATGTTATTAACTTTGTGCCCATAATTTCAAGGACAAAATGTTCACACTGAATTTCCCCTCTCTTTCCTGCTGTTTCTACAAATTAGATCTGGGTATCACTGCAAGTAACGACCACAGGAGCATTCAGAGGTGTTAAATGCAAGTAGCGTTCAGCCTTGCTGATGGAACTGACCCACCAGGAGAGGAGTTCAGCTAATAGGAAAGCTACATTTCATAATGGGAAAAAAAAAATTTTTTTTACTCACTTTTTAGGGCTCACCCATTTTCCATTTCTTTTTCACAATCCTCTTAGCCAAAAAACCTAAAGACATAATAAATGGTATTCCAAATTTTAAAAATTTGATTTTATATACCAATTTTTGACATCTCTAAGGGGCATGTTTTGCAGAAGATGAGTGATAAGCACTGGTTTTATTCACTAATAGAGTTAGTGGAAAAGAAACATCCTGACAGCACTGGCCCCAGTCACCAGTGTTCCCTTCAAGGCATTGCACTCTCCTAAATTTGTTTGGAGTTTATCTGAATGGTCTTTCAGGTCTAGCTAGCAGGATGCAGTATAAAGTGGACTTGGAGCAAGCCCATGCAGGACACCAACTAACAGCAGGTCTAATCCTGACATGGACAAAGTAAAATGTCTGCAACAGGCTGACAGCAGTCATCAGGAAAGACATAAGAAGAAACATATTTTTCTGGGCATCAAAATTACTCTCAGGAAAAAAAATCCCAATCCTGGACCAATTTTAAAAGTAAGGTGAGTACTTGCCACAGGCAATCCCACTAGTAAGTCAGGAAGGAGGAGATATCACAAACACCTTGACATTCCTTAATGCCTCCTCAGATTTGCACAGAGCTACAAAACTGATCGTTGAGTCCCTCATCCTCAGCCCTGCTCCTCTGAGCCTGCCAAAATAGACTTTGCTGCCTGTTTTTGCCTTTTCCCTCTGCCCTCTGAACTCACCTAAAGGTCTGGGAGTGAGCTGTCCACCCTGGCTTGTGGCTGAAGTCCCTGGTGTCGGCTGACATGCTGTCATCCTGGCTCCTGCCCATTCCTGGCTCAAAGCCTGGGGCCAGCAGTCAGGTGAGGAGCTTGGGCTTTAGTGCAAATTAATCCCCTTTCTAACTCTTGCCGTGGGGGAATAAAGCATGGAGATGTGGCCAGGGAGTGGGGAGGGAGGGCCAGAAAAGAAAGTAAATTGGTGTTTTAAAGAAAACAGTGCCGATTTGGGGGGGGAAGTCTGAGTCGCAACTTTTCAACAACTGAATCTGCTAATTTTCTGAACTTCTTTCCCATCCATATCCCCACCCCACCTCCCTTGAGCTGCTACCCTTCAAAATAATCACTTAAAAAGGGCTACTGGTCCCTGCTGAGTACCAGGGATGGGCAATCTGCTGTGCAGAGACCAAGGAAGGCCCATGGGCAGAGCCTGCATGGTGTGCAGAGAGCTGGAGCTCAGGGCCATGTCATCTTGCAGGACAGGAGAGAGAAGGGCTTCAGATCCCTGTTCCTCCAGCCCGCGCTTCAGAGCCAAGATGCTTCAGATATCTGATTAGCAGCATCTTGCTCTGGCTTCTGCAATCATCTGCTGGCACATTTGACCTTTAATTTGGAAAGGAATCATTCAGCCTGGCCTTCTACCTTGGAAAGGATGCTGACACCTGCCACATATTTTCACTTGGAAGAGAAAGTAATTCCTGGTCTCTTTAAAACAGTAGATAGCTGGGGTGACCCATGGGACAAGCTAGATGGATATTTTGGGAACGGTGATTCTTAACTAAAAGCTCAGCTTGGAAGGGCTTTCCATGTTTGTGAGTCTGCAAGTTAGTTTGGTATTTATTTAGCTGCTAGTGTGTGAGAGTTCCTCTGACACTAAACAAGCTCCAGCACATTCAGGGCTTTAAATATTCCTCTCTCAGACCATGGTACTGCCTTTGACCTTGAGGGAGCTGAGTATGCCTCACTACAGCAATGGCCCTTCAGGGCCTCACAAGTCCAGGATGTCCTCCAGCAGAGGACATCTTCCACCACACACTACACCAGGACCAGCAGGGACCCGGGAAGCTCAGGCCAGGGTCGCAAAGGACTTTGAGGGGACATTTCCCGTGAACTGTACTGGGAGGGGGGACAATACAGAGCAGAGCACAGTCATGAAGCAAACACATTGGCACAATCAAGTGTTGTTGTTTTTAAGCTGATTGAGACCTAGTAAATTATAATAATGAAGCCGTAAGAGCTCCGGCGTATAGCACATCACAGTTTGGTCTGTGTCTACATGATCGGGGCAGCCTTCAGGCCAGCAAGGATGGAGCAGCGCATTGTATTCTCCCAGTCAGGCTGTGTTAAAACTACTGCAGGAGAGACCAAAAGGACTCCTTGGATGCAGAAAGAGCTGCTTTTTGGACAGTAACACACTGCCTGTTTTTTTAAGAGCGCCTTATAAATGCTTTTCCTTATGTCAAACAGGGAAACAAAGAGGAACAACAGGTAGGAATAACAGGAGGCTCGCTCACTCCCAACAGCAATTAAAACATTCACATGCTTTGCAATATAGTAATACATGCCCTTGATGGCATGGTTATTTTTCTCCTGTCATTTACTTTGGGGAAGCTGGCTTATATGCATTTACTTCTCCATGCTTTTTGACTGTCATCTATGCTGAGCATGCAAGAACATTAAAGTAGGAAAAGAAATGGCAGAAATTCATTAAATACAGTGCTCCAGTTTGATCAATAGTGCTTAAGTAGTCCTAGTAGCCACATTTTCTGAGCATCTCACAGCCTTTTCTCGATGTATTTATTCTCATAGCACTTCTGTAATACTTTCTAAACCCATATGACAGAGGAATAACTAAAATACAGATAGTGAGGCTCATTGGACTATCCATTACACTACATCTGTACAAGTAAATAAAACATGCCAGGGACTTTTATCTGACCAACTGGCACAGTACAGCTCACATCCATGTAGATACCCTCCATCCACTAAAACAGAGTGGCCTCATCCAAACTGCCTGCAGGGAATAGTCCCGGCCCTGTGCTAAACCAGGCTTTGTCCAACAGAGCACCAGCTGGCCTGGACCAAAACTGTGTGGGAAGTGTGCTACAAACTCAGCACAAACAGAGGTGATGGTGGGACAGTCACTCTGAGCACCCTGAGCTGCCGTTTTGGAGCACCCGCTTCCCAGCCGGGGCTGCGCACAGAGCCAGGCGCCCACAGCCTGGCACCAGGGCTGCTCGGAGTCGTCACCCGCAGAAAGCGATGCCACCAAAAGGGACAGCAGCTGAGGGTACTTCATCCAAAAGCAACACACATCGGAGCTCCTGTGATCAACACCGACCAACAGGTTATAGCAAGAGTTTTCTGCAATGAGTGCAGGTGCAGAATTAACAGAAACATGACTCTGGCTGGTTTGCAAGTTACTGCAATAAGCCTACAATAACTTTGTTTGAGTTTAATGCAAAACCCATTAGCAGTTGCATTTGAAGCAAACAGGGCTCTTCCCACAACCGCTAGTGCATAACCTCTGTGATCAGTCATTTTTCCCTTAAATGTTGATACCATCATTGAATGCTTTCTCTGGACAGAAAAACAGATCGGCATTTCATAAAACCTGGCACAAAATCACCGAGCAGAGGGGAAAAATAACCCTCTATCAAAATCTTTGCTGGTGAAACCACATTCATGAAACAGGGGGAAAAATCTAGCAAGATAAAACAATTTTTCAAGATATCTGTTAAGTACTGCACTTCTTGAGAATCAAAAGCAATAAATAGCACAAGCAACAGGTGCAGAACATCACACGGTATGGGTAATTAATGCCACCCTCCCTGCTACTACATGGATGTCGGGGTCCAGTGAAAAAAAAAAGACATTTAAAAACATACCTCATTTGATTGTTACTCACTGAATAAAACAAGGAGTTCACAGATGAATATGCAGAAAGTATTTAATTTTATATTTATATATAAATATATATATATATAAAACCTCCCCCAGGCATTAGCTGGAGCTCTTAAAAACACATGAGCACACGTAAGATATCTTTACTCCAGCACCAGCTGGAGTTACTGTGGTTTACAATAACGGAATTAAAAAAAGCCTTCCAAAAGGCTTAGTTTCCTACACATCCTCCACAACAGAGCGGTGAAGTACGAGTGCCATCAGGCCAGGAATGAACAGTGAGAAGCTGCACCATGAAGGTGCTTTCTCAGCTGAAGCAGGCACCTCCAAAGTAAAGATTTTGTGGCAATATCCGCTCAGCGTAAAATGCTATTTCACGTGCTATGATCAGTGGAGCGGCCAACAACAGAGAACTAATTGTTTGAGGTTTTATCAGCTTTCTGGCACACATCACGGTATCCCAGTGTCAGAAAGCCAGACCTGTGGGACCACAGGGAAAAGAGAGGAGTCATTTAACACCAATATGCTATTACTCCCAGATTCATTTTGGTATCTTCATAACTATTATCTATAAAGCACCAGTAATCACTTACATTTTTCCCCCTTTTATAAACATAAACATTCTGTCTTGGAAGTGATACACAACTAATATGTTGATATAAAATTTCATTTTCAGTGGCTACTTTATGAAGGGTTATGTACCAAGTTGTAAACTGTCCTCCAAAAGACCACAGAGAGCTTTACGGAGGTTTCCTTGAGGGCTTCCTTGAAATCCTCCTCAAAGGCTTCTGGAGAAAAATGGTGACATAAGAATAAGAACCCAAATCAGAATCCATTTCAAGAAAAGCAAATTTGAGGGTGAGACTCATTGAAGAACTGGATTCAGTGAGCAACCTGAGAGCTGTGTAGCTGAACAAAAAAGAACGAACCTCATATATTTCTGTGTATTTGACCTTAAACAAAGCAATGACTTTCTCACATCTGCTTTACTGTAATATAGTTTTTTTCATGTTTATTTTTAAAAATGCAGTTCTCATAGTACTAATACTCATAGTGCTATGAGTGATTTTAGGGTAGCTGGAAAGGTAGAGACAAAAATACACCAGAACTAGTGGTGAACTTGAAGAAGACTGATTCCCTCTCAGACTCCTCGGAGCCCTAGTAGATAGTTTAGATATCCAGGAGTGGGTTGAGAAACATGCGTGAGCAGCCAGACTGACGCCGAGTGTCGGTGGCATGCAACAGAGAAGCAGGGAAACTCTCTGAATCACTAGAGCTTCCCCAACGTCATGCCATCAGGTTTCACAGCTCATGCGGGGTACCACGCTGGCACATTGAAACTGACAGTGGTGCTTAAGCAATCTAGCTTTAAACCAGCTCAGACACACCACTGTTTGTTAGCTAGAATGAAGTCATAGTCTTAATCCGGTTAGACCGAGCTAAACTGGGTATCTTACAAATTTCTGCCCTATATGGATGAGAAACAATTGGCCAGAAGGCCGCATTTTTACTTGTTGTTTTAAACTTTAGCCTTCTTCCGGACACGTAACTCTCACCCAGCCAAACAATAAATCAAATTAAAGAAGGAAACATTCGTCTACTCTCAAATAAAAAGAGGGTTAATCCCGGGGTATGACATAATTTCAATCAAATTTACTTATTCCTCAAAACAAGGACTGATATGGGGAGAGTTGTTGTGACATCTAAGGCAAGGACCTGGCATTTTCCTAATATAGAAGATTGTCGCCTGTGTAAAAATAGCAGATTAATCATACTGATTAAGTGTGATGCAAATATACACTCAGTAATACTAGCAGATGATCCTGAAAACGTATTAACAGAAAATGAGGCAAGAACAGCAAGTTTCTTTCAGGCTTGCTGCAAGCTCTGCTCAGGTAACAGGCTACAAACTTAACCTTATGCAAACCATTACTGGAGTATCATCCTCCTGCAACTGTAGCCTTCAGCAACACATTTGGAGAAGTGTACAAAGAGGCTTGGTTCATGCAGTGATATGCCTAGAGCCAGTCCTGGTACATATTATGCTAATATTTTGGCAAGGTGCTTATAAACTGTTATCAAGACAGCTAAGGCAAGCCCAAGCTGCAAGGTTCTAATCTTTGGTTAGCAATGCCCCTTGCAGAAAGAGGTAAGACTAAATTCATGGCCTGACTGATGTCAGGCAACTGTCTCTTATGTTAAAGTCTCACTGCTACCTACTAAAAAGCAGCAAATACGAGAACAAGTGATTCTCTTTTGAGTAAGATCTACAGAAGGCAAAGCTTTGTGATTTCTTTTCAGTACTATCTTGGTTCCCTCTAACATGACATTAGATTGTCCCAGGAACACCTGGCACTGTCTTTAACAGCTTGTAGCTCTAAGAAGCAGCCTGGGGATTTGTTTTTTCCATGGTAGGGAACAATTCCTCTGCTCAACAAACCAGCACAGTTTGGTTCTTTGCTGACCAAAATCACAGTGGAGAGAAACTACCCAAGGATACAAAGCGAACATAAACCTCACGCAGAACACCTAGGTACCAGAACCCTGAACACACCCACTGCGCAGGACTGTTAGCAGGGGCAAAACCCACAAATGGACACGAGCTAAAATCAAAGCTGTTTAATGTTGCCATCGAGCAATGCCTGCCATCCCCAACGATAAGGATCCTATAGCACCACGTGGATCTCGGACACCAAGCAGCTCACTATTTCTCCCATCTATCCCAGGAAGAAAGTGGCTCTGCGCTCATCCCCTCAGCAAACACCAAGACAGATTTACCTCCAGTAAGACAAATCCATTGAGGATTTTGCAATAGATGCCTGTCCCAAACTGGATGGGATTTCATTAGAAGTAGAAACACAAGTGCTCTGGTACCAAGGCAGATACATGGCTCAGATTCTTCCCACCTCCCTACCTCCTGCTGTGTTAGTAATTGTACTAATGTTGTTTCATTATCAACACGTGTCCCTCCCTAGGACACAGGATGGATGTTTCTGGTATATGGTGGAACCTCCACCACTAGCTGCTGAGCTCTTTCATGTTTGATCAATAAGCAATTCATTGAACTCCATAACCCTTTGAAGCTGAGGATACGCTTCTCAGCCAGACCGTGTTGTGGCATACATCTAAGGTGTATTGCTCTTGGGGCTGCTGGCGCAATGAGCAGCGTAAACTCTTAGCACTTCCCAGAATAGTACTCTTAACAAGTGTTCATTTTCGTTTGAACAGTTGCCGCAAGCAGTGAGGCAGACGAGCCTCCCCCATGCTGTGCATGTTTATGTATAAATGTAAATCTTTCTTACCTTTCATCTATGAAAGCTGAAACATCACCAAATGTCCTCATTTACTGAAAACCCACATGCTGCTGCTGACAGAGAAGCAGCTTTCCATCCAGCATTATGTACATTCCTCCAGACCTGCACTAAAATAATTTTAGATTGTAATAAAAAATTGCAGTATTATTTTTACTTGAACCAGGGTGGCGATCACAATATATTGTAGTTAATGTGTTGTATATACAGTGAAATGCAGGAATACTTCTGGGGACTTCAAGACATTTAAAAGATTAATCATCCCTTTTTAGGGTAGGTCTAGCATGGGGCAAATATATTTGGGTTAGGAAAGCATTTCTGAGCTGTCTTCTCACCTCTGCCTAAGATGCCACCCTTTCATAATGTGTTTTGCCTAAGTAATTTTGGGAAATGGCACACACAGCAATCAAGCCAGCGAATTTTGCAATAGGACATATTAAAACATCAAATCGGAAATCATTATGCCTCTTTAATGTGTTAATCTTTTCACACTGTCACATTTAAATAGAAGGTGAGATTTCACCCCACAACAGTGTGTCTAAACAATAACAAATGTGCTAACACAGAATCAACCCTACTTAGTGTCAGCTCTGCCTTAGGTTAAATAGTCTACAATGCTCAAGCAAATTCAGACCAACTACAGATAGAACAAACACCAAGTAAAAGCAATAGTGGTAACTAAAATTAACTTGACATTTGACAAGAGAAAAAAAGAACCAGTGTCAGAGCCTTTTCCACATCCTACCTCTCAAATGCTATGCAGTGAGCCATGGTTCCAGTTTGTTCATAACATTGCTTCGCATGGTGCTTCTAGAGAGAAGCTGTCCTTTAACACAGGTCACCTACAACATCATGGTTAACTCTAAATTTTGAAAAGCATTAATGGCATGCTTAGTAAATGCTATTAAGTATTACTTGGAAGAAGTTAAAATCAGGGAGATTGACTATAAAATTGCTTCATGTTAATGAAAAGTGAGCTGTACAGTTTACTGTATGCATCCTTGTGTCAGTGCAGGCTGTGCCACAAGATCCAAAGAGCCTTCCCTCATCTCACTGTCCTCTGGGGAAAAGGAAGATGGGAAATAATTTTCCCACCTGGGGAGAATTTTCAAGAACTGAAAAAAATTCTGCACCCCAAATCAGGGTAAGAATGTTTGTGTCAATTTAAAAAAAAAAGATGGAATGACTTGGGTTTAAAAAGAGATTTCAATTCAGTTTTGATGATTTTGTTTTTTTCACCATACAGTTTCAGTAGAAAAGTCACTTTCAAATGAGAAAACTGAAATTGCCTACATATCTTGAAATATCTCATTTCATATCTCCAAAACCAAATCAGATCACATGCCTCTGGCTGTGGCATCCATCTATCTTCTGTTTTTCTAAGTTAGGTGCTATGGAGGGGGCAGAGATCCTCTTTTCATTCTGTGTTTGTACAACACCTAGAACAAGTCCTCAATCTACTACTAATAAGCTTTTAAGTGTAACAATAGTACAAACAATAAATAATAATTGAATAACTAGAAGAAGCAGGTTGTTCTTTATGTCGGCAAGTCTTGAACAATGCAAAGCTTTGTAAAGGCGAAACTCACACCCAAAAGGCCACTTAGGAGAAACTTAGAAGCAGTCAGTACATCACAATAAACTGATACAGATTTGCCAATACCTTAATTTTAAAACTATATCAGTTAGCAGTAATAATAGTAAGAGAATACTGCAGTCAGTATTATTAATAATAGCCATTATTAATGACTAACAATATGAATTCAAAGCATTTTGCAGTATATGGTGCGAGTGGAAAATCTTACATATTGTTAGACAGTATCATAAAGCAGAGGGTATCCAATCAAGATGTTGATTGGTCTTCAATTTCAGAATCACAAACCCAATTAATTCTCACAAGGTTTCTAACATAAAAGGCTTCAGTCCCTGTGTCAGGTCACATGCCATAGCTGGGACTCACCCAGGATGTTGGTTCTGCATCAAAACAACCAACCAAAAAGCCCACTCCAAGCCTCCAGTGGGCCCTGCCCTGAGAATCTGGAGGTGCAAGAACAGGTCAGACTTGAAAATCTAATTCAGCTGTGCCTCCACAGAGAAGAGAATGTCCTATCTTTCCTCTCAGGTGATTTTGAACCCAGAACATCAGAGCAGCAAGATCTAAATATGATTCTTCTAGATGAACAGTGGCAACAGCGTGTGCAGTAAATTCTCTATCTTCTATCTTGTTTTCTATCTTTCAAAATGTGATGATTTTTCTAAACCAACGATATTCATGTGAAATCCAGAGTCCCAGGTTACACGTGCAATGTGGTTGTTATTAGTATCATAACGCTAATAAAATCAAGGTATGATCAAAGTGGTATGGATTTACGACAAACGCTATTTGCAGATACTCGTGCATTCTCCCACAGTCCTAATCAGTCTGATCACTTGCATTTTCTTTGTATTACCTTTGACCTCAGACAACTCTCTCCACTTGAATTTTGTTCTGTTATTCTCACAATACTGTTCTGAGTTTCTTGTAGATTGATTGACACACGAACAATTAGAAGATTCAGAAACAATTATCCTCCATCATAAGATGTACTACAGTAATGAGGAATTTTTTAAGGAACTATTATAAATCATTTAAGCTGTTTATAAAAATAGAACTGAAGAGTGTACTATTTCTGAACACTGAGCTACAATGGAGCATATTTTTAGATCAACTTGCTTTTTAGATATATGCAAAAAATCCTCTCAGTATTCCTCCCACACACATGAACTTGAAAATTTACTCCACAACTTCAAGAATGAAGGCAATACCTTCTTAAACTAGTGATCAAGACAAAGTTTCTTAAGAGCACTTCCGGCACCTTATTTTTGTGAGCATCTTTTTTAAAGCATTGTAGACATAAATCATCGAGAAACAGCCAGCACACTTTTGCTGACATGATGTCTGCTGATTTCGATACTCTCCTCCCAGGTCTTGTGGCTCACTGGTATCCAGCGCTCAGCTTTACAGTAAGTATAGCCTGAAGCGAGCACTACATAGCTGCATGTACTGCTTTTGCTTCAGTGGTGATGTAATGGAAGAGAGCTTTTTCTTCTGATTAAGTTCCCCACCCACTGTCCTAAAAGATAAGCTGGGGTTCACACAGTGTACATTTAATGCCATGCAGTCCCTCTTCTACTACGTGTTTAGTTTCGAGTTCCTTATTATAAGAACTACATGAACCAGCTGGAAGGACTCCAAAGAGGAACAAAAAGGATGATTTGAGAATAAACAGTGTTTAAAGAAATAGTGGACTTGTTTAGCCTATAGAAGATGAAAGGCAGCATGATAAATGAGGGTAAAGGGTACAACAAAGAGGAAAGGAATAAATTGAACTCCATACCTGTCCTATGGATGAGGCAGAGCAAAATGGCTTTCGATATAGGTTAGACATTAGGGGTGCTCCTTCCACCTCAGACAGCTCTCATCACCTATCTGTAGACAACTGAATCAAGATCCAGATCTCCACTTCTTCTAGCAGAAACTTAGAAACTTACAGTATTTGCAGATAATATACCTGTAAACACCCACATCTAGAGAATTAATCCCACGATGACTACTTGAAAGACATTTCCCAGGGAAATTATTCAAACAGCACAGACCAGTCAGTGCTGGAGCATTTTGCCTACAGAGTATATGGTGTCTCCATCACCAGACATTCTCAAGAAGAAGTAGGACAAACACCTTCAGGACTAATTTAGGTGGAGATGATCCTGCTGTGGAGTATAAAGATGGGCCAAATGATGTCTCTTCTCATACTATTTTCTATGATTTCTACAATTCTGCTTATAAGGACGTACAAGGGTGGCCAGGACCGGGGGAAATAGGCCCCAAGAGGCTCAAAGACTTGAGCAGATAAAAAAGTGATTGTATAAAGTCATTATTGCCTCCCAGCTAAAATATAGACGCTGGAAACTGTTCTGTTGGTTCAAAAATTGGAAAAGAAATCACTGTGAACCAAAATCTGAGAACACGGGTGCTCAGTCCCAACTATCATAGTACTGCTATCTCAAATACAATGAATAAATAAATAAATACTGAGACGGTTTAATGCTTGTTTGCTTTCAGGGCTTTGTTCAAAAAAGGGACAGAAAAATCATGTAAATGGAAGGAATAAAGAAAGTAGAGATTCTCATCTCCCAGGAGATGAGGTATAAAGAACAGCAACCATTAGGAGAGAATATATTACTGCTATCACATTAATGATATGCAAAACCACTAAGAAAATGGTAGCGTGTAGTTAGCAGCTTTTGGCCAAATTGCACAGTTCCTGAAAAAATGGATTCTCACTGCAACTGAAAGCCATTTTGTTCATTTGTGGTAAATGTTGTGTTGACTTCTGAGCCATCATGAAGCAGAACTATATACGAAAGGTGCTCTCCCCCCCCACCCCCCGAAAGAAAGCACAAGCATGGATTCTTTTTTTGCATCAGTAAGATCAGACTTTACCAAAACAAAGGAAACAAAATTGTATCACTTCACCTTACAAAAGAATCAACTACCCATGGCACTGAGCTATAAAACTTATAATAAAAAATACCCGTCAGGTGAAACAGCAGAATATAACTGAGTCATATTGGCTGCAGAAGGACAGAAAAGAGCTTGTTCCTCTGTAGTGCTCTGCCAATTTTTGCCAGCTGTGAAGAAAATGAAAGATCTAAGGTCAACATTTGATTATCTGAAAATTATCACCCAAGTGCTCTTTCATTTTAATTTTTGGCATTTAAAACATTTTAAGATAAACTAAAGGAAATTTCAGAGTGAAAATTTCTTCCTAATCAAGGAATCAAAAAACCCAACTAAGGATGGAAACATAAATTATTTTACTTAATGAAAATTCTGTAAAATTTATGCATCCAAAAGTCCTCAATGTTTTAAGGTTTTTGACTCAAAATCTGAAATGCTGTAGCAACTACTTTTGTTTGAATTTTCATTGCTTCAAAACACAAACACCCAATAGTAAATAAATGGGATTAAGGCATTTTACAGTCCCATATCTTTCTCTCCCTTATTCATTAAACAGCAGCATGACAGTAGCAATAGATAAATATATGGGGTAATAAAGACCTTCCTAAAAATTCTTTTTCCTATGCTAACATTGGGTTTCTCCACTCCCTTTTCCCAGCGCTCTCCCCAGCCTAAAGGGGATCATAGGTATGAAGAATACCTCAGCACTGATCTTCCTCTGGCTACACAGTGTCTCACAGTTCTCCAATAAGCTGCTGCTCGAGGTGAATTCTGTCCTTCCTGGTCTCCAGAAGCCAACATGTATGCATCCTGTTAAGTGAAAGCCTATTTAATATTCCTGTCAGTCAGACTTTTCAAACATCAAACTCTTGCTTTCCTGTGCTCTGCTGGGAAAAAGATTCCCATGCTAGTTTTCATTCATATCTCTGGATGTGTTGACAGTGGATAATTCTCCTTCTTGCTGATGCTCTGGAAATTTTGAGAACAGCGGGCATGACCCCCACCCTGACCCACTTCAGGGATCCCCCAAGTCTCCCAGCTGCAGAAAGTAGGTTTGCATCCACTTGATTCACTCTCTTTTATGACCCTGAGAAATATTATCACAAAATTTGGCCACCAATTCCCTGCCTCTTCTTCCACATCATCTATGAGTATGTTGATCAGCGCAGCTGCACAGGCAATACATGTTTTGTGTAGAAAAGCACATTATTAACCTTTAACAAGAAATCAGTACAGGAAGAAAATCCCCATTCTCCGAAAGGGTGACTATACAATTTGCCAAAGTTGTTCTTAAAGGGAAAAAAGGTAGGTTTAAACTCCCAATGGACACTGTCTTTAAAAGCTCTGCAAGTAATATATTCAGCACTGGCAATTATTGCAATAGCTTTTTTATTCTAGGGTGCCCAACACGTGCATGCGTCTGCTCTCACAGACATGCTGATTTAAGGCTATAACAGCAAAAGTTTCTGGAAAGAAGTAATATCTAATTAGACTAGATAACATGGTCGGAAAAACAGAAAACCTATCAAGCAGGCATGCTGTCTGTTGATTAGACCTGCCAAGTTGTTCTTGGTATAAGCTATTTATGTATAAGTGAATGTTAAACTACATTTTTTAAAATACACAAGACTTTCCAAAAGCAAATTATGACTAGAAAATAAGTAACATAGTACAGTTCACATTAAAAACTTCTATGGGTTCCTAGCAGTGAAGACTGGAGAATTTAGGATTGTGTGCATGAGGTAGGTCTGGGATACAGTAACATTTTATGAATTCGGTAATTTTATCTAGTGTATATCTAAAGAATCTCAGATTTATGTTAACATTATGCAGGGTTTATGCGGAACGTGTTTGAATAGACCGACAACAGTCATCTAAATAATTTTTATTGCATGTTTGACTCACACGAATTTATCACAGTTATCTCAGCAGCTCACTGCAGTACAACTCACCAGTCCGTGTCCGCTGAGGGCTGCCAGGAAAATGAGAAAGGCTTTGGTCTTCAACTACTCTCAGAGAAAAATGGGACAAAACATTTTTTTGTCCTCCAAAGAACACAGGAATGACTGGAGATACTACTTGAAAAGAAACCAGAATGTACAATGGGACTGGATAAAGGAATGATGGTTAATGAGAAGCCTCAGATTATTTGTAATCACAGAAAAATAGGTCTGGAATGGACCTTGATTAGTCACCTAGTCCATCCTCCAATTCCAATGCCAGATCAATAGTACTTACTATTTGTCCAGTACGTACTTAAAGACATCCAGTAATGGAGACTCTATTACACCCTCTGTAATATAAAGCTGTGCCTCACTAATGTTACCATTAAAAAAGCTTTTCCTACTTGATGCAATTTAAGTCCATTACATCTTACCCTACCTACCAATAATAGATTATTCCCTTTCTCTTTGCAATGGCCTTTTAAGTATATGAAGACTCTTAGCATGTCTTTCTTCTGCCTTCTTTTCTTTAGCCTGAACAACTCCAGCTCCTTTAGTCTTCCCGTCTTCTGCTCATTCTTGTTGTCACCTGCCCTGTCTCCTGTTGGTTCACACACTTCTTGAGCTATGGTTCACAAAACTAGCCCTTCCACTGGTGTCCTACCAATACTGCATAGAGCCCACAGACTGCTTCCCACGCGTACATCTTCCTGGGATGTTTACATGAAAACACACTGCTGATGCATATTCAGCTCGTGACTTACAGTAGACTCCAGATTCTTTTCTGGAAGATTACTTTTTCACCAGTTGTTCCTCTTCCTGAATTTGTGCAATTCTTTACACCTGCCTAGGTTTAGCAGCTTGCTTTTGCCCCCACCAAGCTGTGCCTTATGTTTTCTAAATCAGTTTTGTATTTGTCAACATCCTAATCCCCTCCTCCAACATGCCTGCAATTCCTCCCAGAACTGAACAGAACTGGATTTGGATTCTGGAGGATCCTACTTGGTAGACCCGTTTTGACACCAGCCTACTCTGTAGGCATGGGTATCTACCTAGTTAAGCCCCAGCTCCATAGCAGCTCTACACAGATGATGTTTCCCTAGCTTTTTATCAGAATACCAAGGTACAGTACCAAACAATGTAACGTTACATTTTCGCATGACTCAGTTGCTGTGGTAACATAAATTAACAAAATGTACATTGTCATAGCGGCTTTGTCAGATAAAGTATGTAGGCTTTTCTGCGCAAATAATGGCAGAAGCAGCACAAGATTCTGAGATGAAAAAGTTACTGGACAAAATGTGGTGGCTGAAAAGGGAAAATAATGCCAGGTGGAGGCTAAAGAAAGAGCTGACAAATCATCTAGACATTTCAAGGATGACAGTTTGGAATCAGGGATCATAACTGTGGTTAAGTAAAGAAAGGAAAGGATGAGGGTCTACCTGCAAAAGGTACTCAAAAGACTGAAGCAGAAAGCCAGCAAGAAGTAGACTTAATGTTTAGGATCTTCAAGTAAAGCAGCAGTTAATTTAAGAAGACAAAAGCAACAGGTACTAATAG
>NW_008824247.1:693459-695857 GCF_000699105.1 Pygoscelis adeliae | reverse complement strand
ATCTGATAATCTCAAGAACAAGCTGGATCAAGAGAGTTTTGGGCAGGGGTTACCTGAGAAGTGGGCTGTTGTGAATGGAGACACGAAATGCAGGTTTCTCAGGCCAATAGGGTGAGGAGTAGGTTCAATTACACGGGCTGGCCAGCTTGTTGGACAACTGCAGGAATAAAAGAGGCATTCTCTATGTCACAGGCAGAAAATATTCAAGTCACGGAAAACAGCTGAACCTCCTAAGGGGAGAGCAGAAATGGCAGATTAAATGCATGACATAATTGAGAAGGTAAAGAAATTTTGAAAATATGAATGTGCAGTTTTTTAATTAAAAAAAAGAGGTAACTGTGACACAAAGCTGCTAAAGCAAGTCTGATTTGACAGAGATTCATAAAGAAGACAGAAGGGAAATCAGAGTTAACATGTACAGGAGGCCAGTTTTATAGAAAAAGTATTGTTTATAAACTTTTGCTATTCTGTATTGTTACGTTGTAGTTATGCAAATACAGAGTCTCGAAACAAAGGAGGTTCTGGTTTCAGAACGGGGCAGCCGGTCCCGTTTTCCCTCTTCTTGCTTTTAAGTACCGATTAATCCCACAAGTGTGTTCTCACTTATTAACAACAACTTTTTCCTCCATTTGCTGACCAGGAAAGCGTTGTGCAACGTGTGAAAGTCCCAGAGAAGCTATGGAAATCTTGAGTTTCAGCAAAACCTGAAGAACAGTGATGTGAGAAAGACTGTGGTCATACAATGGGGAACCAAACCCAGAGGAAGAGGGAGATGCGGGAAGTGCTGGAGGCATATGAGTCCCCAGCCTCTGACTGTCCTACCCAGAGAAAGTCTTTCAACATTTACAACCCTCCCTTCCAAGGTGTTAATGCCATATTTGGGGTTTGTGGTCATGTGACAGAAAAATCCTGGATTCTGACGCCCATGTGTTTTAATTGGGAAGCAACTAGCTTCCTAAGGCAACAGAGAGGAAACGAGGTTTTGCCAATGAGCAATGCAGTGACATCAAGCAGCTCACTTCGTTTTGAATAAACCTCACATTTGAACAGACTTAACTTGTGCTTATAACTAGCACGTTTTAATCAATTACAAAGGTACTGTAGGTTTACAGAATCGCAATCTCTTCTAAACAGGAGATGAGGTAAAAAAGATCCTTTAGACAAACTCACCGGTATAGTATACTAAGGAAAAAAAAGTTAATGTGAAACTCTCTTGTGACTTTAAGCAGTTTCAAAATCAATTCCACTCCGTATTATTCTGTTCTCTCTTATTCTGGTAATTGAGAATCATCTTCTCCAGCACTACAGTGCTTTTAAGTGACTCATACGCTCCTCAATCACCGGCAAAGGCTTCCATAATGAGCAGCAAAGTAGCACGGCAAGTCTCTAGTTCTTTAGTCTTGCTTTCACCAATTTCCTCTATTAAATTAATATTTATAGTCGCATTTGGACACCACTGACATTTCTGAAACGGCATCAGCATGTCTGGGACTGAGGGAACAAGCATTTTATTTTTTTCAGTAGAGGTCTCAAACTCCTTCTGCACAGCTAAGGAGCGAGCCAGCCTCTTGCACCATAAGCTGAGCCCTCCAAACTCATGCCTAAGGTGGGGATGAGATACACTGAGGAATTCAACAGACCTTCTGCTGAATGAACAGACAAAATCATGCCATTGCACTTACAGACTATGTCAGCTCTAAGAGGGAGGGTTTATTGAAACGTATATAGGAAAGCAACATAGCCCTGTTCCTCTACAATCTTTTGTCCAAGCAAATCTATCACATTTTATTGGAAAAATAAACCCTGCAGAGGGGCCCTTCAGGCTTCTATTTCTGCTTAGTATTTGCGTAGATCAGATGCAAAATTTAAAAAATTTAGCTCATTTTCTGCTGGGTACCGGAAGAGTTTTTTTATAAACTTCAATAGTAGAACAGGAGCGAATAACCATTATATATACCCACTTCCAGCCTGTGAGTAGCAATAGCTGTATGTTGTATATGATACGCTCAGTCAGCTTGCAAGCCGTAATCACACCACCAGAGTTTCATTCATATCTTCTAACCAGCCTCCTGGCGCTCAGCCGCCTCAGCGGGAGCACAGAAGGCAGGGTGGGATGGTGAGAGGTAGATTATTTCATCTGCATGAAAGCAACTGCAGGGTGGGAGGAAACATCTCATAATTAGAACACGGGACGGAAATTAAGGTTTCTACCAACTCCGCCACAGACCGAGTTTGTGATCCTCGGCAAAAAGCTCTCCGACGACATCCCTTCCTCCATCTACAAAGACGGGGACAGTAAAGCAAGGGGAGACTAGAACAGTAGACGTCCATAAGCACCCGGAGACTTTTCTCAAATGGCAGCAGGACCTTTGCCAGGCCGGGAGGACCCGTCGCCCAG
>NW_008824247.1:681676-692391 GCF_000699105.1 Pygoscelis adeliae | reverse complement strand
ACCCGTACCCGCGAGTACCGGGAGTCTGAGAAGGAATTTAAAAGTTATTTCAGGTACTCTACCTACCCTGCCGTTCCCCTGCTTCTAACTTCTGGGTTTTGGGGCTTTTTTTAATAATTCTGGGAGAACAGTGGAGATTTGTTCTCTGCACTTTGGGCGAGAGAACCAGCTGCGTAAGTTGGCTTGCTCTATTTAACCAAACCGTAATAGGCAGAAACCTCTAAAAGCATTTGGCTGAACCATTCTCAGATCCAGCTGTGGCTTTTAAGTTGCAATTTCTCTTAAAAATTAATTTTCATTCACCTATGTGTTTTGGACTTAATTCTGCAGGCATGCCTGAGTAATGCCGGGCATGTACAGTTGTATTTGTGGAGCGGTGACGTTATTTTATAACGTCCCTAGGGGAGGAAACTCTGCTGTGCTGTGTTTGTACAGCACCTTCTGCAGCCGGTCCTGGTCCTGCCTGGCACTGCCGTGCCTGACTCTGGTTTGGTAGCTTTGACAGAGCCAAATAGCCATTATGCGATGGTGTTGCTGAAAGTTGGATTAAGTAAACCCATCCCGCTGAACAGTAGACCACACTTCTTTAACAGCAGATGTATTGAAATGTCTTGTTTACTGTGTCTTGTCCTCTTGGTCTGTGTTTGCAAAGCGGAGACATAATTCATAATTGCGGCACTTAGGGTTATGCAATTAACAACATACTTAAGATAGCAGTAGCGTAGTCTTTTGATCTGGAAAGAAAATAAACCATTCAAGTATGTCTGGGTTTTCAAAGTGGCAGGGGATTTCCTCTTCCACCGTCTCCTTACTACTACTTAGCATTTGCCCATATAGCAAGCCAGTGAGTTCACGATAACACTTCTTCCAGTACTGTATTAGATAAATCTTAATGAACTAAATTTTCTATCTGGTCATACTCCAGGGTGAGATTACACTTCAACAGAGTGTACTGTAGTGAATGGATCAAAATTCGAGCATGTTGTCATTTTAAAGAGAATTTGTTACGTCAGTATAAAACACATTTGCAGCTATTTTAGGGAAATAGGGAAAGGTTTTTGTGTTTTCTCTCTCCCCCTTCCCTCTTCTTTTTTTATTAATTAGACCAATTAGTCTTGAGAATTCAACAACTTTTTTTTTTTTTCCCTGATGGAGGTAGTTGAACCAATTCAAGGTATGTCATCTCTCCACAAACCTTGCCATGTTTATGGTTTTAGTCCAGCATAGTTATAATACCTTTATTACTACACTAGACTTCCACAGGGCAGCAGTCACTCAGTGGTCCTATAATTACCATTACCGTTTGTGATCCTTTTAAAAAGGCAGTTATTATTTATGAGGTCCTTATAGACACAGTTCCACTAACAATATTTTTAGGCATCTGCAAATTAAAACATGCTTTAAAAAACGTCGTCTTATAATGTAAATGCAAAGAGAAGTGGAGTTTATTGAAGGTAAGCAATCTAAAAACAAACCCCATACTCTCAACCTGACAGAGCATGAAGGGATTATCCAGACTTGACTCATCTGTGTAGATTGTGCATTTCAGGCTGACTGCTGAGCTGAGCAACAGTCCGCTGGAGTGATTTCACTGCCTGCTTCTCTGGGTTGTACCAACCTTTAAAAACATTATTGGTGTCCCAGAGCTGTTTATTTTTTTGAAGAAAACTAGCCTTGCAGTCGATGAGACTTGAAAAGATTGGAGATTCAGTTCAATATTTGATGAAACCTATTTACTGTTCAATTTTACATAGGTAAGTCAAAAACCTTATGAGATTTTCTTCTGTGAGATCTTATACATCCTAAGTGCAGTTGAAAATACTCTTTAAGTGAGCTGGAAAAAGACAATTCAAAGTCAGCGTGAAGCGAAACGAGGAACTTGCTTGGCTCAGGTCAGTTTTTGTTGTACTCAGAAATCGCTATGGCTAAGCAACTTCGTGTTCGGTAGAAATGAGATGTGTGGTTTAGTTTGACTTCTTTCATTACAGAAGTCATAAAATCTTGTTTGGTAATTTCTGCATCAAATCCATAACTTCTGGCTTGAGCCAGTAATTAAAAAAAAAAAAATCTGCCCTTGAACACTTAAAGTCTGTGTAGTTTTTTCACTGGTTGCACTTTATTTTTTGATTGAAACAGATCCTAATCTGAATTTTTCTAGCCTCACCTTCCAATTATGGATCTCTTCATAGTCTGTATTTTAAATAATTCTTAAAAACTAAAGTGCTTGAAAGAGAGTGACAGTAGTAAGAAGGGGGGGGTGTTATAGTAGCTAAGTAGAAGGCTAGAAAATGTGTGATGTGTAAGGTTACGGTGTAAAAAAGTCCTATTTTTCCTGTTCTGTAAATATTATTCTGCTGCTTTTGCTGTTGAATGAAGCAGTGTCCCACATGTAGCTAGGAAGTCATGGATAAGGGGTTTTTTGAGTTATTCAAGAGAGATTTCATCGTTCACTCATTTCCATAGTGTTTGTTGCCATGGCAGCTAGCCAGCGGCCTTATTAGTGATTAAGGTGGTTACACTTCGTTTTTTTGTCTTGTGGTACTGGAAACTATATCTGAGGTACTGTAAGAAACAGATGTTGTACAAAGACTGCAGTGAGTTGTTTCTACAAAGAGACTGAAATGTTTATGTCCTCGGACTGAAGTTATTGTATAGTGATGCTTTATATTTCTTATTATGTATAGTTATGTTTAAAATGCCTTCTGTCCTCAAGCTTGCTAAATATTTACAATAAATGTGCTACTTCTACCATATGTTTGAAGCAAGAAACCCGTTAATTGAACAAGCCCGTATCTTTATGCTTGAAAGAACTGACACTTACTTCATTTTAGTTACTAAATTGTATGTTAGAGGTAGAATATAACAAAAGCAGAGGTGAGACAGTGTAACAAGAAGCAGAGTCTTTTTTCTTACCTCCTGGTCTCAAACTGTGGTCATTTCCAGTTAGCACATAGATAGAAAATCAATTGTAATCTGCTCATAACTGCCTTCCTGGTAGAGTTATGAGGCATTTCTCTCCCCCCCCCCTTTTTTTTTCTTCCCTTAATTATTATTTTTTTCTCTCTCTCTCTTTTTTCCTCTGCGTGTCTTGTGGAATAGGCAGCTCTCCTGAGTTACAGAACAAAAATACTGTGCGGATATTTTTCACTGTAAAGCTCTGCATCTTTAAATGTTTTTGTGTGACAGCTTGAGGCTCTGTCAAAAAGCATGTTCCTTACCATGTTGTTTAGTGATGAGCAGAAATTGAGGACTGTTTTCATAAGCTTGGGGCTTTCTGCTTAGATGAACTAGGGATTTCTCTTTTACCTATCAGGATTGATTATTTCAGGTTAAGATCACATTTCTTGTGTAAAAGGCTGAGCTTGCACTACTAAAAATCCAAGTATGAAGTGCTGGGCTTGACACTTGACACTGACTTTCCCATTCTGCAAGGATATTGTATTCCCCAGCTAAGGAATTATTTTAGCTTTTTGGTAAACTCAAGCTCCATTCATTCTTGAATCATAGCTACAGAATGAGAATGTTTTGGAAGAGTACTTTAATTTTAATACTTGTACTTCTGCTGTCCCAACTGGAAAGGTCTGGACAAGACCTTTTCAAAGTTTGCCCTGGGGAGTAACGAAGCTTACCCTCTGCAACTGCGAGATTCATCGTTCTTCCAGGCTCACCTCACAGCATGCTCCAGACTACTTTTCCTGACTGCCTGGCCATTTTAAGGTTGTATTTGCTTGTTTTATGATACCAGTGTAACACTTTTTGAAATTTGACATACGTCATCCTCCTCCCTGGGAGGGGAGATGTCTGTTTATGTATATATATGTACGTGTGTGTGTGTATATATGGGTAGATAGATACAGAATAGAATGCTAGACCATCCCAGGGTCTGCTGTCCTTTAAATGTAGAAAGCTCCTATGTGCTCACAAATATAGCTCCCAATACCTCTGTGTTAAACCAAAGTGATTTGGTTCTGAGTTCTTTTGGGATAAATACATTCTTTGCATAAAACTTCTGCAAGATTATACTAAGTATTTAAAATGTATGCTGTGTTAAAATTATAGTTTTCTTGAGGGTGGATAGTGAGGAAACTAAAGCTATGTTCAAGAGGAGAGATTTTACTTAGTCGGAAGTTGGTATTTTGAGAAAAGAGCAGGGAGAGAAAAGAGAGAGACAAAGCAAGACATTCAGTGGTTGGGAGTGCAGGACAGTTTGATGGACATTAATAATCCTCCCAATGGAAGAAATACAGTAATTTCTTTTGGTATGAAAGGAATGTCTTGGGAGGTGGTTAAAGTTGCAGAGGAGTGCCAGAGGTTGGGGAAGTTAGTGAAGCTGGAGGTGTTCAGCAGTAAATGTGACACAGGTTATTGCAAATACCTGAAAAGCAGCCTACTTGCTGCGAGTAGGTAAAGCTCAGAGGCTGGGAAGAGTTAAATCCTTGAGACCTTTACTAATTGACAAAAACTGTCATGATAAGTCCTAAGTGACCATTTGTGTGAGCCATCCTGCCCTATGAGCTGTAAAAAGTAATGTGTTAAGTTGCAAAATCAATGAATCAGTCCCATCAAACTTTGAAGTTTTGCGATGAGCTGAAAGTTTCTATTGTGCTGTGACTTAGACCTTTTATCTTAGGACTAATGAAATTTGGTCGTTTGACAGAGATTGCATTTCCTTTAACAGAAGCTACTTTCCTAGTGTCCTTTTGTTCTGCAAACTGTTAATGTAAGTAGCTGGTATCTATAAATCCTCCTCTCTGTGCTTTCCTAGTTACCATTATAGTTGGTGCCCTGACTCTGGACAGGTCTCTTGAATCCTTCGTCATCTGTAAAGCTAATGTTTGAATCACTGAGTTATCTAATCTTCCCAGCATCAATGCATGGCCTCATCCATGATGAGAGACATTTCTCTTGTAAAAAGTACCATCAACACTTTCATGAAGATCTCCACTTTATCTAAGTGGAGGGTCTGAGAGCCTCATAGTTTGCAGCAACACCCCCTTAACGGCCTTTCCACTTTAAAACATTCAACTGATTTGAAAACCTCAGATGATTTCTCCTTCAGCAATAATTCCAATACATACTATTTGTAATGCCAGATACACCTCTGGAAATGGTTTGTTCTGGCTAGGGAAGGGCTATGATGTACAAGTGCGCAGGGCTCTGCACCTGGGTTCACGAGTCTCTGTAGCAGCTGCTTCTGGGATTGCTGCTGCCATTCTTGCTGGGCTGCCAACTGGGCTTTTGCCACTCTTGCCAAGCTGTGAGTTGGACTCATTAGTGTTTCTGGAACTGTCACTGTTGGGATTACAGTCTGGGTTTCTTGAAGTTGTTGCTGAGCTACAGCCCATGCTTACTGCTGAAAGATTAAAATCAGTTTTCTGCTTCAGCTGTTGTTTCCCCAGCCACTTGTTCACTTGTCTGTTAATAGCTTTTTATTGTAGCCATTGTGTGGAAGAAAATAACATCTGGTATCATGCATACATTGATGTGACTTTCATCTGGTTCCAGCAAAAGACTGCGTGGCTCATAAATGTGTTTAGGTGGTGCCCACTAGCTGGAGTTTGACCTTACTACCAAGACTCATTCAAAGTTGTGACGTTTTTCTTGTGAGCTCTCTGCCTTCTTCTCCGAATTGACCATTGCTTACGTTGTAAGTGAAACTTGGTAAACCACCCTTGCCTGATAAATTAGGAGAAATTAAACTACAGATCTTCACAAAGATTTAACATGTGTTTGCATTGTGGAATTACGCAGCCAGTCTTTTTCAAGACTCAAAATAATTGCTCTTTGGCTCTGATAAGTTTAACTGTGTTGGTACCACGCATGGTCTCTCCATAAGGTTTTGTTCAGTATTTGGTGATGGTCTTCCATCTGATTTGTTTCATAAAACTGGCGGCTCCAAAGTTTGTGAGGCTGTGGTAGCAGTCTATAGTTCACACAGGACACTTGCTAAATTTTGGACATTAGTATGTTACAAATTGGTTACCTTTTGATGTATACAGCTGTCACAAGAGAGACCTCAGGTAAGCAAACTCATTAGTGTGAAAAAAAGCATCATCATCTTAAGGCTGATCTTTCTTGCTGTGCTCTACGTACTTCCGTGAGCAGTTTGAATTGTTCATCTGCAGCTTGGATACACTCATTGGTATGCCTGTGGGAGCTCTGGAGAGAAAACGTTTGTAGCGGGCAGACTGAAAACAGGTGCCTCCAGTGGGCATTGTAAACAGAGTTTAGTTCAACTGCTGACATGGAATGCTTTTGTGGAAAGTAAAGCCTCATCCCTTGGTAAGTGCAAGATGATGGTGCAAAAATAGGTAATAAGGCCAAATAGGCCGTATTGGCACGAGCATAGCCAGCAGATCAAGCAGAGTGATCATTTGCCTCTTTTTGCCACTGATGAGATTGCATTTGTAGCACTGTATCCAGTTTTGGTCTCCGAAGGACAGGAGGAGACACGGACTTACTGGAGCAAGTCCAGTGGATGGCTACCAGGGTGATTAGAGGGCTGAAGTACATCACGTACAGGAGAGACTGGGAGAGCTGAATTTGTTCAGCCTTATTAAGAGAAGACTAAGGGGGATCTTATTGCTGTCCAGCTGCGTAATGTGAGGGTATAGAGAAGACAAAGTACTCTATTTGGAGGCATGCAGCAAAAGGACGAGACAGCAGTAGCAAGTTACAGTGAAGAAATTCTGGCTAGAGATGAAGAAAAATGTCACCATGAGGATACTTAAACACTGGAACAGGTGCTTGGGGAGGTTGTGGAATCTCTAGCCTTGGAGATACTGAGAAGTTGACTTGGAAGAGGCATTGAGCAACCCACTGTAGTTGACTGTATTGAGTGGGGGTTTGTTGGACTAGCTGACGTCCGAAGATCCCTTCCAAACTAAATTACTTAATTCTAAATGTTAATAGCATCACCAGTTCTGAATGAAGTCTTCCCATTTGGCATCTGTCATTGTCAGATCTAACTTCATGATGAGGTGGGACTCTGAAAAGCAAAATGTGAGCTCTGGGGGCCAAAAAGGGAATCGAAATATTAACCTTAATGAAGGAATCTGTGCAGGTATTTACAGGACTAAAATCTAGGTGGCTTTCCAACTTTAAAAAAAAAAAAAAGAGGAAGAAAAAAGATTCATAAAGTGAAGACTGAACATAAGGAAATTTGGTCTGCAATATTAATTTCCACTTTAAAAGTTGCTAACTTCTGAGCTCAGAATGAAATGACTCTGAGACTCTGAAGACCTACAAAAATTATGTGAAATCACTAACAGATGGTTTGTGTCTTTTTGATATATTAGGTTATTAAACAAAAGTGACCAAGCTGTTTTATTAATGTATAAAATACTAGGATTTCAAAGCTTGGTGTACGTAGTTCAGTGTTGGGACTGGTGGTCTCTCCTGAGTTCAGAGATACTGTAAATCTGAAGAAAAGCCATACTTAAATGACAGGTAGTAAGATAGACTTCTGTGTAGCTATTTTCTTTCTGTTTGTTTTTGAACTTGGATTGCAGCTACAGTAACCCACTTTATGCAAGATCTGGCTATTGTTGCTACTTGTCAGGTCTATTAAAAGCTTCCCCAGAAAGTAAGAAATAATTATATACTAAGTGTGTCTCGACAAACTGCATGACCATCTCTGTCTTCCCTGATTCTTAACTTACTAAATCCCGGTAAAAAAATGGACCTTAACGTATTCTCTGGCTCTTTCATCCCAGTAGAGAGTAAATGGCAAGGCTGAAAGTCTTGCAGAAAATCCGCTGCTGGCAGCTCTCTCACAGAAGGCTCCAGTCCAAAATGACAACTGCAGCCATGTGGTACAGGCACAGGAATTGTCTCTCAAATAAGCATAACCCTGTGAAGCCATTTAGAGCGACGCAAAGTCCAACCAACACCTTGAACTTCGTCCAGGAACCCTGGAGATTATGGAGCTCTGTTGCCAGCAGCATGACCTGAAACACAACCTGGCCATGTCGCTAGACAGTTTGAGAGGCCTATTTTCCTCTGACGAGCCTTTCAAACTCTTAATAGTAGTCTGTGGCACAGATAAAAGATGTTAGGTTGACTAGCTAAGTCTCTTAAATTTGTATTTAAATGAAGAGAATACTGTTTTTTCACATAACCGTGTTAGTTTTGTTAGAGGATTTTCTTCTGACAGAACAAATTTGAATAAAAGTACTTTGCTAAGCATGACGGCGTACACTTTGTACAGTTGTAGGCATTGTCTGGCTGCCCAGTGTTGTCACAGGGAAAGTTAATTAGACAGTTCAAATTTTCGTGCTCAGAAAGCATCCAGACAGCATTGACTCATTCTGGAAGTGGGAAGAGATCTAATCTAACTTGTATCACTGGAAACTTTTATTTTTTTTCTAGAATGCTTTGTATCTCAATGTCTCTGCTTCAATTCATAAATAATAAAATTAAGAAAGAAATTAAACAGAGTGCCCTCCAGCAATAATCTTAAAATGAACACTGTTCCTCCATTTGTTGCAGAAATCGGCAGCGTGTTCTGCGCTGCCCTGGTGTTGATGAGAGCAGTTGCTCGACAGCCATCTTAGTGCATGGCAGGGATTTTTAACATTTTCTGGCTTGCAAACCCCTGAAAACTTTCCGGTAGAGCTGGAAGGCCCAGCATCAAAGTAGCTGAACTGCAGGTTGGATTTTCTTGGGTTTGTTTGGCAAAGTGTGTAAAAATAGGATAGACCCTTTGGTGTCTGTAGACTGGAATTTGAAAACCAGTGGCAAATGACGGTTTGTTTGGTTTTTTTTTTCCTTTTTAAGGATTTTTAATTTGGGTAATTTTCTTAATAACTTAAAATGTTTTAGGCTCTTGCATCCCCAAGAAGGGCAGAAAAAAAATACAAGATATTGTATTAAGTGCAGTTTTAAAGAAAGCTAAAAAGACTATTAGACCTACCTCTCGGTGCTAGTGGCAGCTGTTGTATTTTTCCCTTGTATTTGCATTTTTAAATAAACTAAAAAGATATTTTTTTTTCAGACAGGAAATGGTAACTGAGGCCTCGGTCTTAAAAGGAGACTCACAGAATGGGGTGGGTCTTAAACATGGCTGTGTCAGAGCAGGGAGTGAAGGGATCTACCCCTATGAACACAGGCATAGTTGCAAAATTGAACCTTAACCCACCAAACTGTGGAAATGGTCACATTGCTTATGTGCCTAGTGAAGGAAAACATTTCCCTGACACATGTGGTGGAGTGCTCTTGGGTGCCTATTCCCAAAAAACCCCAAGAATTTCTGTCCACGTGACTTACTGCTCTTGGAAACAAGACTTCTGTGATCATGCCGTCTGTGTGCGCACACCCTGGTGTACTTGCGCAGGTATGGTTATAGTGACTTGTATGTTTGTGCCAGGTTTTAACCACACTTGAGTTGGAGCATCCACTTAAAGATGGGAAAATCCTTGAGCCTGTGATGTGTCCTTGTGGCAGAGGTGGCCAGCAGTGTCCTGGGCTGCATTAGGAAGGGTGGTGCAGCAGGTCAAGGGAGGAGATCCTTCCCCTCTGCTCAGTGCTGGTGAGACACACCTGGAGTGCTGTGTCCAGTGCTGGGCTCCCCAGTACAAGAAAGATATGGACATTCTGGAGTGAGTCTAACAAAGAGCCACAAAGGTGATTAAGGGACTGGAGCATCTCTCCTATGAGCAAAGGCTGAGAGAGCTGGGACTGTTCAGTCTGGAGAAGAGAAGGCTCAGGGGGATCTTATCAATGTATATAAATACCCAAAGGGAGGGTGCAAAGAGGGCAGAGCTAGGCACTTTTCAGTGGTGCCCAGGAACAGGACCAGAGGCAGTGGGCACAGACTGAAACACAGGAGGTTCCCTCTGAACATCAAGAAGCACTTTTTTACTGTGAGGGTGACCAAGCGCTGACACAGGTTGCCCAGGGAGGTTGTGGAGTCTCCATCCTTGGAGATACTCAGGTGCTATCTGGACAGGGTCCTGGGCGACTGTCTCAGGGTGGCCCTGCTTGAGCAGGTGTATGGACCAGATGACCTCCAGTGGTTTCTTCCAACCTCAATGACTCTATGATACTGTGGAAGGAGCATTGCTTAGGGATCCATCTGTGGTCTGCAGCAGACCCGCAGCCCACAGCCAATCAGCCAAAAACTCCCCCACCGGCACACGCAGAAGGGAGCGGGGGGGCCAATAATGCAGAAGAATGGACGGTTGCAAAGGCAAGGACCTGCAGAAGGAGGAGATTTCCCCCGAAGTCTGAGGTGCCCTTGCAGAACCGCTTCACTGCTCTGCAGGCCGAAGAGGAAAGTCCTGTCACACCAGGAGAAGCGCTGGAGCTGAGTAATGCAGCCCCATCTGCCCCCCCTATAACAACCAGCGCCGCTAAGAAAAGGGTACGGAGGCACCCATTTGCCGACCGGACACACTCTCTAGAGAGGTGTGCTGCTTACCAGGGGCTTGCATCAGGGATGTCACCAAGACACTACCAAGCCTAGTACAGTCCACTGACTATTATTATCCGCTGCTGCTGTTTCACGTGGGCACCGGTGACCCAGCCAGGAGCAGTCTGTCAGGTGCCCCAGCCAGGAGCAGTCTGAGGACTATCAAGAAGGACTACAGAGCCCTGGGAGCGGCCGTAAGGGCTCTGGCCGTAAGGAGTGCAGGTATTTTTTTCATCAATCCTGCCGGTCAAAGGGAAGGGGTTTGAAAGGGCCAGTTGAATTTGGTGAGTCAAAAAACGGTTCA
>NW_008824247.1:655875-679818 GCF_000699105.1 Pygoscelis adeliae | reverse complement strand
AGGGAAAAAAGGAAGACCCGGGGAACTACAGGCCAGTCAGTCTCACCTCTGTGCCTGGGGAGATCCTGGAACAGATCCTCCTGGAAGCTATGCTAAGGCACGTGGAGGACAGGGAGGTGATTCGAGACAGCCAGCATGGCTTCACCAAGGGCAAGTCCTGCCTGACCAACCTAGTGGCCTTCTATGATGGAGTGACTACCTCAGCGGACACGGGAAGGGCTACAGATGTCGTCTATCTGGACCTCTGTAAGGCCTTTGACACGGTCCCCCACAACATCCTTCTCTCTAATCTGGAGAGGTATGGATTTGATGGGTGGACTGTCCGGTGGGTGAGGAATTGGTTAGATGGTCACATCCAGAGGGTAGTGGTCAACGGCTCAATGTCCAGATGGAGAAGGTGACGAGTGGCATCCTGCAGGGGTCCGTATTGGGACCGGTACTGTTTAATATCTTCATCAATGACATAGACAGTGGGATCGAGTGCACCCTCAGCAAGTTTGCAGATCACACCAAGCTGAGTGGTGCAGTTGATACCACGAAGAGAAGGCTTCAGGGAGACCTTATTGCAGCCTATCAGTACTTAAAGGGGGCTTATAAAAAAGATGGGGGCAAACTTTTTAGCAGGACCTGTTGCAACAGGACAAGGGGGAATGGCTTTAAACTAAAGGGGGGTAGATTTAAACTAGATATAAGGAAGAAATTTTTTACGCTGAGGGTGGTGAAGCACTGGCACAGGTTGCCCAGAGAGGTGGTGGATGCCCCATCCCTGGCAACATTCCAGGTCAGGTTGGACGGGGCTCTGAGCAACCTGATCTAGTTGAAGATGTCCCTGCCCACGGCAGGGGGGTTGGACTACATGACCTTTAGAGGTCCCTTCCAACCCAAACTATTCTATGATTCTATGATCCATGCCTGTGATGGATATCTGAAGTTACAGTGGTGAGGCACCTACTTTTTCATTATCCTCTTAAGTAAACATAGTGGGTTTTTATTTTGTTACATGATCAAAACTATTCACTTTCAAAATGAAAGTCTTTGCTTTAGAAAACATACCTCATTTCAGGAGCTACTTCTCAGTGTGGTACTGACGGGTGATGCCAGTGGTTTTGCTGTTGCAGAATGCTGCTTTACGCTTTCTGCATGGTCGGCTGATACGGCTCAAGCCTGTTGGCCTCCTAATGTAGGCAAACTGTGCAGTTAGGTGCAGCTGCAGATGGGCACCTTGTCATCTCATGACAAACAGCTCATGGTCACAGCCTTTGTCTACCGACAGCAAGGAAAGACTGGATCTGTTTATACCTGTGGTTAGCAAAAAAGTAATCACTACTTATTATAAAACTTAGGGTTTTCCTCTCCTCTTCAAAACATATTAGGGGAATGTCATAATAAATGTTGCTATGGTTTGCTCAGGTCTTGTATGTAGTCAAGACTGATGATCTAATGGGATTATACTAGAAACTGTAGACTAACCTCCTTTTAAGATGGTGGCCTGCTGGAAAATGCATCTTTTTCTTTTAAGTTTTAAGTATAACTACAGACAGCTGAGTCTTCTTTCAAAGAGTGAAAGAACTCTTTGCGGCTTTGTTCTAATGCATTTGAAAGTACATATTTTTCTACAGAGAAATTACACTGCATTTGAAAATGCAGTTCATCTGTTTGAAATATTTTTTTTAAAGGCTAGTTATTCTCTAGGCAAAGCATTACTCATCTTTATCATAATATCAGTTGCTTTTCTGAATTCTAGGCACTTTTTACTGGTCATTTAATTCACTCCTCTGTATGGTTCTAGAGTGGTGGTGGTTTTTTGTTTGGTTTTATGACTTTGTGTAGATACAGTCTAGAGCACCACTTACTATTCCTCAAAACTAAGTAAACTTCTTTCAAAGTATTCTACTTAAGATAGTTTGCATCTCATAACATACTAACTGGAAAAGAATTTCTGTTGCATTGCCACCTCGTAATTTTAAAGATAAGCATCTCCCTTGCGGCTCCCAAGTCCAACAGTAAATGTAGGATATTTTGCGGTGGCACAGCAGTGAGTTTTGTCTGTAGCATAAAACCTTCATTGCTATTTCATACATGCAATGGTATGTGATTGATTTAACTTGTGCAGTGTATTCTTGCAAACTCGTCATTTATTACTGGAGGCTTAGCATAAAGTTCTACAATAAAAGATAATGAAATACTTTAATGGGACAAGTTGTCTTTCTAATTGCTGCAATAATACCACTTGAGTTACAGAATGACCATTTTGTATGCGTGCATAAAATAATTTCTTTTTAAATAAGGCTTTGTTTTCAATGTGTTTGAAACAACAAGAGTTGGCTGGAACTAGCAGCTTTTTTTTTAGGGTGGTTTTTTTCCCCTTATAGTGGTGCTTTCCTAATATCTTAAGCCTACGCTATCTGAATTTCCCACCTGCTCCATCTCTCCCTCCTTTGGTCTTTCTGATCTTGCCATGCGTGCTTTTCATACCAAACTGGGCAGCGGAGGGGAGAGGGTGCTCTCCTTCCCACCCCTCGCCCAGCTGAGAGGTTCACCCTGGTCCATGTCTCTCTGCAGCAGCCCATCACCTTGCTGTGTGCTGTTTGGAAATCTCCTTCCACCACGGAGTCCCTGAGCCTATCACCTCCAGCCAATTCAAGATTTTGTGCTGGCCTCCTGTTTAATCAAGCGTCATTAGGGACCTGATGAGCAGTGTACACAATGTCTGATCTCTAGGAGCCACAAAAATAGGTGTTTATAGCTTACTGATCTTGCAAGACCAGAAATCTGAAGAGCTGTTACATTTGCTGTATTTTGGTGACTGGATTTAACTTACTGACTCTTTGTATTTTAGATATGGTAATAGGAGGTTGCTGAACTAGTCAGGTTATTGGATTTGGAGGTTTTAGCACAAGAAGTAGAACTTGCTTTGTCCGTTTGCTGTGATGGTGTTACATAGCCTCTCACAGATGTGATGGGAGAACCACAGTGTCTCTTACTAAGGTTTCTTTGTTGAGCTCATCATTCCCAGAAGGAAGCCTCATGTACTGGTTAAACCTTAATACGAATGCTTTTCTGTCGTCAGAAGCATGATTTAACAGGACAATCTGATACCTTGTGAACCTTGGGCAGCCCAGCTTCTTTTAGGGAAGAGCTGAGAAGATGCTTCTAGAACACGCAGATGGTTTGAGTAACTAACATTATGCACAAGGTAGAATTAGAAAATGTCTTCTTAATTCATGCAACTACAGCTTGCTAGAATATTTTCTGTAAATTAAACAATATAACGTAAGTCTTCAGATTGTGTCTGTTCTGCCTTTGGTCATAGTCAGCGCTGCAGCATGGCATTAGCATGAACATTAATCTGCAACTAAAGTTTAGACCTGGTTCCCTGAAGACATGCACTTGGAATATGGAGAGGGTTTGGGGTTTTTTTTGGGGGGGTGGGGCAGGGTATTCTTGTTACTGTAGAAGACATTGAGGGGGCAGGTTGTCACAAGTAAACTTCTTACAACCTTATTCTTAAGGCAGATTTTAAAGCCAGATTATACACTTGACCTAGTTGTGCTTGTAGAGCCCTCAGTACACCAATTCTGTGCTATGGAGTTCTCAATTTGTTACAGATGTACATAAAGGGTATCATACGTGTCCTCAGCAAAACAAGCATTTCTGGTATTGCAAAAGCAGTGCCTGGCTCTAATCAGGGAGATATTCAACTAATGACTAGCCAAGTGATCCTGCTTGCATTTAAGGGCAGTTCTTGGACATAGGTGAACTGGACTGGCTTCCTATTTTGCCTACAGAAGTTTTAATATGCTTAACATTATCCAATACCAGCAACTGAGGTAGTCTAAATACCACAGCAGGGACTGATTAGCTTTTTCAGATCACTGCTTTTATACGCTGTTTGCAAAGAGGCTTAATCCAGTGCTGGAGATCAGGCGTCCCACTGTGCTCGTGGGTAGCTTTCTCTCACTCTTTGTGTTCACAGTGGCAGAAATTAGTGAGGATTCTCCTCCTGCCTCCAACTTAAAACTCTGAAATAGCGGTGTTAGTAGTTGTTGTTAGGAGTGTTTAATGGACAGTGCAGAGAAACTACAGTTGGGGTTTCTGCTTTGCAGTTTAATATCTGGGCACATGATAAATGCATCAGTGTAATAGCATAATGGTGTGTGATTTCATTTACTATCTTGAATCGTTTTAATATCCACATAAAGCTTAGGAAATTACTCAAAACAGTTCTAACAAACCTATTCTCATTCTTTTAAATCACAGTAGATGTTTCCCAGCAGATCGCCTGTCCTCCCAAGCAGAGGACAGCTGTCTCTGTGGTTCTCAGTATTGCTTTTAGTCATGTAATGATGCTGAAGTTCAGTAAATATGCTTTTCTAGTAGTCATTCAGATGAACATTGGCAAACATAGAATCCCCTCCTTCTCTCTGCTGAGCTATCTTCACTGAAGTTACCAGCAGTGGCAACTTTTTATTTGAAAGTCCACGTTGCTTCACTTTTTTTTAATCAAGCATCAAACCTTGCTGCTGTTATATCGCTAAATGTGTGTGTTGCAGGGCTTGGTGGTATTGGAAATGTTGGGCAGTGAGGGGAGGGGAGGTGTGGACTGGAGTTTGTGTTTCCATGTGGCTTGCTTCAATAAAAACAAAAACAATAAAAAGCTGGCTATGGCCTAGCTCCTGACTTTTGTTCAAGTATTTCATCATTGCAAAGAGACAGGAAGATCTTGGCATCTAGAACAGATCTGTGAAATAAAAGGAAAAGACGTTCTGTTGCAAACAAATATGAGTGACTCCAGAACAAAAGAATGGTTCATAGTTCCTTTCTATCAAATGCCCTAATGTTTCAATGCCACTGCTTAAAAATATACATTATTCCACATATTAATATTACATGGGTTTAGTTTAA
The DNA here is from genome assembly GCF_000699105.1 of Pygoscelis adeliae. Classification (NCBI taxonomy): domain Eukaryota; kingdom Metazoa; phylum Chordata; class Aves; order Sphenisciformes; family Spheniscidae; genus Pygoscelis; species Pygoscelis adeliae. The sequence continues at coordinate 674,913 of NW_008824247.1, read as the reverse complement.
TCGGTTTCACCTTGCATTGAAATTACCCACAAGTACTCTGTTAGAGTTGTGTGTAAATTCAAGTTTATTACATTTATTGGCGGATGTACAAAAGTGTCAGGAAATTCAGAAAGCAGTTTCTGAATACATTTCAGTGTTTAGTGTGGGCTCCTTTCATACCTCCTTGCACTTTATACCAATATGATTAATTTTGCTAACAAGAAAAGGGGACTACAATAGCTACGGATAGATTTATTTCTCTTTAATATTTTTCCTTACAAAGAACTTTTTGTTTCCATAACAGAAGGGATTATATTCCTTAAGACTGATGTATTTTAATAGGAACTCACAACTTTTACTACTTAAAAATAATTCCTTTCTTTGTTTCATGAATTAGAAACAATGAGGAGAAGCTGAAGTCTGCCCAAGCCAGGTGTTTCTTGTTGGCAGCCTGCTCCCTAATGACTCTGGCTCTCATACAGCAGCTGCCTGCTAGTCTCTTTTGTATGGCCTATTGTTGCTGCACACCCCTCGTTAATACACATGCTGCCCCGGGCAGACCCTGAGAATGACATCAACTTGCTTATCTTAGAAACCTCCAAACCTGATGCGGGGTGGGGAGGTTGCCTTGCATCTGCCCGGCCAACTAATTGTGAGCTCTGCGGGTCGTGATTGGCTCCGCGTCCGCTCAGTAATAGGTTAAGCAAAGACATCGCCGGTCCATCTGTTCGTCCATTCATTGTTCTGCTTGCTTGCCTGAAGTCTGCAGCTGAAATCGTGTTAAGGAGTTGCTTCTGGAACAGCTACAAGAAACCAATGTCTGTGTGTTTTCCAGCGAACGTAAGTATATGGGCTTCTCTCTGCAGAAATGGGACGTTTCGCCTTTCTGGTGTTTCAGCATATCAGTTTGCATTTGGACAGCGTACCTAGCATGTGTGTCAGCTGAGATCTGCACGCTTTGGGTGTCTCTTGGAAAAAGAGGGAAAGAAAAACAGTTATGTCTGAAGATTAAGTATATTAAAGACCAATGATCTCACTCGGTGCGTTCTATTAAGGAACTTTCAAAAGCATCAGTAATGGTGTATTTCCAAGAATTTGAAAATGGTAGGCAGTAGCGATCAACAGAACAAATTCTCCTCTAGTCCCTGGGGGGAAGGGGAGGTTTCAACTTTAAGTTATAGGTATTTACCCTTTTTTGCAAATAAGCTATTATTTACTTTAATTTGTGACTGGTAGAAAAAGCTTTTAAGAAAGAAAAAAATCAAACTACCTTTTCCATTATACCATGCAACGGGTGAAATTTCCTGTGTTTGTGAAAATAGGAAGAGCTCCATTGTGGGCTATCTGAAGATACTGTAGTGCGAGATAGAGCATTGGGATGCTCTTCGGTGGGAACATGTTCCAGTCAAAGGTTTTGTGCTTTCAAATCTATTCCTAAGTGTGTCAGATCTAGCCTGGCTATTTTTATAAATTTTCTAATCTGTTTTGTTTTTCTGTTTTGAGTTCAGATGTTAGGCTGAAGAACAAACACTCTATACTCCATGAGCCTGTGTTCCAAGGATCCTGTAAAGAAAAAAAACCAAAAAAAGATGAAAGAGAGCACATAAAAGGGTTAAAAAGAGGTTTGCATTTCTACCACATGCCCTATTGTGTGAACATATGCATGAGTCTATTGAAAGTTTTCAGAAGATGGGCAGGCCACCAGTTGCTGGTCTCCTGCAGTTCCAGTAGACATCTGTTGCCCCAGAGCATTAACCAATCTGTTCAGTGGGACATCCTTCCTTTGTTGGATAGAATGATGCAGACAACAGCACTCGCTGAAATACAATGGTAATTAAATACATAGAAACTACAGCAGTAGGTATTTATTACATATTCATTATTTTATTTGCATTGTTGCAGTATCTTTATCATTTGGATAACTGATACATTCAGTTTTTTACTTTTCTGATCAGCTCTGCACTTCTGTTTGTGACAAGTAATGATAGTTTTTCAAAAACCTGTGATTTCAATATTTTCCATTTTATGTTTAGAAGACTTAGAAAAAGTGTGTGTGCAAACATGCTGAACTATTTCACTGCAGAATGTATCTTCAGAAACTTTTGATGGTCCTTTGAGAATGCACAATTTCTGTTACACTGTGCCACGTGACACTATTTTACTCCTTGTTATTTTCCTCTGTGAAGTAAATTTGCATCAAACTACTTTTCTATGTTCAGTTGTAAGTGGAAAATGTTCTGAATATACGTTAAAAGATTAGGTGATCTACTTGCCTGCATCTCTCTGAGAAATAGAAATATTTTGTGTGAAGGTGAATTAATGAGCTGGTTATTGTTAATGGTTAGTGGAAAATAGCGGTGACTTTTAAGAAATGGGAAAAGAATACAGTGCTACAATGTAGTAGCACAGTGCTCATCCAGAGTATTACATCTATACTTGATAAATGTCTGACTCAGTAATACAGTAGTTTAGGCCTTTAACAGCAAACCTAGTGTCAGATACTGTAGTTTTAAACAGGCTATAGTTTAAAACTTACGTTGTCATAAGTATGTCTGCATTGAGAGTTACCCTTTTTATTAACTTTTTCATAAACACAAATTCTGTTACTCAGCTGTGGTGAGCATAACCAAAAGTTGAAAACTTTCTTGACGAGATTTTTTTGCTGATTTTGTTTGTTTGTTTGGCTCTCAGTTGAGTCAGAATTCGTAGCAGATATTTTTCTTAGCTGTATTGCATTGTATCGGTAAGCATACTTTAAAACAATATGTGCGTAATGAGAGTTCCTTGTAAATAAAGAGTGCAAGGGGTTCTTCTTATCTGATGTTATTCCTTGGATAAATGTGACCTTTTCTGGTTTTCGTGAGCTTCATTGTCCTATATATAGGTACACTAGTGTTTATTTAGAATACAAATTCATTCAAATAGACTGGCTAGCATATTGCTCTTCACTAACCAAATCAAGGTAAAATAATAAATTCCAACAGTGTTCAACAGTGACATCTGATTTTCATGGTTCTAATGAATGAATCTCATATAGGACAACATGTTGGGAGCTCCAAAGTCTAGCGTTTCTAAGAGATGCTGCTGACCACAAATACGGTTTACAAAGTTCACAGACGTTGTAAAAATTTGAAAATTAAATTCAGTTTGCATGTAGGGTTTAGGCCAAATGCCAGGAATAGGGTACTGCTTATGCAAAACTATTTCAGAAATCTTTAGCTTTGGATCTACAGTGTAAACATCATTTTAACTACCCCTTTAAAGCAATAGTATGGTGACTATATACTATCTGTGGCAGATTTTAAAGTTGCTGCTCTTATTAATCTCTTATTCTTTAAATAGTTTCTGAAAAACAGTAGAGTTCTGTGCAAAAGAAGCAATTATATATTGGAGTAAGATGGAGACTGACAGGAGACTTAAAGCAGATAGATGCGAGGCTGATTATGTATACACTCCCAACAATGGACAAAGCTCAGTTTATGGTCATTTTTCATACACAGTTGATGTGCAAATCATCTAAAGTATGTTTCATATAATGCCTGATTTTCAGACACATTTGTATGCTAGTGACTTCTTTGAACCCCATTGGAGGGTGTTATGATTGCAGTTGCTGTAAAGCACTTAAACTTCAAGGAAGAAGCGATTGGAGAATGACTTAAGTATTATTTTAACTAATACTAAAAAAAAAAAAAAATCCTCTTTCTGATCTGTGCACTTCAAGCTTTGTTTATTCAATGCTGTTAATATGCAACCTCCTCCTCCCCCCTTCCAAAAAAAACCCTCCCTCTACTTTTAGTTCAATACTAAAATGACATTTCACAGTACACGGATTTAGGCAGTGACCCATTATCTCCCCGTATTCTGCGGCGGCAGTACATGAGCCAGCTCAACTTTTCAGTCCAGCTTAAAAGTGTTGCCCATTAACTAGACTTCCTCGAGTCAGAGCAGATTGTGGGGTTGGTGGAACAATGATGTCGGGGCTTCCAGATCGGTTTGGCAGCTGCATTGTTCTCCGAGGGGAAACCAGACGCACTTAAGTCCCGCTCTCTTTCATGGGCTTTTGTTCATACCAAATTATTCTTTCGCTGTGCTAGTATTCATGATGGTATGTTAAAGGAGCGCATCCTAGCAACTAAAGGCTGGTTGCTAAGCAGCCTCGCTTCCAATAGGGGTTTCTTGTTTGGGATTTTTTTTAATTTTTTTTTTTTTAGTGTCAGTTCTGTGAAGGCCACAGTGTTGGGTTTTTTAACTGTATCCTTTTATTGGGATGTTGTTGTGATTTGTTACTAGCGCTGTGCCATCAAGTGCATTACGCTAGTTAATAAATCACTGTGTGAAAAGGTTCATTTCCTAAATTCTCATTGTGTTTAATCTGTGGTGTTGCTTGAAATCCTAAAGCTTCGGGTGAAGAGAGAGTAATATTCCTTGGTACGCTGTTTGAGGGTATTACAGCCCTACTGCCTTCTAACAAGATCAGATCTAAATAGAACTTTAGAGTATTTTCTCTCCTATCAGTCTTTCCTGGATGAAGGTGTGGGAGATGAAAACACTGATGATAGATTTATTTATTTATTTTAACTAGAAATGCTTAGGTGAAGTAAGTTTTTGTGCCCCGTAACCAAAAAGCTCCACCACAGTAGTGATGTCTTGGCACTCAGCGCCTGTAGAGTCTGCTTTTACTGAACCATGGATTGGATTTTTGGCTTGATTCTCTCTAGTCTTAAGCCTGGATGAATTTCTCTTGTGTGCGCTCTCAGATCTTTATCCCAAGAGGAAAGTACACCGTATTTTAAAAATACTGGGTCATTCTTAAATGCTAACCTGTAAGGGGATGGGAGAGTTAATGTATTTGCTGACAGAGATTTTGGCTGTTCATGAGACATACCTGTAATTTGTATTAGTATAGATCAAAAGATTCTGTTTGACATAATGTTTTTTCTCAGTATATCCTCCTTGATGAAATTTGTGTCTCTAATGTATCTGTCATGTTCAAGTGAAGTCCTTTGCCTCTATATCTTGCTTTTATATTCTGCCTTGCAAGATGGAAGTGTGAAAGAACCCTTTGTTTCATAGTCTTCCCTTAATGTAAATTGTTCTTTTTCATTGTAACCTTGCAGTACAATTGGTCCATATGGTCCATTTTTCTCTATGAGACATAATTTATCTTTTAATTTCTTTATTGAAGCAGTTAGCAAAGATTCCTGTTTAAAAAAACAAAATAAGGGAAAGAGGCAGCAATCTGCCTTTAAATGTAGATTGTGGAAGTAATCCTTAGGATGAAATGGGTAGCTAACTTCTGTATAACTACTGTTATGCAAAATTCCTCCAGAAAAATTGATGTGGTAAGTGTATGAAGTCCAGAAAACTGCCACTTGTCATCTTCCGTTCTTCCTATGTGACTTCTATCTATATATTTAGTTTTGATTCAGCAAAAGGCTTGCACAAGTCTAGTCCAAGAGTTGAAATCAACTTTTAATTTTGTTGCCTTGTTGGCTTGATGAATAGTCTGTTGCAATCAGTGTAAAGACTTCCATTGGCTTTATTGGCCATTAGATCAATCCATGTCTCTAAATGCTGTATGTGTTAGTAATGCAGCACTCTGTTGAGAGCAATTAGTCTTTCTTGACTTAATTATCACTTTATAAGGGAATTCAGAAATACTTTGAGTGTAATCAGTTGAACTGATAGTGTCTTTTAGGTCCAATAAGTTTTTATTTAATCATGTTTTCTGTTACTAATTCATTTTATGTGTTATGATGTCTTATATTTGTCTAATAAGCCAGATAATCTAGTACTATGCTTAATTTCTTTCTATTCAACAGAGAGTTTAAGGTATTTAGTTTAAAAAGCTTTTCTAGTACTTGTATTTTATAGCTGCATTTTTTTTTCATTGTTACAATACTGTCTTAAGCTAGAAGAAATATCTCAGTTGCTTTAAATTGTGACAAGACTTACGTCTCTGCATTACAGTAGGTAAACTTGCAGTGTTTGGTTTCCTATTCTTTCATAAACCCATTTCTAGAAGTGTTTCAGTAAAAGCATTTGATACACTCAGAAAACAGATGATCAGTTGTTTATCCGCTTAGCTATGGATGTTCCTTAGGAAAAGTTTTTCCCCAAAAAAAGTTTTCCACGTTTAAAAAAAAAAGTTGTATTTCTCTGCTGGGAGAGAATAAATGCAGTTCTGAGGAAGCAGCAAGAAAATACAAAACAAGTAATATGTGTAACCAGTTGCAACGTTTTTGTTCTCTCTTTAGGAATACGGAACACTTTATATTCAGGAATACAGGAAAAACAGCAAAGTGGAGTCAAGTACATGCAGCAGCTTCATGGGCTTGAAGGATCATCTGGGGCATGACTTAGGCCACCTTTATGTGGGGAGCACTGGCACACAAATAAATGCAATTGTACCTTGGTCAATGGCGGAGAAGCCAACGATGGATAAGGTTAATTCTAGGAAAGAAGATGTAGACAAAGAGGCATCTGAAGAGACTTCTGGAAGCTCCAGCTGTGACTCTGAAGAAAGCACAAATTCTGATAATGATTCAGAGAGACTGAATAATTCTGCATCAGAATCACATTTATTGCCTAAGACTCACCGACAGCTGTGCCGATCTCCTTGCTTAGAGCCTCATATACTAAAGAGAAATGAAATCTTGCAAGACTTCCGGATAGAAGAGGCTCAGATAGTACCTAAGGAAGTCAAAAAGCCCCCTGATGTGGTGAAAGAATATCAAACCAAACTGGAGTTTGCACTTAAGTTGGGTTACTCTGAAGAGCAGGTTCAACTTGTACTAAATAAACTTGGTACTGATGCTTTAATAAATGATATTTTGGGAGAACTTGTCAAACTTGGGAATAAAACTGAGACTGATCAGACTGTAACTAATGCTAACACTAGTGTAATGCGTGAAGCGTCTTCCATAGAGTCTCAGAGGTCAGAGTCTCCACTGCAGGAGGATGTGACAGAGCACGGAGACAACCTGAGGCCAATAGTTATTGATGGCAGCAATGTTGCAATGAGGTATGTGACCATGAAGCTTTTGCTTTTATATTTAAATGGAAACAGAATTATATTGTCCCATTCAAGCACTGATGTTCATATAATTGCCTAGAACCGTATGCAGGTTCTCTCGCAAGCATCTTTGTCGACCACACAGTATGCCAATCCTGTAATCAGGCTAGAGGTCTGTAAGAGTTCAGTGGTTTGTACTCACTGTTAGAGCAACCATAGGTTAATGCCAGTCTCCCTTTGTAGGCAGCTATCAAATCTCTCATTCCCACTGCCAGTCTAATACTTAATTAATTTTTTGTAGGCACCATTGCTGTGGGCGATTGCTGTATCCAGTTACATACAGGAGGTTAAAGCAAATGTAAGATTCCTTAAGATTATAAAACAGTGATTTAGAATAAAGTGGCTTAAGGGATACTTCTCCTTGGTAGGCTATTCTATGATAACTGACCTGTCTGTAAAATTGGTCTTGGTTATCAGATTTGGAGTTAGGTTTTATTGCCATTTATTCCTGAGATTGCTATGCTTTAGACTTTCATTTACATGCCCACAGGTAACACATTTACCTACAGCATTCACCCATCCTGACCCGTCATCTAGGTGCACAGCAAGAAACTTGTCTGTGGGGAGGCAGAGGTTCATGCTTCATTGGTGATATTAGAGAGAGAATGAAATGGCAGAGAGAGACATGCTGAGAAATGGGTTTTTATGGCTATATAAATGATTAAATGACAAACTGATTATTAACTAATTGTGTAACTCATAAGGATTATCTGATTACTAGCACCACGGTTTAGAAGGTCAGTTTTAGTCTTCTGATGACTTGATGTGGTTTTCATTAGCTTAGTAATAAAAGTTCGTGCAAGACATTTCTGGGCTAAAGGCCCAGGTTTTTTAGCTCCTAATCAAGTCAATTACCTTTAAATGAGGCTTTTTAAAATGAAATTTAAATACAGCTCTTATTTACGCCAATATGATAGTTTTTGTTTATTTAAGTAGATATGTTAGCCCATAAAGCAAGGATATTACTTATTTGTAAATGGGGTATTCCTGTGAGTTCTTTCTACCTCCTGTCATTCCTAATCTTTTTGTTCAACTTGAGCTGTAAAGGAAATATGTCCAGTTGAACAAACACTATTCTGGTACTCAACCAAGAAGTTATCCAGAGACTTCTCAAATGGGTTTGGATTGTATTTCACTTAAATCCAAAACAGTTGTGTAAGTGTTAGCTAGTTAGCACAGCTCAGACTTGGTGGGTGGACTTAGTTTCAACTTCTCCCACAAACTGCACTGAACACATTCCAGAAGTAGCTCCAGATCAGTCACTTTTCCTTAATGTTTATTCAGCTATTAGCATAAATATTTAAGACCTGTCTTCCTATGCTCAATTTACTTTCTTGACCACCTACACAAAATGAGCCAAATATGAATGCATGTTATGCATGCTACAGGCCTTAAAACAGATTAAATCTATTAATATAACAGTCTTTCTGTATCCAAGAATCGAATTAACAGGTCCTTACTTGTTTTCTACCAAATTTAATCACAGAATCATTCAGTTTGGAAGGGACCTCTGGAGATCTTCTAGTCCAATCCCATGCACGGAGCAGTGTCAATTCAAAGCCATGTCAAGTTTGGTTTCGAATGTCTCCAAGGGTGGAGACTTGACATATTTTCTGGGCCAGTGTTTGAATGCCCCCACTGTAAGAAAGTTTTCTTTTTGATGTTTAAACAACTTTTATTGTATTCCAGTTTGTGCCCATTGCCTCTTGTCCTGGACACCAGTGAGAAGTTAGTTTCTGTCCTCTTTATTCCCTCCCATCAGGTATTTACACATATGGGTAAGATCCCCCTGAGCTCCCTCTTGTCCAGTCCCAGCTCTCTCGGCCTCTCCTCGTATGACAGATGCTCCAGTCCCTTGATTAACTTTGTTGTCCTTCACTGGACTCTCTCCAGTATTGTCCATGTCTGTTTTATACTGAAGAGCCCAGAACTGAACCCAGCACTCCAGATGTGTCTCACCAAGGCTGACCAGAGGGGAAGGATCACCTCTCTTGACCTGCTGGCAACACTTTTCCTAATGCAGCCCAGGAGGCTGTTGGCCTTCGGTACTGCAAATGCACATTGCTGGCTTATGGTCGGCTTGGTGTCCACCAGAACCCCCAGGTGGTCCTCTTCAGAGTTGCTTTCTAGTTGGTTGGCTCCCAACCTGTACTGATGCCTGGTGTTAGTCCTCCCCAGGTGCAGGATTGGCATTTCCCTCTGTTGAACTTGCTGAGGTTCAGCAAGGCCAACTTACCTGTTCATCCATTTCTCTACCCTGCCAGGGTCCCTCTGAATGGCAGTACACCCATCTGGTGTACTCCCAGTTACGCATCCTCTGCAAACTTGCTGAGGGTGCACTCTGTCCCATTATCTAGGTCATTAACGAAGATGTTAAGCAATGCTTGACCCAGTGTCAATCCCTGGGGTACACCAGTTGGCCTCCAGCTGGACTTCATGCCACTAATCATAACCCTTTGAGTGCAGCAGTTCACCCAGATTTCAGTCCACCTCTCTGACCCTTTATTTTGTCCATACTTTATTCGTTTGTCAGTGAGGATGTTATAAGAGACAGTGTCAAAAGCTTTGTTAAAGCCACAATAAACAGCATCCACTGCTCTTCTAATCCACTGAGCCAGTCATCTCACCATAGAAGGCTGTGAGGTTGGTCAAGCGTATTTCCCCTTCATAAATCCATGCTGACTGTTCCAAATCATCTTCACCCAATCTACATAATTTTTTAGGAAAGGGCTTCCAGGAAGATTTGCTCTATCACCTTTGCAGGGATCAGGGTGAGGCTGACCAGCCTGTGGTTCCCTGAATTATCCTTCTTGCCTTCCTTGAAGATAGAAGGGGTATTTGCTCTCTTCTAGTCCTTAGGAACATCCCTAGTCACCACAACCTTTCGAAGATTACCAAGAGTGGCCTCACAATGTCATCAGCCAGCTCCCTCAACACCCTTGAGTGCATCCCATCAGGGCCCAGCAGCTTGGGAATGTCCCATTTCAATGTTCCCTAACCTCTGCTGAGGGAAAGTCTTGTCCTGTCACCTGTGCCCAACTTCCTGCACATCAGGGTGGACCAATCCTGAGCTTGGCGGAGGTGATCCTTGAAAATCAACCATCTCTCCTGTGCCCCTCTTCTCTCCAGGGTCATATCGCATGGGATTCTCCAGAACAGGCCAAAGTCTGCTCACCTGAAGTCTGGGGTTGTGATCCTGCTTTTTGCCTTGCTCTTTCTTCACAGGATCCTGAATTCCACTCACGGTCACTGCAGCCAAGGCTGCCCCTGCCCTTCACATCTCTGACCGGTTCTTCCTTGTTTGTAAGTATGAGGTCCAGCAGGTTCCCTCATTGGGTCCTCAGTCACCCATGTTAAGAAGTTATCATCAATGCACTCCAGAAACTTCCTGGATTGCTCATGCATTGCTGTGTTGGCCAGCTTATTGGCAAAGACACTTTTGTTCTGCTTTTGGTCAGCCAGTTGGCGAAGATGCTTTTGTTCTGCTTGGTCAAGTGGATCCCACCTTTTCCTAGAAATCAGTCCTTGATTATGAAAGCCAGCCCCATGTTTGTAAAAGATGAGTCCCTGTTGCTGACACCAGCTGTGCAAAAGAATCTGTCCTTTCCCCTTCAAGAAAACAGGTAATAGTAAATAAGCACTTTAAATACTTAAAAGAAAAGATTTCAGCTTCTACATGTAAAAGAACAGTGTTCAAAGCAGTGGGGAAGATACAGGAATTCACCTGCAGTTCAGACAATCTTGTTCAAATTTCTGTATGTAAATGTTCAGGGTCCTGTTATGAGTAACTAACCTATAAATTGGCACAGTCCATTCTTTTCTTTCCTCTTTGCTTTTCCAAGCTGTGGCCAATGAGTTCACTTTGGAGTTGCTGAAGGGAAATGGGCCTGTGCCCTAAGCAAGACTGTAGATAGTCTTTCAAGAGATGTTCTGGGGAGCTCTCTTATACATTCTCACACAAATGGGTAGACTGTGATCTATATTGTTACTCCCGTGTTGTTGTAATACACGTTTTTGATGGTACCATTTACTATTAGAATTATTCTAGATAAGAACTGCTAATTTTCCTTTAAAGGATGTATTTGATGGCGGGGAGGGAAGTTTTATGGAGAAGGTTTGAGGTGAGTGATGCCCAGTAATACAGTAGGATGAGCCAGCTCTCCTCTTCTGCAAGGATCAAACGCTGTATGCAGCCCTGTCTCTCCGTTGCATAACTAATTAAGGATGCGGTTTCACAAAACATCTAATGAGTGATGCACAGTGACTTACTTTCAGCCTCGCCTCTATCTTACTGCCAGCGATGCTTTCCTATCTGCATCTCATCTAGTGACTGCGCGGCTGCAAAATGAGTTGATTCAGCTTCCTAATTCAGAGAAAAAAAAAATCAGAAAAGATTATTTTTCCATTCGACCTGTAAATGAAACCCGATGTTTTTGTGGTTGGGAGAACGGCTAGGTCTGACACAAAGGAGGAAGGGTGTGTCTGATTATGTGACTGGATGTTCATATTTGTGTAAGTGGTTACATCTAGTCAACTGATGATGGGTGGATTTGAGAGTTCCTTGAGGGCAGCACAGAACAAGGCTTGGGCCAGAGTAACTTATTCTGGCCAGCCAGAGCCAGCATGGTCTAGTCTGGTGACTACTCCTGTTCCAGACAAGCTGCTTTAGCAAACTGTAGTTAAAAAAAAAATAACCCTCTCAATTTTTCTGCCTTTTGTTAATGCTTGGAAGGCTTTTCTTATACTTTGAGATGGCATTGCTTGTCATTTGTGCCTTAAACTGAAAACGGTTGATCACATGCATCTTGTGTATTTCAAGTTTAAAGCTCCAATATTGGCTAAAGGATATGAATTGGTTAAAGTTTTAAAAACAAAGCAAACCCTGTCTTTCAACTGAAGAGCAGAAAGGTGGCCTTTGCAGGCTATGGCTTGGAGAATTGACATTTAGTTTCGATGGGATGCTTCAAATCTGGTCTTGTTCTTTCATTATTCTAGCTTTCATGGTGTTGACTTAATCCTTTTCCAGAAGAGGAAAGATGACTATGTGTTTAAGCCTAACATACACAAAGTCTTTTGTTAGAATGCTCTTACAGATGAGACTGATTTTTCTGTGCGTGTGTGTGTGTAAACTTAAAATCAGAGCCGAACAGCGAATTAGGCAATCCCTTAGCGCAGCTGTGGGGCTCTTTATAGACACTTCCCACAGCTGAGACTGAGGCTGGACTGAGGGATAGGATCTGGGATTCAGTCGTGCCACACCTGAGCAGTGACTTATGTTGGCTTTCCAGAGAACAGTGTAGCTCTAACCCTGCTTCATAAGGTGGGGGGGTTTTTTGCATGTAGATGATGATGTTGTAATGCAAAATCTTAATTTAGAATCTTAGTCCATATGAGTAAGAAAGGCATTTGTCTGTTGACATAACAATACACTCAGGACCTTATTTAGTGTAAACTGCACAGCATAGATACTAGACAGATAACACATTTCGAGTCAATTGTAGTTCTGTATCCCTGTGTGATAAGATTTAAGCTACCCTAAATTTTTCCTTTACATAACTGAAGTAGGCGAAGAAGGTGATCTGTGCTCATCTAGCAACAGCAGATCATCAGCTCTTCACCCCTACATCTGTCTGTTCTCCCCTGTGTTCTTGGACCTGTTTTTCATGCATCCCCAGCTTCCTCATCTGAGCCTCCGCAGTCTGGAATGAAGGGGAGAAGGTCCTGTTTCTCCATGCGGCAGCAGAGGCAAGGTTTTGACGTTCTCTTTTGCCCCTTCATTTTAAGACTTCCCTTTAGTGCTGAGGTTGACAGGGAGTTTCTTCTGAAGAGAGAAATACACTGCAGCATATTTGCACAGTCCTTTTCCTTTGCTTGTCCTTTTCAAGGATAAGGTTGGGATGCTGAAAATTGCCTAAAATTAGTTATTGCTGTGATTCTTCTCTTTGCTGGAATCAAAGTCAGGCTTTTGGCACCAAGAAGTACAGAATAAGGAACAGAGTTGTTAGTTACAAAGGCAATAGGAAAAATTTAACTATTTTATTCATTTGCTTCTGTTGCATATTTTTTCGTTTTCCCTGGCTACCCTGGGTGCCTTCAGACTTTCTTTGCTAACAGCAAAAAGAATGAGTTTCAAATTTTACGTAAATGTACATAAAACTGTGTTGAAAACTTATAGGCAAAAAAGAAGTCTGCTGTGCTTACAGAGAGCGCAACATGAAGACAACACTGATAAGCAAATAATTGGATATTTTATTTGCTGTATTATAATTTTTAGACAACCACTTTTCAGATGATATAGGCAAAAGAATTGAAGTATTTTGATCACGTGCCATCTGGGTTTGCAGGTTGAAATCAGTGAATCTTGTGTTGAGCAATTAGATTCTTCTGAAAACTTTACCCATAGGATTTCCAGTCCATGGAGGTGATGCACTTCAGTTTCCCCTGTTGGAAAACCTTGGCCTGTATATTTAAATGGTGCTTGATGGTACTTCATTGCACAAGGGAAAATGCAATGAGATAACCATTGCATGCTTAATTTTTATTTGTGAGAGAAAGATGCTGATTTGGGGGGGATGTTTTTTAGTTAAATGCACTCTCACTTAAGACAGGTAGTTTACAGTTTTCTTACAGCTTTCATGCCCAGCCATCCCGCCCGCTGTGAGTGCTCTAGGTGCTTGGTGGCATCAGAAACATATACCCAGGCCTGACAGATGCGATGGACATCCGAGTGCTGTTCAGGAGTGGCATTCAGCTGGAGGAAGCGTGCAATACCCAAAGGTGCCTAAACCAGCATTAGACATCTCTGTTTAGGCAACTGAGTCTTGTCCCGCTGTGTTAACCACGAGGCAGGTCATTTGGCTGTAGTGAAAGGTTTGCTAATACCCTGTCTACATAGAAGGGTAAAATGCAAATTAAACTGCAAAAAACCACAACTGCAAATTACTCCCTGCAGTGTCAGCCAAAGGATGGTTTGATTTGTCTCATCTATGCCAGATGTAGTTTTCATCTGGCAATTTAATTGCATATGTATTATAACCATCTAATTAACAATTTAGCTGCATTAGCCTCTTCTCAGAGTGTGTGTTGCTGAGCTTGGTAGATGTGACGGTACCTTGGTACCTTGATTCAGACATTCATCTTTGAGTGGTACTGGCTGTCTAATGCAGCATTTTCCTTGTAGCCTGACTTGTTTCTTAGGTTATTTTGAGAAGTCACTTTAAGGAATAGATAAAAATATTTTTCCAACAAGTAACGATCATGTGGATAGGAGCTTGTCACTGGCAGCTTTGAGTATAACTTCTCTTTGCCTGTTTTGACCTCTGACTGCTGAGTGCGTGACTCTTGCTCAGTCAGACACCCACGTGCACGTCTGGCTGGCAACCACGCTTGCCATACTCCGTAGAGTGCCCTGGCGTTGGAAGCCCTACAGACAAAAGATGTTTTGAAAGATGTTACAGCTTCCAAGGCTTTTTTACCTTCAAAGACCTCAAAGCATTGGTGTAATTTGTTCTGGGCTAATGGAAAAAAACATTTGGGAGCTCTTTCATCCATTTTGTGTCGGCACCAAAATGTATATATAAGGAAATAATGTAGGACTGATAGAAGGCCCAGGTTACTGAGAAATGCTTTGGGACAAATCATTACTGTGTTTAGGAAATTAGTGGAGCTTTTTTTTTTTTTAAAAAAAAAAAAAGGATGAGGCTAGTGACAAAACCAGGCTGCCAGGCTAATGAGTCACTAATCTGACACAGGGTGGAAATTCTTGTCTCTCTATGCTATGGACTGAACGCTGTTTTCCTCCTACAACATGATGGAAGAAAATAGTTTGGTAACTCTCTAAATTTACTAGGCTGATCTCTCTTTCAGTTTTGTTGTTCCTGCTTTTAATCAATATGCTTTTACATGGGAAGTATCTTGATGTGTCCAGATTTCAGTTGTATAAAAAACTGTATATATATTACAACAGACATTACTGTAGTCCTCAGCTGTAATGTCTCTTGTCATCAGTGTGTATGTTTTTTGTAGCTTTCAAAACCTGAGAGCTCTGTGTTGGTTTGAATATTGGGTTAGAGCATGCCAGAAGTCTTGCAACTATTGTAAGTAGTCAGTGTTTTAGGAGTATACCACAACTCTTTCCAAGACTTAGTCACTTGAAAACCTCATCTGGGGGCTAGGAAGGTAACGGAGAAAATGAAAATGTTCTCATCATATTTTACCACTTTCTACTAACTCTGCTAGCCTAGAAAATGCTTGATTGATTTTTGCTCAGGAAGTGTTATATTGCCTTTTTTTTTCTTTTAAAAATAAAACCACAGCTGTCAACAGGCCAAATATAAAAGTGGTGATAAAAAGAATTGTTCGTGCATGGTATGAAAGAGAAATAGATAACATCATAAGGAATATACTTTATCTTCCTTCAACTCAGAGTGGTAGATTAAATATAGTCAGCAAGCAGAACCAAAGCAGAATACACCAATGTCTCACCCAGGGCTAAAGCTGTCATCCTGACTGCTCTGAGCTTTCACGTACTTGTAGTAATTGGGAAGAGATTTTTAAAGGAAAGTTTCTTGACAAAGAAGTACAAACATTTCTCCTTTTCTTTACAACTACTCAGAAGGAAAAAAGTCAGAGGAAGAAGCGTGATTTCAGTCTTTTCACCATATGATGTATCATAAAGCTGATGAAGCGCAAAGATCACAAAAAGGAGGGCATCAAATCTGCATGACAACAAAACAGAAGAAAAGAACAAATTTTAATTGCACTTCTTTTTCACAGACTTTCTCACTAATCATTTAAATTTCTTGGAATTTGTATCCACTTAGCTACCAGCTTAAACACATGCCTGAAAAGGAGCAGAAAAAAATGTGAAGATTCGTACAAGCTATAAATCCACTTGCTGAGCAATGCAGAAAAGCTAGTATGCATTGTAATGCATTTCCCATTTCTGTTTCTTAGAGTTTAAGTATATTTAAAATTTACGTTCTGGATGAAAGAATTTTAATGGTCTGTATTAGGCAAGAGAAAACTAAGGAGCTGAACTGCCTGGTCCTCCCTCTGCCTTTCAAAGTGTGGCTTGAATTCCAACCCAATGGAAAGCAATAGGCGAGAACATGCATTTCTTTCAGAGAGGCCAGGATTTCATTCCAGAAATGATTTCTCAGACTTACGGGAAGAAACATACTGTAACTAAAATGCAATCTAACAAAACGCTTGTTCGCTGTCAGGGGTGAAAAAGTGGTTTTATCCATTTCAAACCATGGAGATTGTTTAGAGTAATAACACTACAGTGATTTCACTGGAATTTAGTAGCTGGAACAAGCCCTTCCTGACTGTTTTAAAATGGATTGCAATATGTTTTTGGTTGCACATGACCTGCTGATAGCATGAACAGTAACTTCTTGTATCTCAGGCTTTGCAAAGGAGGCTTTATGGCTGCCCACTGGGTACTGAATCCACCCAAGTGTCCTGATTTTGTCTTGCCGCGGAGATGTAATTAGTCTTGCCATGGCTGGAAATACTGTTGGCCATTTTTTCTATGCATGAGTGCATGTGCATTTTAAGTGTGACATATTTGTGTGTGGTTTGGTTTCCTGTTCCTGGGAAGTTACGAAATACACAAAGATACTACTCTTTCAGCCAAACAAGTACACGAATAATTGTATAGTATAAAACAATGCCTAGAAAAAATATTGCTATGTGTTTTGTTATCACAGTGTAATAGTGTATTACATGATAGTACCATACAAAACAGAATGTATTATTGCAGAGGGCTATACCCATAGCTAAAACAGGATATTAAGGTACATAGATGTCTTGCTCCTGCCAGTGTTCCTAATATAGCCCCATAGGTACAGAAGATGACTTAAAGTATCCTTGGGGTACCCTGTGCCAGTTGAAATCTACAAACTGATTATTATAGCTGGCAACAGTTGCAATATCTTGGTATATGATTATGTTTCCAGGTCCTGTCTCCAGCATCATTAGAAGAGGAAGTAGTACAGTTCCTCACTTAAATCCAGATAATGGTAGTGGGCTCTTTTTTTTCCCCCTCTTTTTTTATCCTTTCTTTTTTTTCTTTTGTTTGGGGCCTGTGACCTTCAACACAGCCTCTGCTGAGGATGATGCTTTGTGAGAGGTGTTAGCCATGACTCATTCTCTGTCAACACCTAGATACAGGTGAACTTGTACACCACCTCCTTTGCAGGCTTCTGGAATCTGAACATTGTTTTGAATTTTTTTCCACTTTAACTGTGTCACTTCATCCATTGCACAATTACTCAAGCTCCCTCAAAGTATCAAGGAATGTATGGCAGTGCTGTGTTTTAGAAAGCTGGAAATAATGGTCCTACTAAAAAAAAAAAAGTTTTTAAATAACTTTCTGGTGTTTTTATTTACCTCAAAACATGCAAGTAGGAGGAACTTTTAGGATCCCTGTGTCGATCCATCATCATATTGTCCCCTTCGCAAATCACTCCACAGTGAAAGAATTGTCTTTTACCTTTCTGGAAAGCAGATTGTGGCATACGTGCTATGCACGACAAGCCAGTCAAGCGAAAGGTAACGGCTTGCTGCCATGCCCCTGTGTTTCTTCTGCTACGCAGAGCTGTGGGGCTGGGAGAGACCTCAGAGAAGTTGCTCTTCTCCTCCTGTGCATGGAGAACCCAGACTGGCCCCAGAGGAGCCATCTGACCTGTTCTGCCAAGTGTCCAGTGAGGAGATCCCAAAATCCATGGACAGACTGTCCCATTGATCAGTTAGAAAGCTTTTTCTAACATACTGCTTAACTGTTCCTTACGCTAGTTAACGACTTTTCTGTCCTTACCCAGTGGGACTATGGTGGGTCGGCCGCAGCTGGCACCTGGGCACCCACCCAGTTGGGTGCTCGTTTCCCCCACCAGCAAAACAGGGAGAAAACAGGAGGAGCAGGAGCAAGAAAACTCATGGGTCAAAATAATGACGGGGAAATCACTCATCAAGTACTCTTGCATGCCTAACAGACTCAACTTGGGGAATTTAGAATAGAATATTCCAATATTTCAGTTGGAAGGTTAACATAAATATTTAATTACTGATTCAGATAATGGGAAACAAAAAGCACAATCTTTAAAATACTTAGGGGGGGAAAACTTCTATCCTCTCCTTTTCCCAGGATCACTTCACTCCGGACACCTCTCCTCCCCCGTGTCATGGCTGCAGGTGACACTCAGTCCCTTCAGAGAGGCAGTGAACAGCGCTGGGGGTTGCGGTCAGGACATGGCGGTTTCTCTCTGCTGCTGCTTCCTCTCGTGCTTTTCTTCCTGTTCTCCACAGGCTGCAGTGCTTCTGGGGGAGTACCTGCTCCCCATGGAGCACCTCCTCCTCTTCTGGCCTTGGTGTTTCCTCATTACCCTCTCCTCTGTTGTGGAGCTGGCTGTAGGTGGGCATGCCTGGCACAGGGCAGCCCCCGACCTTTTCTCACAGAGGCCATCCTGCAGCCCCCTGCTACTAGAACTTTTCCATAGACACCCAATGGTTGATTGCTGTCCTTTATTTTAATTACCTCCTATATACTGAAGATTGTTTTGTTCCTCCACAGGCTGCCTTTTTTCTCCAGATTAACTAAATGCACTTCCTTCAGCCTTTCCCCATAGGTCTCGTTTCACTTTCTTTTGGATTCTTTCCAGTTCCTCTGTGTCTTTTGTAATATGTTGTGCCCGAAACTGGATGTAGAAGTTGACTGAGGACTCATCTGCCTTTAGAAAATGACATAATTGCATCTCTTGCCTTACCTCAGACAGTTATTGCACAACAGATGCACATCTTCTGTTTTGCTTGTGTCTGATTGGTTTCCGCTGAACTCTCTCTCCACGGCTTTTTTAATACGTGATTAATTTCTCCTACCAAAGTGCAGTGCTAAGCAAATTCTTAGTTTTGTCATGTTGAGTTTGGACAGTCTCTCTAGTTTGCCTAATCTGTCCTGCAGAGTGCCTGCCACCCCCTTGGGC